>NC_088923.1:20555000-20715000 GCF_038396675.1 Hydra vulgaris
TTACCGTTATCACATAATCTAGATGAAGACAATATATTTATAGAAGACTTCAGAAACTTAATGAAGATAATAATATTAATGTTGATTAAGATAGGTGACTATTAATGAACAGGGGGCATGTGTGCATTTGGTTTTTTTAAATATTATGTATAACTTATATTTATATTTATTACCTATATTTGAGTGTATATTAGTCTAATTTATCTTAAAACAGGATATTTGCACTTTAACAAGCAACAAAACCTAAATGAGATGGTTTCGAATCAACCTTTAAAGATTTCTATATTTATAAGCAAAAATCAATTGAGAGAGGATTTACATCCTGGTACAAATGCTAATGAAAATACTTGTGAATACTCGGACTTCTGGGTCTTTCCAAAGTAATTACTTATTTGCATTTAATTTAAAAGTTTATAATATTTAAAAAGTACAATAGTATATTTGATGAATTATGTTTCTTAATGGGTTTCATAAATTCTTAAAGGGCGTCTCTAATTTAGGTTGAAGTAGGTGGCTCTAAAAAACAACTTGAAAAGAAGAATGAAGGGTCGATTCCGTTTAAATGTACAGACACAAACAAGCGTGATTAATAAGGAAAAAAGCCATTTTACTCTTCCATCGAATCATCACTCTGGTTTTTTCAAACAGCATTTTTTATAGTGCATTTATTTAAGTACAATACAAAACAATAGACTAAGATAATCATTTATTTTGATATTTATTATAAAACTTGTTTTTTTTTAAATAGATTAAGGCGAATCATCAAAAACCATTACCAATACAGATCGACCAAAAAATCAGACAAACGAAACCTCTCCCATGGATGATGCCATGTTTTAGCGTAAAATGATTGTGTCACACCATTACATAAAAAGAAATTTGGGCTACTGCAATAGTTTTTAGATAAAGATTTGAATTAAATTAAATTTGAACAGGTTACCTCAATTGAGGAATTAGTAAAGTTCGAGACCCGACTTTTAAGAAAAATTAGAAAGAACATTCGATGCTACTGGAATTGTTTGTAAAAATGCGAAAGCGTATTGTTATACGATTTTAGATTTTATAATGACGGAAGAGGCGATCAATCGAAATTATATATTATGTATGGTAACCATGTGCCAAGCGTCTTTTATTAGTTTATTTTAATGATTTGGTTTTTTATTTCTCTGTTTATTTTTTCTTCGTAGTATTATTGTAAAATAATTTACCTTAAAAAACAAAAATAAAACAACAAAATTGTCGTAAATATAATGTAGTATATATAAAAAAAGGTTTACATGTTTAAAGCTATAAACGTGTCTAAAACCTACGTATTTTTGGTCTATCATTAAATCGTGCTGAACAGCTGTTAGTTCAGGCATAAGTTTGGAAAACTTATGCCTGAACTAACTTAAGGCATTAAATAAAGTTTCCGTGTGGAAACTTTATTTAATGCCATAAGTCCGTTTTAAATTAAAGAAAACACGAATTTAAAACCTCATAAAACACGAGTTTAAAACCTCAAAAACACGTATTTAAAGCATAGAAAAACTCGTGTTTGAAACCTTAGAAAACACGTGTAAAACTCCAGTTAAACTTCCCGTGAAATCCACGTGTTTCTGGTTTACGCCTGGATCGTAACAAACACGTGTTTATACGGGTTTTAATTCCGAGATTAAAACCAGATGTGCCGTCTGGGTTAAGTTTTGACTTTACAGTGCGACAATGAAAACACCTGTAAAACGAGAACCACAACATATAATTTGATAAACGTTTGTGCAAATGTAGCATATGACCGCACCAAACTCTGGATAAAATTTCAGTCGGATTGGTTTACTGGTTAAGGATTTATGGCAGTTTTTGTTTTTATTTTGTTCGTTTTTTGCTACTTACAACTCAAAACGTTTCCGAGTACTGTGATATTCAGTCAATATTTTCAAATAGTGGTTACATGACTTCTATGTAATACCAACAATTTACATGAGTGTTCCACTATGTAATACCAACAATCTACACGAGTGTTCTACTATGTAATATTAACAATTTACATGAGTGTTCTACTATGTAATACCAACAATTTACATAAGTGTTCTACTATGTAATACCAACAATTTACATAAGTGTTCTACTATGTAATACCAACAATTTACATGAGTGTTCTACTATGTAATACCAACAATTTAAATGAGTGTTCTACTATGTAATACCAACAATTTACATGAGTGTTCTACTATGTAATACCAACAATTTACATAAGTGTTCTACTATGTAATACCAACAATTTATATGAGTGTTCTACTATGTAATACCAACAATTTACATGAGTGTTCTACTATGTAATACCAACAATTTAAATGAGTGTTCTACTATGTAATACCAACAATTTACATGAGTGTTCTACTATGTAATACCAACAATTTACATAAGTGTTCTACTATGTAATACCAACAATTTATATGAGTGTTCTACTATGTAATACCAACAATTTATGTTATAATTGTTTTATTGCTACAACAACCATTTTCATTTTATGGACCAAAATATTGATTTGCTATTTAAAGCGTGGTTTTACTTGGCTTATGCATTGCGTGAAAGTGTTAGCCTTTTTTAAGGTATAAACTACTGTCAAAATGCATAAAAATGTTATAAAAATGGTTGAAAAACTTTTAAGAAGGTACCTACATAAAAAAAACATAAAATTTAGATAAGATAACTAAAATAATGAACAAATAAAAAGTTTGGAGGGCCAGTCAGAGAAAAATCTTATGTAAGAAAGAAAAGTCCTTTGAAGAGACTTTTGAAGAATCTTTTGTAGGAATGTGTCATCAAATAAAATGTCTTCTAAACTGTCTAAAGTATTATAAGTGTCATTAATTTTGATAAAAATATGAAGGAATTATTTCCTTGAATTTAAAGCCAAACACATTTAGCAGCAAAATTCAAGAGTCAAATTTTAATAGATTAAGATTTTATAATTTCTTTAGAGCAGGTCAACACTCGAGTAATTTCTTCACTTGCAGTTACCTTAAAATTACCAACGGAAAAGAAGTTCGAGTTGTTCTCACTGCAGAGGTTTATCAAGTCTTGTGGTTTCTCAAGTTTTACTTTGTTGATACATTGTTGATACTGCGTTAAGGATTGATACCAGCTCACTGCCTCAAAAACTACCTTTCACTCGAAGTCCTGGCAAAAACACTGGAGTTATGAGACAAAATCTTATTGCGGTACCAGAAGATTTGTCAGAAACTCACTCCAACATTGACCAAATTTGATCACTGAATAATGCAAACGGAGTAAAAATAATTTTGAATTGCGATTTGAAAGTTGTAAATATAAACTGTGGTCTTCAAATTCATTCAAGTATGCACCCTTGTGCATGGCGTGATATCAAATCCAAGTGTCTTTCCAAATCTGGAAACTTGCAATCACTGGGCTCAATCAAATCTGGTCTCGACTCTTTTTAGCAATCTGGCGGGGTTGTTGATTATGCAAAATTGTTTGACAATGCCATTTGAAAACCAATCATCTGTGGGCCAGACAATGTTGTGATTTTGGAGATAATCCTACTGATGAAAATGCATCTCTTTGCAGGAGTTGTCAATCATCTTTTTCAGATACCTAAAACTGCTTGGATAGAAGCTGTCAATTGGCGAGCTGCCCTTCACATTCAACTGAGTCCATACCTTGGGGGAAGTTCGAGGGAAATGAAAGCTTGATTCAAAATAATCTTCACATAATTGTGGCATTCAAAAGTTCCGATTTAGTTGTAAAAGCTTGCTTTGGATTTATCCTTTAGCCGAATTTTGTTAAAGTAGTTGAAAATTTCAAAAAGTATTACTTAATGATAACTGGTGCAATTGTAACACCCAAAGTTCACACCTAATTCTACCGCATAAAAGATTTCATCACTTACGAAGAATTCATTTTGGGGCCCTATACTAAACAAACTGTCAAAACTACTTATCAAGACTTTTATAAATATTGGTCAAGGTGTAAACGAAACAATCATCATCCAGAGTACAAAGAAAGATTGTTATGCTGCACAACTGATCTGAAAAGTAAGCATCTTTAAAGAACTGATAAATCGATTTATAAGATTAGGCAGCAGAAAAATATAGCTTACGGTTTATAATGATCAGTTTAACCATTTAATCCTTAACTACTGTCAGTAATTATGAATTTTAATATCGCATGTAAAAATATTAAAGAGTATTTGAATAAAAGAGTATATTAAGCTACTGTGAATAAATCTTTTATGGAGGAAATCAAAGACCATGTCTTACAATTTAATCAGATGTTATTTAATGGTAATATAATGTAAAAAATAGGGTTTATATTGTTATTTTTTCACTTTATTTTGAAGTCAATTTTTCCGAAATCGTTTTTTACGCATTTTTCTCAGCAAAAACATTACGCATTGTTCTCAGCAAAAACATTGAAAAGTGTTTGTCTAACATGATGGTCGTATACTCAGACTTTTAATGCCCTATGTATTTGCTATTTTGATGTAGTTAAAATACAGACATATGTCACAACATCGCCTTAGCTCTTTGGCAACTATAGCGATCAAAAAAGCAATAGCTTGCCAACTTGATTTGGATAAATTGATCGACCGATTTGCAAAGGAAAAAGCCAGAAAAAAAGAAAATATGATTTAAAACTGTGCTAGAAATTAGAAATACCTATAAACTTTGAATAAATCTGATTTTGAATAAGTTGCTGTTAATCAAAACAACAAGTAAAACAATTCAGGGCCGAAAACACAGTGAGGGAGGGGAAGGAGGAGGGGAGAGGTAAAAGTTGGGCGCGTCCCCCCACCCCCATTAACTTTTTCCTAAAAGACCTTTTTTTTTTAAGGAATATTTTGACAAAGACTTTTTATAGAAATTGACATTTGTGCACCTCCACTTTGAAACCCGTGTCGTTGGCCGTGCAATTAGAATCTGTTTGCATTCTTCAAACCCATATCCTTTCATTTATAACAAATTAATGACAAAGAATTCCTCAATACCCCTTTTCTTCCTCAATAACCCTTCTGAAAAATATAAATTCCTTAAAAGATAATCTTAAAAATTTATTTTAGATACAAGCAATTATATGGAAATTTTCTAATATTTTATAAGTAATTAAAATATCAAAAATATGTCCAAAGCAAACATCCAAAACATAAATATAAAAGCAAGTATGTATAAACATATATATGTTATCTTTATGTTATGCTTCATGCTTAATATCATAATATCATATTGAAAAATATAACTCGAAAAATAAGAATAAAATAGTTATTAGTATCTCATAAAATAATTTATAAAAAGAGTTCTTAATGATAAGACTTCCCACAGTTTTCTGCGAGTTTCCCTTGACTACATAACTAAAGGTTTTTTTTTCTTTTTTTTAGACATATCTCGTCTTTTCAAAATATAAATTGTAATACTATTTTACTTTATTATATTACCTTGTACAGCAAATATATCCTAATATTATTTCAGTTAATTTTAAAGCATTTTTATTTTATTTGTAAGAAAAGTATATATTGTTAAAACTATGTTGTCGTGAAAATATATATATATATATATATATATTAAAAAAAATTGGAAGAATGTAAACATGATCAAAAACACTAATTAGATAACGCATGGCTTTTTCCAAAGAAAGACATGCAACGTTGAGTTTTGAATCTGAATTGCTAGTCTTATTCTTCACTTGATTTTTCTACATGATTATTAGCATCATGAATGCTAACTAACCATTTGGTATCTTAAAATGGGACACTAGGAGCATATGAGACTTTTCTATTCCATATTGTATATAACCTTTATGATTTAAATACAATTTTTTCTTACTTTTTTCAAGTAACTTCCAGAAAAGAGGGGGTGTATCAGTTTTACTTGCATCATGCGCTAAATGTATTGCTACGCCACTTGGTAGGTATAAGCAAAAAATTTATAAAATAAAAGAAAAAATAATAAGCGATCACAGTATTATTTCTAAAAATATAAGTAAGGTATAGTTTTATAATTATGTCTATAAAGAATTACAAGTTGCATAGTTACTATTAAAATTCTGAGATAAATTGTAATAAGTTTTTAATTACATTTGTCATTCGTTGTTGCCATATTTGTGAAATGAATTTTACTCAATGCAGCTTAAGTCATAAAACAAATCAAAATAAATTCAGATTTCTTTCAATAAATAAATTTTGGAGGTGGACCATTTGGTAACCCAACATTTTCTTCAAATAATGCTCTAATATTTCCTGCAGGCTTGTATAGGCACACAACATGAGTACAACCTCTGTCATCTATTGCTCGACCTACACCAATTTCTTTTGTTTCTTTCCATATCATTTGAGTGAAACTTCCTATAAAATTTTAAATAAATAAAATACAAAACTTAGAAACAACTAAAACAACATTTTTATTAATTGTTTCGAAATTTTGCATTTTGTGTTACGATAATCACTAAGACTTTTCATATTAATTGTACATTTAATGTACGATTAATATAAAAAAATTTAATGTAATTACTATGAAAACATTTAATGTACGATTAACGAGCGTCAATAAATTACGTCACGCAATTTTTGACCGTTTTTACCTTCCCCATCCACTCTCGTCACAAAATTGTAACACTTTAGTTTTATAAGTCCCGTCTGAGTCGTCACAAAACCACTAACAACCTCCCCTATTTATGGACAATCCTTAAATGAAAACATTTAACGTACAAATAATATGAAAGGTCTCAGTAAATATTGGAATGCTGAGAGTAAAATGGTAAATAATTATTTGCGATGAATAAAATTTATGTTAACCTGTTTTCATTGAAAAACTCTTGTTATTATAATTGAAGTCATTCTCTTCGTTATACCAAATGGACGAAGCTTCATTTCCTGTAATTCCTTTAGTACAAGCTAGCATATTTCGACCAATATTATCAAAATCAGTCAAAACTTCATTTTTAGCAATAGTCTCGGCAACCTGCTGAGCTTTTAGTGTCAATCCACTGCTTAATGAAAGCGGCTTAGCATTATGTCGACTTCTGTATAAGTTATGTGACGTTAGTAATTCATCACGAAAAACACCATCAGCTATAAGAAAATTGAAATTTTGTTCTAATAAAATAAAGTATATAACACAAGCATAATATCTGAAATAATCAAAAAAGATCGGTAGAAGGTCTTAAGGTTTTGAAAACATTTAAAAAATTACATTGAATGGGTCCAGAAGCTTTTGGTAAACTGGAACCCATGCTTGAAGCTCTTCGCAAAGAAGACACATTAACAGGACTATCAGGTGAAATCACTGCTAAATTAGGACGCATACTTAATCGTCTATCATCTCCATCATATCTACTTATCGACATATGGCGTATTGTAGGAGGTAGAACATTTTGGCTAACCTTTCTTAGGTTGTTACCAGGTGGAAAGTATCGAGCAACTATAAATTGCGTCCCATTTGAAGTTGACACCCTTGCAACCCC
Source organism: Hydra vulgaris (assembly GCF_038396675.1). Taxonomy (NCBI): domain Eukaryota; kingdom Metazoa; phylum Cnidaria; class Hydrozoa; order Anthoathecata; family Hydridae; genus Hydra; species Hydra vulgaris. Next base: position 20,562,459 of record NC_088923.1, read on the forward strand.
TACTTTGATAGTACTTTTCCAAATCAGCTGTAAATAGTTATATTTTTACAAAATCACACATTTAAATGTTAAATGCAAAAACAAAAAAACAAAAAAACTTTTAGTAATTTTTTAGTGAATAATTTTAAAGGTACTTGTGTAAAGCATCCAGTTTTCTGTGCTAAACCGTCGTTACTGAAGTCATAGCTATTCATTTCTTTATACCAGTAGTCTACCACTGTGGTTCCAGAAACTTCAATATCTAAACAGAAATAACAAAATTTGAATTTAATGAAACTAGAAAAAGTCTTAAAGTATTGAAAACTTTTTTTCATAAAGAAAAATCATAATATATTTTATCACTTTACAAAACTTCCTTAATAAATTTTTTTGTTTCTCTGATTAATTTGTTTTTAAGTGAGTTTTTTTAACTTAAATTTATTTTCCTTTATATTAATTGCAAAAATAAGCTGCTAAAATTGAAAATAGATTATCTAAATAATATAAAGTCGTAGCGTAAGATGTAAGATATTAGTGTTGTTATTATCCTTACCGTTGTCGGCGTTGTTACTTTTAGTGAAGATTAGTTGCTGCTACCTTAAGTGCCCAAAGATTTCAATTCTATATTAGCTATAATCTAAAATTCACTGTCAATGCCAATTAGTTTTACAGTTTGGCTATACCAATAAAAAAAAAGAAAGTGGTGGTTTTATTCTGTGTATTGGCGATGTACGTTTAAAGATGTCTAATGTTACCTTTAATTAGGTCATATATTTGGCGGACCCAAAGGTCAATAAAAAAATATTGTGTTGCTACTTTGGTCAAATTCATTAGCTACTTTTATGAGTTAGCTTGAAAAAAAATTGTTAATCGTTTCGTTTTCATGTTATTTAATCGTTTCGTTACGTTATTCCAATCATTTGAATTTTTTCAGTTTTTATTTTTCTTAAACAAAAAGTAACAGTTTTTTTTTATTGTATGCAACATACATAAATTATTCAGACTTGAATTATTTTAAATGTTTGTTTCTCTGCTATTTCGCAACGTTTCTTGTAAAAATACTTTTCCTATTAATTTTTTAAACGACAAGATTGCGGTAAAAAAAATTTAAAAATTAATGCTGTTTCGCAATTTAAAAGGCATTTATATATTTCTTGGATAAATATACGAAATCTATTAAACGCATAAAGTTATATTTTTACATATATTTAATTTTATTTTGAATAATTTATTTTTTAATTACAAATACAAAGCGGTGCATAACATATCCCAAAATTCAACGAAAAAGATTCCTTTAAATAAAAATAATGATAAATAAATAAATTTAAAGTTCAAATTTGTTTAAAACTTTTTCTGCGCAAAATTTGTAGATAAATGCATCAGTTGGTAAAAGCATTGGAAAATTTACTTTTACAAATAACATAAAAAAACAAAATTTAATTTTTTCATTAAATGAAATTAAAGTAAAACTTTTTATTTTATGCAAGCACAGTATTTAAAAACCTAACCTTTCATTACAGCAATGTTCTCCCCTTCTTGAGTTTGTTCGTCGTAATCAAATAACAAACTCTTTAAGCACTTTTTTGCCCATTTATGTGCGTTTCCTTCTAGCAAGTATGACCATTTTAATTCAGGAACTCCGTGATTTCTCCGATATTTATTATGCTGATCCAGCACATCTTTTTTAAAAGTATCCTTGTTTTTCATCTCTAAAGGTATTTTTTATTTTTTAACCACTGTTTTGACTAATTTACGTCAAAAGATGTTTAGTTTGTTAGACGTCATGTATAAATTTATTCATATTACATATATATATATATATATATATATATATATATATATATATATATATATATATATATATATATATATATATATATATATATATATATATATATATATATGTATATATAGCTAACATACAGACAAATACAGAATACAGAGTTTTTGTTTTTTTAAGCATCAAAATTTAGGCATTAAAAAAATAATCAATCAAAAAATTAAAAAAAATCTAAAGTTTTCTCTGCCTAATAAAATAATAAATAAAAAAAGCTTATTAAATGCAAGCAAGCAAACTATAAATAAGTTAACGCATTTCTTGCTTTCAGAAATCCTTCTTTGCGCTTTTAACTTTAGCGTGATGTTCTTTATAACCTATTTATAAATTGAGTTTGATGATTAAAACTTCTTTTTTACCTTTTGGATTGATGCGATTGATTTGTTACAGATCATTTATTAATTGAGTTTAATGATATAGATATCTTACATTATTAATGCTATTGATGTTTATATATTTATTTATACTGCACGGATTGTATTTATACAATATATTATTTTTACATTAAATGAAATAAATTATAAAATTTTTTTAAAAACTTATGATTTATTTATCTTATGTTCAGGTTTTGGGATTTTATTTTTTTATCTTTTTTGAATAAAAAAAAAACGAATCTAAATACTACCTAAATATTACCAACAGGACAACAAGTAATTATTGGCTGAAACCCAATGTGCAAAAACCCAATGTACGTTTTTTAGACAACTAAAACACGCCTAGTCTCTACTGGGAAAGTGAAAAATGTAATTTGGCTGCTTTACAACGTTATTTACGAATGTTATTTATGTTTTTACATACTCAAAAAATTTTCATCAAAAGTATAATGTAAAATAGTACAAAATATTACTTTCTATCTAAAAATAAATGTAATTTAAACGCAATATTTGTTTCATTTACCAAATAACTCTATTTAAAAAACTTATTCATCAGTAAACTTTGATTCATCATAATGACGATTTATGAATTTGTCAAAAGATATTTGTCGTCACAAGATAAATTGGTACTTTTTTTTATAAAAACATGAAATAACTCACGTACATAATCCAAATCCAAATTAATAAAATACTAAACAAGTGCGAATTAACCAATTATATATATATATATATATATATATATATATATATATATATATATATATATATATATATATATATATATATATATATATATATACACACACACACACACATATATATATATATATATATATATATATATATATATATATTGTGTGTGTGTGTAGTATATATATATACATATATATATATATATATATATATATATATATATATATATATATATATATATATATATATATATATATATATATATATATATACATTGTGTGTGTAGTTTATTTTTTCGTTAAACTTTTTGTTGTTCACATTGCATATACATACATCGAAATTGCTGCAGCAAGAAGAAGGCACATTTTGTTTTATCGCCGAGCTCCATATATATTAAAAAATTCTACATAACCATAACATATAAATAGAATTTCATTGATATTCAAAACTCAACTTCAATAAATATGCTGAATATAGCATTGCATATCGAGGACCAAATATATGGAATAATTATCAAAAAGGATTCAAATGTATGGCAAAGTCATTAAATTCATTTAAGTTTCTCATAAAAAAAGAAATTTTTAAAATTTGAGAATCATTTGTGCTGAAAGGGATCACAGAGTAATTTTAATTATTTTAGTATTTATTTCATTTGATCTTTTTTTTATTTACTGATTACCGCAGCAGTTTTATGCCCATTAGGGTTTTTAATACCTATATTCTATTGAAATGTATATATATAATTATGTTGAAATGTATATATATAAAATGTAAAAAGGGGCTCTATGAAAGGATTGCGATGACGTATTGTCATTTTCATCTTCTTTGAGCCCCTCTCTGTTTAACTCTTTATTTTATAAAGATCATTGTAAAAAAGAACAGTTTTTATTTTTTATTGTATATACAAAAACAAAGTTTTCAAGATTTTACTGTCTCCTTTGTTTCTACGGACATATTTTTATTTTTTTATTGTATCTATATGATGATTATTTATTGCTAAACAGCAAAAAAAAAAAATATATATATATATAAATAAATCTGTTTTTATTTATTTGAACTTACTTTTAAAAAATATTTAAAGTTGGTTAATTTAAGATCTCTGAACAGTATTTAAATTTAAGATCTCTGAACAATCGTTTTGATTCATTCTTAAATTGCTGTAATGTAGTCTTGTTTTTGTTGACAATATTTAGGAATTTTTTTCTCAAATAAGGTCTACGGTATTTAATTGAATAGGATGTTAATTTTAAATTATATTTAAGAAGAACAAAGTTGTTATCTGAAAACTTTGTTGAATACTTATGATTAACTTTATTGAAAAAGTTTGAAAGATTTTTGGGGACAATCCCATTTTTATTTTAAACATAAACAATAAAACTTGGTGTAAATTGAGTTTATACACATTTAAGGCACTTAGCGCACGTAAAAGTTCGCAAGGAGCATTTCTATAGGCTCCAAACGCTATTCTGTAGGCCTTTCTTGTTAGTTGTAGAATTTCTTAATTTTTTTATAGCCAGTACTAGCCCTTACAATATTTAAGTAAGACAAATAACTGTCAATAAAGGCAAAATATAATTTTTTCAGGGATGTTACATTTAGAAAAAGTTTAGCCTTAAACATTATTGCAATATTTTTATGAGTGGTGTTTCAATGGTATTTAGATGTAAACACTACAGTAAATTTTCATTATTTATAAATGTCTTTATGTACAACAAAGAAGTCTTAAAATTAAAAAAAAAGCGTTTTTTGAATTATTTATCTAAAGTTTAGTTTTTTATTAAAATTTCTGTAATTTTTATTAAAAATTTTTTTTCATAACTTGATACAAATACTTTTACAAAGAATTTTTATATACTTTCCCAAAACTTTTTAAATGTGACTACCTAGTCAAAAATTCCTATAGGATCCTATAAGAATTTGGAACAAAAAAAATTTCAGATTTGAATCCCAAGGAATTAAAACACATAACTTAAAAAGTGTTAATAGTTATCGAAGTTTTTTTTTTTTTTTTCCGAAATCCAATAGGTCCTAAACAACTCTTTGAGTAAAAATAGTGAGCAACAATCGCCACTTTATTACACTACTTCCCGTCTGGAATTGAGCATGTGATTTCCTCTCACCAGGTAAAAAGAAACTATCAACTATGTTTTTCTATTATACTGTTTTGACCATGTTCGGAGTACCCCGCGTTCGTCATTACCTTACTCTTTCCTATATAAATCTATTTATAAATTTTGGTTTTTAGATAAATAATGATTCTCAAGATATTCTTGTTTTCAATGAGTCATTTTTTTGCCTAAATTTTTCTAATATATGCGCATAGTTATTGAGAAGGGTGGAAATTTTTTTTATTCTTAAAGTTTTGAAGAATAATCATAATTTAAAAAAAATGAAAAATGTGCTTTTTTGCAAATTATCGAAGTTTTATCTTTTTTTTCTTCCAAAATCCAATAGGTCCTAAACAACTATTTGGCTAGGGTATGTCGTTTTGATCCCTATGCTCTTCAAATGAATTAAAAAAGTATTAAATTTTACTGTTTTTCTTTAGTTTTATATCTTTAGCATACTTCAATTACATTTTAGATTGAAAAATTTATTTTTTAACAATGGTTTATCAGTTTAATACATAATTTTGAATTATTTCTTTTTTTAAATTTTTTTGAAACATTTTTTTTTCAATTAGTTACTTTTTTTTGTTTATTTCCGACTTTTTTATCTTGCTGCAGCTGTGGTGGATTGATGCAAATTTGAAGAAATATTAAAATGTTTCAAAATACAATTTTGTATCTAAGACAACTTTTATATCTATGATAAAACTTTGGAAAATGGGAAAACTAAAGATGGCATTCATGAAAAATATGCCCTTGTGCTACAAAAAGTTTTAAGTTTAGTGGTATTTCATTTCACTAATCAAGTAAAAAACTTAAAATTGGATTTATTGCACCAAAATTATCTTCTCAATTGAAAACAAATAGTTTTTCTATCAGACGTCTTAATGATTTTCTTTTAAAATTGCCAAAATAAAATGAATATCAAAATTTGAATAAAACCTGAAGGTATATTAAAGTTTAAAAACATTAATACAGGACAGTGTTCCAAAGATTGGCTTGTCTGGATTAAGCATAAGACTTCTTTATATTGTTTTCCTTACCGATTGATTTGGAAAAGTTTCTGTTCCAAGGTAAGTAATTTTCTAAAGCTGAAGTTGAAAGCTGGCCAATTGACAATATTTATGCAACGTTTTAGGTGCTCCATGCAGTCCTTACTGTCTTATCACAGAGCACCGCGGAAGAGTATTTGAAAGTAAGTTCAGGCCTCCTTCCTATCCAATGTTATAAGACTTACCCAGAGGTGGTATTGAACCACCAATCTCTTGCTTCTGAGGTAAACGCGCTAACCACTGCGCTGCGGTTGCTTCGATTCCAGATCATGGAAATAGTAATAATCATAGATTCGAGCATGGCATCAATTAAAAAAGCGATAAATGGAAAAATCAATTCAAGACTGTATTGATAATTTTATTGATATTTCATAAATTAAATCTATTGCAGGTTGTTTGGATCTTGTTAAGCAGCATATTTTGGAAGAAAGGAATTTTGCAATAAGTATTATGTAACAATTCTAGATTTCTCAACAAACTTTAGACAACTCATCTTGAGTAAAAAGAATTTATTTTGCGTTAGTTCACCCTGAATCTCCAAATAAAATTGTTGATCATTTTTTGAAACTTAAAGATTATAGTGACAACAATGCTTTTGAAATCGCTCAAATAATTACAAAAACTTTAGAAGTAATGCCCGAAGTTATAATAATGCGCCAAAATTGTAAGACAAATACAAGGTAGTTTATGCTATCATAAAAGAACATTGTTAACTGCTATATATTTTTTTGTGACTGCCACACACATAACTTATGTGGTAATAATGCTGCTGAATGTAATCCAGAAACCATAACCTACTTTGGAACTATGCAATAGCCCAAACAGATGGGAAATACTATCTAAACGTATTGGTTGTTTCCATCATGGCACATCTGGCACTAGTTGATCATACCAAGTTAAGAGTGTCAAACCATTTTTAGCACATATTCTGGAAGTAAAACTGGCTCTTAAAAGCTTTCTCCATCCAAAAAAAGAACAGAGATTCATAGAAAAGATTATTATATCAGTTCTTTAACCTGGATCATCATGTCATGATAAAACTTAGTAGTACCTTTTATTCAATACAACTGGTGGACAAGTTCCGTTCATAATTCAAAGGAACACCCAACACTGTGCAACAAAATTAAAAAATACAATAAGTAATGAAACCAATGCCTTCTAATATCTATTTGAATATGTTGTTAAAAAGTTTATAAGTAAAGCAAAAAATAGTTCAAATTTAAATTCTATAAAAATCAAAATATTATAAAACTATAACCGAAATAGCACTATAACCGAAAATAAAACATTGCATGAATTGATTAAGGAACATAGTTGACGCGGACTTACAGCAGTTAATTTTGAATGTAAGCAAATAACTCTATTTTGACAAAATGTTGGAGTTATATGTAATCCTTTGATTGTTTGTAATAAAAGAAATATCTTTTTATGTTCATCTTGGTTGAAATTCACTACTCATTTTTTTATTGTTATCTCGCAAAATTTTAAAGTATTTTAAGAAGGTGTTCTTGAGCCAACCAAAGCCAACATCGTCAAAAGTGCGGTAAAGAACAAAAAACCTTTTTTTTCAGAGCTCTTTTAGTTTAATTTTAACTATTTGTACAAGCAAAAAAAAGAGCATGCCCAACTTACATACATTTTTTGGTCTAATTTTATTTTTTAAAACATATATTTACGATCCAAGATGTTAGAAAAAAATGTAAAACTATACTACAATAAATACAATATAATTTTTATAAGAAATTGTTTTATTTAAAAAAAAATTTGGCAAAACATTGCGATTATGTTATTTGACGTATTATTTTCGCAAAATAAGCATGCAAAAATAACTAATTTAACAAAATTTTAGAAGCTGAAGCCCTGTTACATTATTATTACCTATTTGTTTAACATGTACGCGAATAGTTCTTTATACTTAATTTACTGTTTATTCAACTATTTAGTATACAATTGTAGAGGATAGAACTGATCTGGTATGGTTAAAATCCACGCTTTAAATTGATTTAAAAGGAATTAGAACAACACTTACTTACCTTATAATGAAAATTTTGAAAACTTAAATACTAGGAGTACTGATAATGATTCTTAAGAGTACGATTATGTTAATGAAGATTATGTTGATGACGATTATGTTGATGACGATTATGTTGATGACGATTATGTTGATGACGATTGTAATGATGACGTCAAAGACAGTGATTATTGCTATCAATCTATTGAAGAGTATAGAAATCAATAAGATATAGAAATCAATAAAATTGCAAATTCACATCGTATCTGTTTTTAGCAAAATAACGAATGAAGGGATAATCTATTTTTTTTATAAAAACAAGCAGATTTATACCAATTAATAGTCGGTGTCGTCAGTTTTATTTGACAGATAGTAAATGGCTTAAAGATGAATATTTAGATAATGTATCAATTGTAAAAAACTTTGTAAACTTAAACAAATCAATGATGCAAGAGTTATTTAAAAGCTTTCGATCTAGAGATTTAAAACAGCATCTATACTCGCAAAATTTAGTGATATTAATAACGTAAGAACTGAGTTTTGTCTCCGAAATACAGGTTCTACTAAAGATGAATTTCTAGACTTGGTAAATGAATTAAAAGCAATTAAAAACTCTTTCAAACGTTCGAAAGAACAAGCTCTTGCAGTTTATCTTTTTTGGTTAAAGTATGATCTTGATCAAAATTCAATTGCTTGTTATTTTGGTTTGTCATGTCGCACAGTGGAGTAGTTCAAGCTAAAAGTTGATCAAAAGTTGATTACGAGAATTTTATAAGAGTATACTATATATTATGAAAGCTTAATAAAGACTTCATTACTAAATAACAGTTTTAGTGTTGCCCACTCCCCCTTCCAGGTGTAACAGTAGTTAAACTCGAACTTTGCGTAAGCTGTTTGTATTTATTTTTTACGCTTCCAGTCGAACACATCTTTCAAAAGTATTATTTGAGTTTTTATGCTGTAAAACTTTTAATAAATCACGATGAATGTTGAAGAAAAAGGTATTTACATACAAAATAAATGTATAGTTTCTTAATTTTATTTGATAAAATGATATATTTATTCATACACATTTGAGACTAAAAATATTAGATTTTTTTTTGTAAATACTATATTCAAAATTTTTATTTTTATATATTTAATTCTATATTATTAATTTATATTAATGATTAAAGCAAATCTTTTAAGTTACTAGACACTGTTTTGTTTGCGGATGATACAAATTTGATTCACGCTTGTCACGATATTAAAATGTTATTTAATTCAGTTAACATGGAACTCATAAAACTCACAGAATGGGTTAGTGCAAATAAATTATCAATTAATTTAGATAAAACAAAGTATTCTTTTTTCCATCGCTTTCATGAATGCGATAAAATCCCTTTAAAACTTCCAAAACTTTATATTGGCAGTCAATTTATAAAAAGAGAACAATCATTAAAATTTTTAGGAGTACTCCTTGACGAAAACGTTACTTAGACAAATTATATACATTATACTGAAAGTAAAATTTCAAGAAATATTGGCCTATTTTATAAAGCAAGGCCATTTTTAAATTAAACTAGTTTAAAATTGTTATTTTTCTCCTTCGTTCATAGTTATCTGAATTACGCAAACATTGCTTGGTGTAGCACAAATCAAAACAAAATTAAATTTTAATAAACAAAAACATGCAATGAGAATAATATCTAATGTAGGCCGTTTTACTTACTCCAAAGAACTATTTATAAAGCTGAATATACTCAATGTCTATCAAATAAATATTTTTCATTTTTAAATTTTCATGTATAAAGTTAATAAAAGAACAACACTAAACATTTTTAATTCGTTATTGAAAATAAATAAACATAGATACTTAACCAGATACTCAAACAACACCTATATTCAGCCCAAAAGTTTTTATGCCACAACTGAGTTTTCATTTTCCATTAGAGGACCAAAAGTATGGAATAAAATCCTATCTAATAAACTTAAAACTCTTGAAACTCTTGACGAATTTAAAGTAAAATTGAAGCAAATGCTCCTAGTTAGTGATGGAGTGCTTGACTTTTTCGGGTGACACAGATAAGTTTATTCGATTTAGTTTAAAGTTTATCTTTGTCAACCCTTTCATGGATTTGGTTGAAGCATGCATAAATACATATAAATATATATATTTTTTAATTGGAAAGTTTTAATTTCTTTTTAATTCTGAGTTTTATTAAGTATTTAATCTTAATTAATTAAAAATAAAAATAAAAAGTTGTTAAAAACCTTTTTTTTTTCTATTTTTTTATTTTATTGCAAGTTTTACTTTGTGCAAGTTTATATTAATCTTTATATACTTATTTAATATTTATTTCTAAGAATTTGTTATTTTACTTTTTATTGATTATTTTATTAGTTCAAAAGAAATTTTTTTTAAATTTTTAAATTTTTAAAAATAAAAAAATAAAAATAAAAATTTTATAACCCTGTAACTTTTTGTTTTTGTTTTGTCTTTTTAAAAATAAAGTCTTATTTTATACATATTGGTAACATTTATATACTCTATACGAAATTATTTATTTTTAACGGAATCAATCTCGGGGCTTGGCGATATGACAAATTCTTGCCCCGGCCATTTACTGTATAAATAGTTAAATACAACCAATATTTCCAATATACAGATGTATATTGGAAATATTGGCTGTATTTATATATTTATACAGTAAAAAACAAAGAAAAAAAAAAAAAAAAAATTGTTTTCGTATATAAGTTAAGCCGAGTTTAGCTAAGATTTTGATTGTAACTTAAACAATTTTCTAGTCAATATTTTTGAAAAAAAAATCGCACATAAATCTTCCATTTTTTAAAATTTAATTAAGAATAAATAATGAGACAAAAAATTTTTTTTTTGAATAAAAACTTATTTCATTTTTTTTTTTAAGAATCCAAACCATTGATTAAAGAGATGACTAGAAAAGAACTTTACGATGTTTTGAAACAATGCCCAAACAAAAAAATTGATGATAAATTTATATTTTTAGAAGATCACCTCAAAGTTATTACAAATTGTTCTGAAAATGAACAATGCACACTAAAATACGCATTAAAAACTTTCAAGTTTCATTTTAAACAAAAATAGATAGCTGCTAACCACATAGAAGAACGCTTTTTGAAGGAAAATGAACTATGGGTCAAAGCCATCAAAAGTCTAACCACCTGTATAATAAAAAGGCCTGGTTGACCATCAAAAGATTTTTGAGTGGTTGAGTTCGCCAAGCAAGAGACGTAAAACAAAAGTTTTGAGAGAGAAAATATCTTCTAAGCAACAAACCTATGATGCCCAAATGAGTCAGCGTGATGCAGGACACTATGACTAGCCTAGAATAATAAAGATATTAGCTGTTCACCGAAAAAGGCAAAATAATATAGAGAAAACTTTAATTCCATTCAGAATAATGTTATAATAAAACACACACCATCAGAAGCATTATCGAAAAAAAAACACATACAAAACAATTTCAAAGAGAAAGTGGGGCTGTTGGTGGATATTCCAAAGGCAGGTTTCGGGTACTAACGATGCTAATACTAACGATGGTAATACATCAAGAAGATTTTTCTCAGATCCTCAAACCTCATCCTGCATCATAGGAGTTGACATTTGAATTATTAAAAATTGTAGTATTGTTTTAAAAACTTTATCATTTGGATATAAAATAGATGTCAAAAAGTTTGAAAAGTTTTGCAGAACTGACGGCAGAACTTTGTTTTGAAACTTATGGATGGTACCTAATAACTCCTACAATGCACAAGATACCAAAACATAGTACTAAAATACTTGACCAAGCTATATTTACTATTAGTCAATTATCAGAAGAGGCGGCAGAGGCTTGAAACAAGCACTTCCGTGATTATATACAGAATTTCTCGAGGAAGTTTTCGAGAGAAGTTTTAATAGCGATATTCTAAACAGGTTCTGCTAAGTTCTGACTGAGTTCTTTGTTGAGAAGTGCCAGAAAGAGGCTCAATAATAAAAGAAATTATATTTCCGGTAGGCATTCTTGTTTCCAGAAACATTGAACGAACTACAACAATATGAAGTGGAGGCATCTTGCGAAAATGAATCAGATTAATATTTAACTTTTATCGTTTTTAGTATATTTTGTTATTTTGTGTTTTTTTTACCTTCATAGACGGAATTATTTGAACTTTATAGTATTTGTATATTTTCTTTTGTTTATATTGTTTGTATTTGCATCACTTTTATTTTATATTTTTTTCTATTTGGACATTTAATGTTTTAATTGAAGTTTAACACATTATATTGTTTTTTTTTTAAACCTGCTTTTTGTAAGTTTTGTATACAAATGTGTCTTTTGGGTAAAAAAAAGCCCTGCCCAATTATTTTTAATATTATATAATAATTTCAAACTGCTTGTTATTGATTTTCTAATTGATAAAAGATATAAAATAATATTAATCAACATTTGACCTTAAATACTCTACTGTGTGTCGGTTGAAAGTTTAGAAATATTTCAATCAGATAAGAGCCTTGCCTAATGCTGATTTTTAAAATCACGATCACGAAAGGATTGGCTATTAAATGACACAGACATGATCAAAGATTTGTATAAATTAAAAGGTAAACAGCTAGCAATTATAGCCGAAAGGTAAACAGCTAGCAATTATAGCCGAAAGGTAAACAGCTAGCAATTATAGCCAAAATTATAATAATTCTATACAACAAAAACTGTGCACTCCACATGGTTTTACAATTGATGCTTATGGACCTTTTGCTGCAACTATTAATGACGCAACTATGTTAGGAAATATTTTTAAAACAAAAAGCGATTTAAGGGAAGTAGTTCAATCTAGTGATTTATTCGTTTTAGATAAAAGTTTTAGAGAAAAAAACAAGAGCAGCGGAATACACTGGGCAACAAATATCAACCGTGAAATCTCAATGTCACTGTATGACCCGAAATTACTCTGCAGAATGTGACAAAAGTTACTTCCCCCTCTCCAAAATGCAAGTTCAGGGAAATGATCGATATTATGCAGATAAAAGTTCTATAACACCTGCAAAAGTAAAATACAAATATAAGCACAAGTTTGAGCAGAAAGTGATGCTGTACATTGCAATTTCTGAGAGGGGAATTTCCAACCCATTGTTTAAGCCAAGTGGTTTGGCTATAAATCAAGAAGTGTCAAAATCAATGTTTGACAAAAATATTGATTCCATTTCTTCAAAAATATCATTCAGATGGCAATTAATTGATTGGGCTGAATAAAGCATCATCGCATTATGCCAAAAAAACACAAGTCTTCTTAGAAAGCCAAAACATCCCATATGTACCAAAAAACCGCAATCCAACAAACTTGCCTCTGTGTCGCCCAATTGATGATTTCTTTGGATATTTGAGTTCGTTAGTACACAAAAAAACTGAAGAGCTAAGAATTGCAAACAATTGATTACCCGAATCAAAAGATGCATTCGCCAAATCAATATAAATGCTGTGCAATGCTCCTGTTCCAACATCATGACAAAACTACGTCGAACAGCTGATGATGGACCATATTCGAATGTTCATTTTTTTCTTAAAGATATGTGATGTACCTTCAATTAAAATAAGTATAATTTTTATTTTTTAAACATTTGTTTTTATAAAAGCCCGATATGAAAATTCTTATTTTCATTTATCACCCGTTATTAGAACAGAATGTAACTATGAAACGAGATGAGTTTCACACAACAGACTATCTCTAAGAAAACAAAATATAATGTTGAGTTGAATATAATTAATTATGAATTAAATACTCCACTATTAATTAAAAAATCTGCAGTTTGCAAATTTATCAATTAACAGAACGATAGCACAGTAGAAAAAATAGATTGCTATATCCACTGTGCTACTATTCTGGTATATCTTTAATATAATTTGCAACTATTCCACTTCATACAAGATCAGATATCAACATTAAGAAAGACTAATGCAGTTCTTTAGACGTAAAGTGTTCAAACTCACAATTTGAATTCTTAAAAGAAAATAAATTCTTTGTTACATACACATAGTTAAGTATGCTTTTTATATAGAGATGCAAAAAAGTAGTATAACTAGAAAATATAATTAAGTTATGCAAAAAAATAAACCCATGTTTTTGCTTTTCTAATAAAACAAATGGTCACATAACACGCTGGGCATAAATTTATTAAGAATTAATTATTTAACCAAATTTTTAAAAAAGTATCTTTAACGTTTTATTGTAATAAATACTTTTGTTCAACATATTTATTTATAATTTTATTTACAACTATTATTTGCAATTATAATCAAAGTTGTATTATTAAGCAGCTGGTATGCTTAATCCTTAAAAACCTTATGTGTCAAATTGGTTTAAAAATTTTAGATTTTTGGAAAAACAAAAGACTATAAATCCTTATTAGTATTTTATTTTAACTTTATTTTAGCATAATTTACCGCTTGTTTTACTATATTTTCCCACACATAATGTCTAGTAGATTAATTAATTGTTTAGTGTTAATAATATTTACTGATTTTATGTAATCAACAGGTCATCTTAAGCGACCATTATTTTCGACAAAAACACCTTATGTCTTTATTGGAAACAGTTTTACAGAAAACAATGCACCCAAAGGCTGTAAACCTATCCAAATAAATATGGTTCGTCGATATAGTAACCGTTACCCAAGCGAAAAAGATGTAAGTGAAATTGATAAACTTCTCAAATTGATCCAAAACAAAACATTTCTGAATATTACAATTCCAACAAAAAATCTGTTTAAAAAAGTAGAAGATAGTTTGCTAAATGAAATAGGAGAGAAAGAGTTATACAAAATTGGATCAAGAATTCGCATAAGATTTTCAAATTTGTTTAAAAAATGCCATTCTCCACTGTTATATAAATTTGATAGCACTTGTAAATTACGTACCGTTCATATTTTAAACTCTTTGGCAGTAGGTTTGTTTGAAAACACTGGAACGTTAGGAGCGTGTCACATCCAACCTATTGCAATTCGAACGTATCCATGTAACAGCAGCAAGGAATTAGAATTTTATAAGATATGCAAAAGTTATACTGATAAGGTTGGACAAAAATGAAGAAGCCAAAAGAAGAGATAAAAAAGTTTGGTAAAGGAACTGAAATGAACAATGTTCTGGAAAAAGTAAAACGCAAACTTGGTTTATCATTTTCTCTCGAAGTAAACCATTTAAAAATTATGTTTATTTATTGCTCGCATGAAATCTGAATGTTTAACGGCACCATGGATACTGGTTTTTGTTCAATGTTTGATAATGACGATTTGCAAGTCATAGAGTATTATTTTGATTTAGAAGATTTTTACTTATCTTCTAATGTATTTCCAATAACTTATCAATCTGGTTGTCCTTTACTTGCGGATATTGTGAAAACATTAAAAACTGCAACGATTATAAATAGTACTGAAAGTTTTAATGGTATATTTCGATCTGGTCATTCAGAAACTATTGTTCTATTTATTGCACTACTTGGAGTGTACTTAAATAATAATCATTTGACTGCTAGTAATTATAAAGAAATGAAGGCAAGAATATTTCGTGCATCTTGTTTGGCACCTTTTTCAGCGAACATCTATTTCGTCTTTTATAAATGCGATGATAACAATCATAAAGCTCAACTTTCGGTAAATAAGCATCTTAAAAAAATTCCATGCTGTGATTCAAAAGAAGATTGTAGTTTTTCTAAATTTCTGGAATGCTACGAAAGCATCACAGAAAAATGCGATTACGAGAGCATGTGTGCGAGTCATTGAACGAGTGACTCAAACGAATATTTAATAGTTGGGCGTTTTACTACAGTCGTTTTACATTTTACTACCAAAAACATTTTACAACTTAAATAGTGCGTTTAACTAAATTATTAAAAGTTATTTTAGTAGCACCCCAACAACAACAGATTAATTAGATGAATAAAACAAATGTTAATATATAGTTTACTTTTAATTGCAATTTAATAAAATAACGTTACTACTATATTCAAGTTGTAAAAGCATTATGAAATTCATATCTGAACTCTCTCAATAAAGTCTATAGGAGTTGGAAGATCTTTTTTGTCCTTCATAAATGCGATGATGGCAATCATAAAATTCAATTTTCGGTAAATGACAATCTCATAAAAATTCCATGCTGTGATTCAAAAGAAGATTGTAGTTTTTCTTAATTTCAGGAATGCTACGAAAGCATCGCAGAAAAATGTAATTACGAAAGCATGTGTGAGAGTCATAGAACGAGTGACTCAAAACAAATATTTAATAGTTTGGCTTTTGCTACGCTGTATTTGACTAGAGTCATTTTACATTTCACAACCAAAAATGTTTCACAACTTAATTAGTGCCTTTAATTAAATTATTAAAGGTTATTTTAGTAGCATCCCAACAACAACAGATTAATTAGATGAATAAAAAAAATGGTAATATATAGTTTACTATTAATTACAAGTAAATAAAATAACGTTACTACTATATTAAAATTGTAAAAGCATTATGAAGTTCTGTTAGTTTAATTTACATTTTTACTTTTAATCTTTAATATGAAAATATTAGTTACAAATTATTATAATTTAAAATTTTTATTTTCAAAAATTAGGTGTGTTGTTTCACCAGCCGCACTTTTTGGCTTTTTTCAAAATGCTTGTAACAATAACAATTTTTTCCATTTTTATTTGTTTTTTTTGTTTTTGTTTTTTATTCTATATTTCTTGTTTATCTTTATACAATGTATAAAAAAGAAGAAAAAGTACAAATGAGCATATCAATAAAAATGATAAATAAAGAATATGGAAACTCAAAGAAGAATGTTAGTTTTTAATTACTAAGCTTATTTTGGGAGTTTATGGTCGTTGAGGTGCTTGTAACAACCTACTGCTTGAGATTTAGTTATTTATAAGAAGTTGATTCCAGTGAATATATGTTCATGGCCATAGTTTTTCAGGAAATGATATTTCGCCTTGTCCTTTTTATGCTTTTTAATTAGTAGATTTATGGAATCTTTGTGGGATTTTCATATTTTCAAAAGTACATAGACCACTGGGTATTTGCTCGACACATTTTATGTAAGCAATTTTGATCAGTGCTAAGGTCTGTACTACATTAATGCTGGACAAAACACATCCCTTCGTTTATTGAAAACTGAAAATTGGCAAGCCGCTATGGACTTGGAATTTACTTATTACAATTTATTAATTTACATATGTTATCTGATATTTTTCCGATCAGACTACTTAATGAATTTATTTCAAGTGTAGATCCACTCAGGTTTTTCAGAAAATATCTCAATGGTAACTTATTCATATGTTCTAAACAAACTAACCAGTGTAGAAATTTGTTGAAAAAAAATTCAATAAGTTGAATAACACCACCAAAACTACCCGTGTTGAGATTCATGCCATCACATCTGATTGACCAATGTACTGATATCAACATTTTCATTAAAAAATGATACACTATTTATTTTTGTACTTTTTTTATATTTCTGTAATTTTTTAACATGTCCCAGGTACTCATTCCTTTATTAACACAATGGGTTTTTCTGTTTCCAACGCTGAATGATAGCTGTTTCTTTTAATGGTTTTCAGGTTATATCCTTTTGACCATTAAAATATAATTCTACCGATGTTTTGGGAAAACCAATTTGTAAACCAAATCTCTTTTTAAAATTTTTTTTCTAAAAATTTAATTTTTTTAAATTTTTTTTCATCCCAGCTAGCACACTTACGTTGGGTTAACGTATGTAAATACATCGTGTATGTAAATACATTTTCCGATGCATATCGCATGTTGATCCAATATAAGTTGTATAGTATTTATATCAAGATGTGATTAAAAATAGTTAGCAAAGCTACATTTAACAAAGTTAAGTTGACCCAACGTATGTAAAAAACATCGCATATATATATATATATATATATATATATATATATATATATATATATATATATATATATATATATATATATATATATATATATATATATATATGCGATACATAAATATATATGTATATATATATATACATATAGATACATACATATATATATATAAATATGTATATATATATATATATATATATATATATATATATATATATATATACATATATATATATATATATATATATATATATATATATATATATATATATATATATATATATATATATATATATATATATATATATATATATATATACACATATATACATATATACGGTGGGCCAACGTAAAATATTACGCAATGCCGCCTTAAAATACAACGGGACAACGCAACGCGTAACATTGTTCTAACGTTTTATCAACGTATGTGAGCTAGCTAGGATAAAATACCGTAACCAACTAAAAAAGGTAATGCTAATATTGCAGCTAAACGATCTTATACTCCCCATTCGACCACATTCACGAGCTAATATTGGTAGTGAAGTTCCCATTTATGAATTCAATAGTTTTGGTGGGCTAGTATTGTTAGTTAATGATAATAACTTTATAGAGTATGTAATGAAATCGAGATCGTTATTACTATTTCTTTTAGAGAAAGTAATAAAGATGTTAGTTTAATCTAAATCACCTAATGTGACATCATTGTAATTATTTTCTAAGCTACAATCTGGATGTCAATTTTCAGAGACTAAAGAAACAAAGATGAAAATACTTCCTCGTAATCTTTTTTATAGAGCTCTTATTTAAAGTTTGAACAAACTGTAGTAATTATTAAAAATATTTATAAATTTAAAAGTACATAGGTAATGATTAAATCAAATAGAGACAAAAATAAAGATAAAAAAATAACTTCAGAGTAGTTACTTGAGCACAAACGTTTCTTAAGTTAAAATTTTTTATTTTATTAGAAACTTAAATGAATTGAACAACATTATCATACCTTTGAAATCGTTTTGATAGGTTTTCCATGTATTTGGGCCTTTATATGTAACGCTATATTTTGTAAATTTATTAAATTTTTAAGACAGTTTATATGTGTTACTTACATTTGCTCTAAGATATTAGTTTTCATTTATATTTATCATTTACATTTTGATTTACATTTTTTGTTTAAGATACATAAAAAAAATGCTAATAGACATTTGTTTCAAACAACATCATCATTTTCATTTTTTTCATTAAAGTTTTAGTATGATCTTTATACATGTTTTTTAAATATTTTATTATTTAAGAATGGATAGTGACATAAAAAAGGAAGAATTTTCTTCATGTTTTTTTTTTTAACAAAGCAATATATACTTTATTTTTTCAACGTTAAGTGAGAGTTTGTTAACTCTAAACAAAGTATTTTTTTAATTTAGTTCAATATTAATGTCTGTATACGGTTTCTTGATATCATTGTTAGTAAGAAATATTCGCATCATCACCAAACATGACTAAGTTTAGTTTTAATTTAAAACAAATTTTGTATAGTCATAGCTTTTAAACGCTACGAAATAATACTTTGAAACTTAAAATTTATTGATGAATATAAGTTTAGTTGAGAATTGTAAAAAATATTTTTTATCAACTATTTGCCCCTGACGTTTGGGATAGAGGTGGGGGGGAGGGGGGGGGGAGGGGATGAAATATAAGGGTTTTTTCGTTCCCAGCCCTCAATCATTGCAATTTTTTTTGCAAATTGTCATTATTTGACCAAAGGATAAACATGAAAATGTTTGGAGTTTGCTCTATTCTGGAAATTAGCTCAAAAACTAAAAAATCCTGGATCCGTCACTGGGCACTCTATAATGCCACATGATAACCGTGTATAAGAATAATATTATCTACATCTTTTTTTTGTGGAATATTTCTTAAAAAATTGTAACCATTTTCTTTATAAAGTCTTTTGTTTCTGTACAAGAGGAAATAAAATTATATTTAAAAAATGACTTAAATGTTTGCTTTTTTAACGATAATTGTTAACCAAAAGTAAACTTAGCAAACTCAAAATTTAGATTGATTAGTGACTTAGAAGTACTTAAGAGTTATGATGAAAAAGCACATAAAAACATTATTAGGGATTAATGTTACCCCTAAACTCTGTTGTCACTAACTCGTTACCCTTCCCCCCTCCACTCTACTACGACACTAAAACTCAATCCGCCACTGCCAATTTATACATCATAATCTATATAAATTGTAAAGTATGTTATAAAAGATAAGCTCACATTTCCTTCTAAAAACCTATTGTCGAACATCTGTCGCAATAAAAATGCACTCTAAAACTATACTTTGTGTTTACCACACGAGACTTTGTTGTAATTGTTAAACAATTGCGTTAAAGAATACAATTTATGAAAAAAGGATTTTTTCTGGAACACAGCAACGAAAAAATTCTAATTAAAGCTTGGGATTTTTTAAAGTGTCAGTACCTGACGCTCATTGTTTATGAGTTGCCTTTATGTTTTCGTGACATATACCATTTACAGTTGGTTAAGTCTTCTATCAACGTTAATTTTTATCTTTAATAATATGCTTATTTTCCTGTAACCCCCAATTTAAATATTAGTTGCTTGCAACCTTGTTTGGAGTGAATTGGTTTAAAATAAAAAATTGAGCTATAAAAAGGTCAAGCATAATAAGGTAATAAAAATTGTTCCATAAACACAAACGGTTAGGTAATACAAATTGTTCCATAAACGGTTAGGTAAAACAAACGGTTAGGTAAAAAGCGTTTTTCTAAAAACCATTAATTAACTAATAGCTCAATGAATTTCTTTAGAATTAGTAAAAATTTTATAAACGACAAGAAGTAGAATGATTATACGTTGTTTTTTTTCTCCAAAATACATATTTGTAAAATTGTGCATGTAATAAAATCGCCATCAACTTTAAAACGTTTGGTAAAAAACGTATTTTACCTAAAAAGCAAAAATTTATTAAAAAGAGCATGAATATTTATGAACAACGTAAAATTTAAATAATTTATTCAAAGACTTCTTTTAGTTAAAAAAAACGATTTCTAGTTTTGCATTATTCAAATGATATTCAAGTATTGTATTGTTATATTTAAAAACTATGTATAACTTTTATTGAACAAAATATAAAATAAAAAAAATATGTAAGAAATTAGTCTCAAATCGTTTTATCACCGAGCGGCATTTTAAGATAAGCATTCTACAATTTCGTAACATATTAAAAACTTACAAAAAAAAACAAATGTAAAAAGCTAAGAAACAAAAAATTTTATAAAAAAGGAAAAGAAAAAATAGTGAAAAAATAATATAATAATAAAAGTTACTTTAATTACTGTTTTACAAGTCGAATTTCTTAATTAAACAAATATATTTTTTTATTTACCTAACTTGATAAAAAATATAAAAGTTTTGTAAACAATGTAAATGTAAATGTAAATGTAAATGTAAAATAGTTTAAATAAAGTATGATTATTTAGCTTAATAAACAATAAACTAAAAACGTGGAGTTAATTTCAGGAATTATTTTAAAGAAAAGCGTAATAAAAACCTTCATCTTATTCCAACACTTCCCCCATGCCTTGATCCGTCACTAATGATATCATAATTAACGTTTTGCTTTTTGTTTAATAGTCTAGATTAATAAAGT
This sequence comes from Hydra vulgaris, assembly GCF_038396675.1. NCBI lineage: Eukaryota > Metazoa > Cnidaria > Hydrozoa > Anthoathecata > Hydridae > Hydra > Hydra vulgaris. The sequence goes on from NC_088923.1 coordinate 20,584,073, forward strand.
GACTTTTTCTTCTAAAATTTCGATACTTTCTCTCAATACAGCTATCACAATAGTTTCCTTTTCAGCTCTGATAGGAAATATGTTTCATTTCGAATAGATTCTTCAGGAAACTATAAATGCTTAGAACGTTGATTTAATAGAGATGCTTTTTACCCAGTAAGTACACTTTATCCTTTCGGATAATAATGTTTTTTTATTTCAGTAGCAATAGGGTTTCTGCAATTTATGATGGTAGTGCAATTGTCTGGTTTTGCTGCTAAGACACATTTTTGAACATTAAGTAACGTAGCAAGACTAACGATATATTTCTAACCAGATGACATAATTGATATCTTCTACAATGGTTTCAGAAGCGGTATAATGGCTTGCAACCACCTTTCATTTGTTATTAGCAGAGTCAAAAACATGGCTGATCCGGCAATTTATCAAAAAAGAGCATAGCTAGATTTATATTTGAGCAGTTATCATGGTCTGTAGCAACAATTTTCTTAACAAGAATCTCCCAGTTGTCAGCAGAATCCGAGATGTTTTCTCCAGTGTGCAATTCAGAACATTCTTTTGTCTGCAAAATTGTGAAATACAGCCCCCATTCTATGTTTACCCGATGCGCAGGTACACAGATATACGCTATATTTTAACTACGATGTCTGATGTAAACGCAACGAACTGCGTCTTCTCTGATTTTAGTTTCAGAGACTTAACAGCCTGGTCGTATGGTCGTATACTTTCTTTATAAGTATTGTAAAAGTTGAACGAGTTTTATCAACATAGCCTGGATCTGTGTAGTCTCAACGAAGCAGAATGGGCGTACATTGTAAGCATCAAGACGAAGTCAGCTAATTTCTGGACGTGCATCATAATATAGTCTGCTCTTTTCTGATCCATATTTTGTTTTCTTTCTTTTTTTATTTGAGTCAGAGATGCAGTAAAAAAAGACGACATGCCTAGTGTGTTCAAACTGCCAGTTTCATCATTATTTTTATATGATGTGTTCCAGTAACATGGTAGTACAGTGTGCTTGTATTACCACCTTTCGGAGTCAAAATTGCCTTACAGAGTTTGTAAGTAAATCATTTTACGCGCACTTTTCGAAAAAGTTGATTCATTTATAATTTTTTTTTTTTTAACAAAATGATTTTTAAGAAGAAACTGAAAGTATTTTATGCATAATACTTTGCTTAACTAAAACTTGAATCTTTAGCAAAGAGCTTCAAAGAATAACAATTTCCATCTGCCAGGAAGGGTTGCCAGGTTGTTTTTTTTCTTTCAAGAAGTTAAAATTAAATAAAAAATAAACCAGAAATAAACCAGAACAAAAACAACAAACAAACATAAAAAGAATTAAAATTTTTTCGCTTAATCTCTCCTTAAATAATTAATAATTTTAATTTTAATTTAAATTAATTTAAAAAATTAATGAATTTAATCTCTCCTTAAATAAAATTAAAAAAAGCATCAATATTCACTTTTTAGACACGTTCAACAAAGTTACGTCAACACGAAAAGATTATCTTAATTCTCGCATGCCTCTGTTGTGTAAATTTTATTTCCAACTTTTAATATTGTTAGGATGTTTAAGTCGTTGCAAAAAATCTTTCAGCTCATTAAGTAAGATGTTATGCAAATAACTGCAACCTTCGCTTGGTTTGACAATCTATTTCTAAGTTTGCTTTACATTCAGCTGACCTGTAAAAATACTCTTTTGAATACACTTTGGAAATGGAGCCTTTGCAAAGCTATGTTTTTAGAAAGTTTAGGGGCTCAAATTCTTGAATAACTGGAGTGAGGAAAGCAACATAAAGATATAAAGTGCTATCTTGAAACACTTTGCTTATTAAAGACATTTTCTAACGGACCTAAGAGTTTGCATTCATTTCAGCACAAATAAAGAATGCTTTTAGTTATTGCCAATTCACAAGCACGTTTTAAACAATTTTTCTCGAACTAACTAACAAGTAAGTCGAAGAAAAGTTATGAAAAGGAATGGGATGCCTACGCATTCATTGTTTGGATTTATTAGTAAAAAAATTTTTCTTCCTCGTTTCAACGAAGAGTGCTCTCTTCAAAAACCCGGGTACATCACTCAGACGAAGAGCAACTTGAGATGGAATCGCATCAAAGGCATTTGTACCATAAGATTTAGGGACAAATGCATCTCATCATAATATAGTTTGGCAGTTTAGTTAACACACGAGGCTTATATATATATAAGTTTAATATATATAACTATATATAACTTTTTCACACAAATGGTCAGCTGATCAATTTGTGACAGCAGATACACATAAGAAGCGAAACTTCTGCATTTTTGTTTACACCTGCAATATTTACTTGACCAGGAAAAATAATCTTCTTTTGATACAAATTCAAAGTTTTCTCTTTTTTATTATGAGAACCTATTTTTTGATGTTGCTCTAGGCTACCATTGTGTGGACCTAGGGTTGTGCGGCAGAGGCGACCAAAAGCTTGTTCAGTTCCATTAAAGCTTTTTTTACCTAGAAAAATTATTTTTCCCACTCACTTCAATATTTACGAGAGTTATCATACTTTGTTCTAAGAACATATATTTTATTTGACATATATCATAAGGTATTTATATGTATGTTCCATATCTTACATAAGATATCAATTTTAAAGTTACAAGCAGAAGGCAAAAAAAAATTGTTAAACTGAGCAAGGTTTAAGAGTTGAAGTCCGAACTAAATTTCGAAAAAGAATTGTTTTTGTCATAAAACAAACAAGAGTAGTTCATTGAACTATTTTCTCTTCTATTAAGTGTGTATTCTTAAGAGACTCAAGGTTCCACCAATACTGTGTTGGAAATCTTTCGTAAAAATTTTACAAGAAAATTTAACCGAAAAAAAAACAAAAAATTTTTTTGGACTTTTTCTTAAATAAATGAAAAAAATGATAAATTCTAAATAATTTTTAACTAAGTGATATAGTTGGAAATTTTTTAAAGACAAATTGTATTTTTACTGTAATTTTATTTTTTAAATTATTAAACTGTTTCTAATAAAAAAAGTTTTATAAATTATTGTTTTTGGGTTTTAGCTGAAAAATGTCACTTTTGACCCAATATGCATTGAAAAGGAAGGAGGCTGGAAATTTACATTTAATATTCCAATTATTCTTTGTTAATAATTTACAGTAAACAGTTATTTCATTTTATATAAGATTTATGCTCAAAAAAAGTTTACCTTCATGTATTATCCAAGTGGAATACAGCAACTCCTACCTCTGTTACAAGGATATGATCCCCATGGGCCTAAAAACAATAAGAATTGTTCAATTATTTCTATGAAAAAGTTTTAATGATAACTTTAACATAAATACAATTTGTTTAAATATTTAACGAAAATTATTAAAAATATCAATATATATTAAGCACAGTGGATTAGGTGTCTCGAAAATAATAAAACAAACTATCAAAAAATGAACTAAAGTTGTTCGCCGAAACACAAGACTTGTGAAAATATTCACCTAAGTTCTATGACGGATTTTACATATGCCAAAAATTACCTTCCGTTAGACGCTATACGAAAATTTATCTCGTAACAACTTGCGAAAAGAACAATCTTTTTGTAAAAAGAGTTTCGCAACATTTCATTACGCAATAAACATTTCGAAATAGCACTTACGAACAATACTTGAAAACATTTACTAAACTGTTATACAAAGCAAAAGTAAAGTGCTATCATTTTTTGTTTAAATAAAAATAATAGTATTAAACTAATTTTCATATATGTATATATATATATATATATATATATATATATATATATATATATATATATATATATATATATATATATATATATATATATATATATATATATATATATATATATATATATATATATATATATATATATATATATTATATATATATATATATATATTATATATATATTGCCTACACTTGTAAAAGGTGCATTGACAAGAAAAATTTTCAACAAATAAAGTAACAAAATACTGAAACGCTCTGTCACAGGAAGCAGTTAACTCACATTCTGTACTTTTTTTAAAGAATTTGTATCATAAATTTCTTAACTAGCTGCTATGCACCTCTTACCTGGATCAACGTAGAGGAGCCTGGCCTCGCTCTCCTTCATTAGTTTAGATAACATTTACACTACAAGATGCACATATAATTGTTTTTGTATTCTTCAATAAAAGTATTATAGGACATGGGTTATTTTAATGTACATTTATCACATGAATATATAAAAATAAAAGTCAAATATTGATTAATAATAATGTAAGTAAAGCTGTTATAACGCTGAAAAAAAAAAACGGTAGTGTAGCCAACTTTATAATAACGTTGTAATAACGTTATAATAAAAAAAAGAGAGAAAGTTTTTATGCTAGTTTTCGTAGTTTTGTTTAGGGCATTTAAAAATTATAGTACGCATGCTCACGTGATTATTTTTCCCGAAAAATGGATGGGTGGAAACTAACTTTATGATTTATTAACTTTTTAGTACATGATTAAATCAAAAACTTAAATGCTTGACTTTTGATAAATACTTTTAAATTACAAGCTATTTAAGAAAAAAACTCAAAAAAAGAGGCTTTTGACTCTGATTACCATCAGTAATGCTGGAAACTGCAAAACATTCTTTTAATAGACGCAGATACGACAGTAGTTCCGACATGCAAGATTTTTAATTGTATGCAAGCCAACTTTAAATTTAAAATTTGCTATGAAAGTGCTTTAATCACAATTTTTTGTAAAAAATTTTTATTCCTTCAAATAAATAATAATATCAACAATGTTAAAAACCTAAATATCACGTGATAGTTACACTACCTTTTCTAATCAAATGGCACTGCAAAATATAATAAAAATTAAAAGTAAGTTAACTTACAACCATTTCGTTTTACTTTTTTTAAACTGTTCTTTTGTTCCTTTTTCATTAAATTTCTCTTCACTTTCTCTTCTTTTACACCTCCTATTGTTTTTCCCTTAACGTTAATAAGCTGATCTGTTATTTTTTTTGTACGCATCTTGCAACATTTTGGATTTGAATGACACTCGTCGTCATCACCTAAAGTAGTAATGGTAATTATTAAAAAGTATTTTTTAATAGAAACATCCATTTCGACTGGTTAACTTGTTTTTTATATGGGCATATATTGCAAATAAAAAAACGATGGAAAAGTTTTGAACAAATTTCTAATCTTAAGAACTGGGAGTTGAAAAAACCTTTTTCATAATATTCTTAAAAATGATAAAAATTCCTCTTTTAATCAAAAAAATTTAATTTAATATATTGTCTTCTGGTAAACTGAATTAAAAAAAATTAAATGTCAAAAATTAGTTGAACATCGGTACCTTCAACAATATTTATTATATAATAATATTTATGTCATTACGTTTATGTGATTTTAAAATAAAAATAATTTTCCTCAGAATAAATTTCGAACACTTTAATTTCAAATTCTAAAGCTTTATTTTTGAAATTTATGAAGTTAAAAAAATTAATTGAAGTCTCCAAGGGAAAAACGATGCGATTCTAAATTTGCCTGAAAAAATTGTGATAGTGCCATTTAGTAGCATTTTTGTCGCCTTTCAGAATTTCGTATTACGAGAGAGTAAAAACAATGAAATCCTACAAAAAATGCATTTAAAATTGCATTTAAAAATTTTTAAAATTGGCTTTTAAGTAAAAAATATTTGCTGTTCTAAATAAGGTTCGTTTTTATGTGAAAATTCTTGCTGTTATGTATGTAACAACTTATATAAACCATTTAGAATTATTGTGTTTTAATAAAAGTTACAAATAAATGAAAATTTTAAAGTTATTTACATTTAAAAATGTCGCTCTTTATTTCTTTTGCATTATAAATGATGAAAGTTGTAAGTGCAAAAATGCTGTAAAATAACAACAACTTCATTTCCTTCATTAGTTACTGCAAAAGATAAAAATACAGATTATTTCCCGTCTGTTTCCTCTTCCTCGCTTTGTTAAGGTAAAAATACAGTTAAAATATAAGGCGCGCGTGTGTGTGTGTGTTGGTGTGTATGTGTGTGTAATAAATACAGTAAATGAAAGTTTATAACTTAACTAGTAAAATATTCAGGAAAACATGTATTAGCTAGATACAAATGAACCAGTAATTTGTTTCTATATCAACATTATGACTCATTAGTACTTTCCTTTTATGTATAAAATACTTATTTTAATTTAGAAACATTTAAATATAATACAATAAACAAATTTTGTAAATAAAAATAAATTAAAAAAGGTAAGAATTTTTTAAATTATTGCTTCTATAACATCCAGCTTGAAATCAACTCCAATTTTGAAGTTATTTATTCTAGCCCACGGTGTTCTAGATCGTCTTAAATTAATAATAGTAGAGCATAGTATTTCGGAAAAAAACTTCGTTCTTATCCACGTCATTACAATTGAATACCTTTCATTTTGTTTTTTAGCTAGATTCTTTGCTAGTCAATTTACAAGATTATGACATTGCGTATCCATTCCTCATTTAGTACCCAATTCCAATGATATGATACTGTCATGTACAACTTCGTTAACTCTTTAACCATATTTCCTTTTTATTCACTTTAGTGTTTTTTAAATATAGCAGTATCCTGATTTTTGTTAATCATGTAATTATAATGTCTAACTCTTAATTCAAAATATGCAGTCTGTCATTTTTGTCCCAAAACCATTTGCAATAATATCCAAACGAGTTTGGTTAGTTTAGTTGCTGTGTTGAAATGAAAATTCTCCTTTTCAAGAGGTGTGAGGTGAGTTTCTTATGGAACATTTATGATCAAGTTCCTTATATATATATATTTTTTTGATTAGTAGCGTTTTCATTCGTGGTCTCTCTTCTACTACGTTAAATATGTTGAGCTTAGTATTTACTATCTATTAAAGAGACCGCCTGGATTTACGTCTGTCACTCAAAGAACGTCCGTTTTATATAAAAGTATTATTTAAATTGTTTTAGAAAAAATTGTTTTTTGAAATCGAAATGCTCTGCTATTATTTTTATTTAGATAAAAGTAAATTCTTAATTGTAATAAAATTTTTTAATATTTGCTGATGCACTAACTCCTGTCTAGTTACTGCAAAAGTTATAAATTCAAATTTTTTCTTCTTTGATTGTGTTTAAGTAACAATACCGTCGAAATATAAGTCGTAACGAAAAAAAAACTAAACGAAAAAAAAACTTAAACAGTTTTTGCTTTGTTTTTTATTACATTTTAAAACAGCAATCTCTTATAAAATATAAAACACAGCAATCTCTTATAAAATATAAAACACAGCAATCTCTTATAAAATATAAAATTAAGCAATCTCTTATAAAATATAAAATACAGCAATCTCTTATAAAATATAAAATACAGCAATCTAATAAAATATTTTTGATATCAAGAAACAACAATAAGGGGGTAGAAAACCGATAGAAAAATAACTAGTAGAAAATCGCAAAGATAAGAACCGCTAAATAGTTTACTTGTTTAAATTTCTTTTTAGTATATAGTAAAATATTCATAAAATAATAAAATGCAGAGTTTAATATATAGTTTAAAAGAAGTTAAAAGAATATGCATATGAAATCTCATAAAAAAATGACGTTTTTAAGTTTTTAAATTTTTTTTAAATTTGAATACGAGTGATAGCTAAACTCTTGGGAAAAGACAAAGTTTTTTGAAACTATTTTATTCCACTAGAAAGCTCTTTGAAATGAAAAAAAACATTTCCAAAAAATTAAGACTTAATAAGCTGAATGACGAATGTCGTTATCATTTTGTCAATTTTATTTATTTTTTTCTTTTTCGGTATACAAATTATAAAAAGAAACGCGTGATTGTTTTTAGATTTAAACATAAAGCAAATAGCATTAAAAATATTTATCTCTAATATATTAAAATCTTTCAATTCAATTAGTAGAGACTTGGCATAAATAAATTGATCCTAGAAATTATTCAGGCGTGTAACATGTTTCTGTTAATGAAATTAATAAGGCAATATCTATTATATGATTTTATTTATATCATCATCAGCTTTTCGTGAATAAAAATCTGATCAAGTTTGGTTAAATTTGTATTCACGTTTACAATTACTCATCGTTTTTAGAGTAAATTGCTTAACTTTACGTGGATAAAAATTTGGGCGATTTAGCTCAAACTTTTATTAAATTTTGTTACATGATTTTACTTATACGATCATAATGAACATCATTCATAAAATTGCAATAACAATCGTGTTTTAAAAATACTTATGTATTAAAAATACTTGTGTATGCGTGTGTGTGTGTGTGTGTGTGTGTGTGTGTGTGTGTGTGTGTGTGTGTGTGTGTGTGTGTGTGTGTGTGTGTGTGTGTGTGTGTGTGTGTGTCTGTGTGTAAACAAAAACTTTATTAAATTTTTATTTCAACATTATGATTCATTATTACTATCATGTTATGTTAATTATGTTGATCTTAGAATTCAATATCGACCACAGAGACCGCCTGAATTTATGTCTGTCATCCTTTTTGAATTCAAGTATTATTCCTATTGTTTTAGAAGAAAATGTTTTTGAAGTCAAAATACGTTGCTATTATTATTTTTTTTTAATAATTTTTTTTTTTTTTTTTCTTTTAATTTTTATTTATTTTTTATTTTTTATTTATCTATTATATACTAAAATTTTTAAGTTTTTTTAATTTTAATTTTTTTTTTTAGGTAATTTTTAGATCATGTAAAATGAGAAAATAATATTCTTCAAAAGGTAATATCAAAAAAAGTTAGAGATATCTTAATTAATACCTCAAAGTTTTTTAAACTTGGTTATTTAAAACATTTTCATTAAAACAAATTTTGTTTCAACTGTTTTTTCGAAAATCTAACTTAAGCAAGCATAAAATATTGTAAAAAACTGAGTCATGAATATCTTTAAAAGACGCTTGTCAATCAAAAATAGCAAAACATTGACAAAAAAAAATTATCATTGCAATATTTTTTAAGATAAACTGATAACAATATATTGGATAAATGTCTACTAAATATAGTAAGATTCATATTACTAGTTAAAAAAAAAAAAGTTAAAGCCTTAGTAATTAAGTTAAAAAAAAAAATTCTACAGCTGAAATATTTAACACTCTGGAAATTTCAGATCAAAATAAAATAAAAACTAAAATCAAAATTACTGACTTCTTATTTTTATAACAAAAACTAATTTTTATTAATTCTGAATTAAATTTATTAAAGTTACTGACTAACTCTTATTCTACAGTACGTAGAAAAATAAAAGCTAACTAAATAATAATACTATGTTGGCGTTATGGTCCGATTGAAAAATAATAATACTATGTTGGCGTTATGGTCCGATTGTAAACTTAAGATTTATTGACTATACAAATAGAAACCACAGTATGATTCATACTTAATTATAGCATTTGAATTAAAAAAAAAAGTAATAATAACGGTAAAAGTACCTAAATAATAACAAAAAGTACAAAGAGCATTCAACGTTGTTCAACTATGTCTCAACGTTAAAAAACGTTACGATTTAAACGTTGTTTATTTAACTTTGTTTCAACGTTAAATCAACGTTAACAAAAAAGCTTAATTATAAAAAAACCGTCCGTTGAATTGGTGCTTAAAGTAAAAATAATTAAAGCGAAAAAGTAATAAAGCAATATTTTAGTATAATGTGCAAAACAGAGGGTGTTTATGTGTGAAATTTTGAATTTTGAATTTTCAAAAACGTTTTATTTAGAATTCAAATTTCTACTTGTTCTTACGACAAAAGAAATTAATGGCTTATTTAAGAAACTGGCGAAAATGCCACTCTAATGTTCTAGCTCTGGCAGCTGCCATGATTCTGCCATGATTCTAGCTCTGGCATTCTGCCATGATTCTGCGCAGAATCATCTTCTAGTAGTGAAGAAGAGAAAGTCGAAAAAAATAATGACAATTCAAAATTTAAACAAAATATCAGTTAAGTAGAAGAAGACAAAAATTTGTAAAGCGATTATGAAAGTGAATTATTTCTTTATGATTACTTGTTTCAAAGTGACAATGGTAACCATTCCAGACGATTTTTTATAGTTCCGAAAAGCATATATAATTTATATCATTGTATAGAGCTTGACCTGACTTAAAAATTGAGGGGTCATTCGACCTTTGAAGTTGAGCGGATCCAAAGTTATAGAATTTTTTGTAGTGCAAAAATTAATGATTTTTTGACGAAAGGTATAGGGCTTAAGTATGGAAAATTTGCAGTGTTATGGCACCGAAAAAGAGAGAATTTTTGGATCATATTGACTTTTGAATTACTTTTGAACCGTTATTACATTTGACTTGAAATTTTCCATACTGATTCAACAACTATAAGAAAATAAAATACAAAAAATTTTTTTTTATTCTGTTGGGATTGCCCAGAACTGTCTATTTTACAGACTGAGAGTTTTTACTTATTTACTTAGTTTTGGTGTCATATTGACTCTTGAATAACTCTTGAATCGTTATTACATTTGACTTGAAATTTTCCATATTGATTCACCAACTATAAGAAAATAAAATACCAAAATATTTTTATTTAATTCAGTCGGGATTGTCCAGATTTGTCTATTTTACAGACTGTAGGTTTTAACTTATTTACTTAGTTTTGGTGTCATATTGACTTTGGAATAACTTTTAAACCATTATTACAATTAACTTTAAATTTTTCATAGTGATCCAACAAGTACAAGAAAATAAAATACCCCAAAATTTTTCTGTTCAACTGACGAGATTTACCAGAATCATCTATTTTACAGACTGAGGGTTTTCACTTATTTACTTAGTTTTAGAAAATAAAATTTTGGGTTATATTATAATAACACCATACAAATATGCATAAAGGAAGCATGGAATCCAAATAGTACATCATTTTAAAATTATTGTATAAATTACAGACCAGTCAGTAAATTACTGCAAATAGGCTGCACATACCAACTGGACATATATTTTGGGCATATAACTTTGAATATATTTGATATTTTTCAACCTTTATTAAATTTGATTTGAAATTTTTCATAATGGTCCCATTTTTATTCATCTGATGAGATTAACCAGAATAATCTATTTTACAGACTGATGGTTTTCACTTATTTACTTAGTTTTGGAAAATAAAATTTGGGGTTATATTATTATTGCACCATACAAATATGCATAAAGAAATCATGGAATCCAAATCTAACATAATTTTGAAATTATTGTATAATTTACAGACCGGTCAGTAAATTACTGCAAAAGGGCATTGAAATCTGTCGAAATTATTCAGAATAACCTATTTAACAGACAGAAGATTTTTCAATAAAGTTAAAATTTAATTTTTAATGAAAATAACTTACAGCAAACGAACTTTCTGAGATTTGGAGTACTTACAACTACAATAGGCAGGTATATCAGCAGAAATTATATCTAAAAATGTAAAAATATTATTATTAGAAACACAGATACACAATAACGTGTTAAAAATATTTTGTTAATTCATTTTAAAATATATAAATTAAAAACATTTAAAACTAAATAAGCATAAAATAAGAAACTTACTCTTTAAGATTGTTTATGTGAACCAATGAAAACGCCTAAGATAAAAAAAATGAAAGTAACATAAAAAAATGTTTTTATTCTAAAACTTATTTCTTGGCTTTTAGTGAATGATTAGAAGTAGCAAGATTCAGTAACGAAACAAACTAATAATCATTTTTAACAATAGACACCATCGAGAAGGTAAGTCAAGTTGTCTATCAACACAAAACATCACAACAATAATATCACAACAATAACATCACAATCACAAAACACACAAAGCCTGTGGCACTAAACGCTCCTAATTCACACTAGTGTCACTAAGTAATGGGTTAACTTTTAACCAAAACTAGTGATCATCCTGAAAAGCTTAAAAGTGGCTCTATTTGCATATGAATTAAGAAACATATGGATTTCAATCATCTTGTTTTAGAACTGACTTGCTAATTGTTCTTACAGAAAGAATTTTTAAAGAAGGTAGATATATCTAATGGTCTAATTATAACCAAGGTTTTTGAGTCTTTATATAACAAACACGTATGCTCTCCTCTTGAATCTAATAACTTACTTTCTGATCATCACTAAGGATTTCAATCGCCTCGTTTTACAGCTAATACTACCATTTATTCCTGCCTTGATAAGAACGCAACACTCCCTGATTGCTTGAAGGGGGCATTTGAGCTTGAAAAGGATCTCACATCTGCTACAGCATGAGGTTCACAGTGGCTAGTGCACTCATAGAAAACTTAATTTTTTTCAGCTAATTGTTATCGCCATAATTTAGATCTTCCTATATTTATAAACAGTAATGTACTCCATGAGTCATTTACCCTTTATCTTCTAGATTAACTCTTACTTCCGATCTTTCTTGGAAATCATATATTAAATCCACTGCAAAATTAGCATCTGCTAAGTTGCATCTCTTTATTGTGCTTGCCACTTTCTTACTCTGGATTTTATTCTTTATCTCTATAAATCTCAAATCCTTCCTAGTATGGAATACTGTTGCCCTATCTGGGGTGGATCTTCCAATAATGCCCTTTCTCTTTTAGACAAGGTTCAAAAATGCATTGTAAACATAGTTGGACCTGCTCTTGCAGCCAACCTCCAGCCATTATCACATCATTGTAATGTTGCTTCTCTTTTTCTTTTCTATAAATATTATAATGAACACTGCTCTAAAGAGCTAGCGTCTCTTGTACCATATACTAAAATTTATTCTTGTGTTACTCATCATTCTATTAAGTCTCATCCTTTTAATGTGACTGAAATTGTAATAGTTACAAAGACAAATAAATTTCGAAAAAAAAAAAAAAAATTAAAGAGAAATGTTGTTAACAAAACCTAAGATAAGAGGGTGACACAAGTTTAATAATAAAAATAAAAAATACAAATAATTATAGAATAGCAAGACCTGCCTCTGTAGCCAACCATTGTCGCATTGTCATAGTGTTGCTTCTCTTACTCTTTTCTACAAATACTATGAAGGGTGCTGTTTTAACGAGCTAGCGTCTCTTATGCCATCTGCTAAAATTCATTCTCGTATTACTTATCATTCAATTAAGTCTCGTCCTTTTACTGTGACTATCCCTAAGTGCTACAAAAATTCTTATTTGTGTGACTAATCATTCAGCATCTTTTTACTGTATATGTTCCTTCATGGTGTAAAAACTTTTTTTTTCTTTAACAAAACATAAATATGCATATAATGACTTACGCGTGCATGAATGCTGTGCCAGAGAACAGAGACATACATATAATTCCAACAGAACACAGACATACATATAATGACTTACAGGTACATAAACAGAAACTTACATATAATGACCAGTATTATCACATGAAATTCAGGCCACAGTTCCAACAGAAGACATGTGTATATATAATGACTCAAAGGTACATCAAAACAACAATTCGCAGGACTTACCTGTACCTAAATAACGCTCCAGAGGTCCGATAGAAGACAAACATACACATAATGACTAACTGGTACATAAACACAAACATACATATAGTCAACACCGCTCCAGATGACCAAACAGATTACAAACATAAAGACATTAAATTGAATAATAATAATAATAACAAACATAAATGCAATAAATTGAAGTTGAATTGACATTGTCAAATTCAACTTCAATTGTCAAAAACAATATTACCAACATTTTTGTTTTTTTCGAACTTCGCCCTCCACATAACCATCAGCCTTTCCCTCTATCACAACACATTTCATCCTCCATTCTTTGACTAACTCAATATCGTATTTATCCTCAAATCCGTCATATAGTATCTCAAACTCGCATTCGTCATCAAATTCATTGTCATCTAAAACACTTACTACGAGCCCTGAATACCATACATCCTTAAACCTTCATCTACCATTTTATGTTTAATTCTTTTTCCTAAAAACTTCGGAACCCCTCCCTTTTATGCGCCTGCTCTTATTTTTTTTCTAGTTTCCATTAATAATCTAGTGTCACCCTCTAATCTGACCTTTTGTTTTAATGTTAACAACATTTCTTGTCTTTCATTATTCTGTCTGATTACTGAACATTTTATTGTATTTGCTCGTTGTTCTGGAGCATCTTTTAAAAACTTAAAAATTGATAGCAGGTTTATTTTTAATGTCTCTATACCAAATTTTTTGTAATATTTACCTTTTACTTTTTCTCCTAACTGTAGCGACTTTTCTGGAAATTATTGCTGTAGTACTTTTTTTCGAAATCTAATTTGTCTTTGCAACTTCATTACAATTTCATTTTCAGTACCTAAAATTTGCTCCCAATCCTCTTTGCACAAAATTAAACCACCATCCTTCCCACCACCACCACCACCACCATCCTTCCCAATTTTTGTTGTCAAAAACTCTTTTTCTTCGCTTGCCTTTTGTTCCTTTATTTCCTTTTCTAAGTTGCGTTTGTCCATCTCATCGATTTTGTACTGCAATATATTGCTTTTTTTTCTCTGTACTTTCTGATATATCCTTTTCTATTTCGCCTTGCTAGTAAAACAAGCCTTGCCAATTCTTCCTGGGATTTCCCATATATCCAATCAGCTGTTTTATTATTGCTAAACATGATGACACCGGCTGCAGCTACTGTTGTCATGTTAGGTTTCATTTTTAACCTGCGGTCATAAGAAGCAAAGTCACGTTCAGACACAACGTTAGTACGTGGACAGTTTTGAGTTTCCTCAAGGACATCAACGTCTGGATTGTGATATTTCCCTCCAGGCAATTGGTCTCTTAACTGACTCTGGATCATAACCGAACACGAACAACATATAACTTCAAGACATTCTTGTGTTAAGGCATCCAAAAGTGGGTCATTACAATTAGAAAACAAACAATCAAACAATTCATCCTTAGTGAGATATTTGACATCAAAAAATGTAGAACCACTTAACATTATTGATGCATCAGAAGAACAACAAACAAAATAATTAAACATTTGCGACCAAACGGTATTTAAAGAAAAAACATGACCTTCCTCTTCAATAATACGAAAAACAGGTCCTGATATCAGTTTATTAAAAATTCCCAGAGCTCTGGTTGAAGCATGAAAAATTATGTTGTCAATATCATGCCTAATTGATTCATGAAGGATTGAATTCATGAATTTGAACCATCAAGATTAAAAACAAATTCTTTAAGATGATGTTTGTAAAAATACGTTGCTCCACCAAGTAAAAATATAATGTTAAACCGATGATGCAGAAATGAAACCATAAAATTTTTTGGTTTCATTTCTGCATCAGGAGAAAACATTTGAGACATTACAGTGAGTAAATTTTTTAGCTCTCCAAAATAAGATTGTGCCTCGCCTGAAAACATATCTTCTATACCAAACGTGTAGCTTCCAGATGACGTTGTGACTTGAAAACTACCAATCTCTCTAAAATTATACTTTGTGCCATCTGTATGAAGAAAATTGTGTGTACTATTCAATATAGCCTCTCTAACCTGAGCTTTTGATAAAAGGTTCATTTCACTAAAAAATTCAGTAGCCAAAGATTTTTTTGGAAGTGTGCCACATGAAATTCCAGCCATTTTTTGTAGTAAAGTTCTGATAATAGACTCAACATTGTTAACAGAAACATTTTTACTCAAAAGGTCATAACAAACAGAGCGAATTTCATCATTATATCTACCTCCTTCAAAAACATCAATTTCATTTTTTTCAAAAAAGTTAACTCTTTCCTTCAGCTCGTCTGAAAGATTTTCAATGTAATTTAAACTCTCCATTAAGATTGAATCATTTGTTTTATCGGATGTTTTCGAAACAGTGTTTTCAATTTTTTTCTTAAAATACCATGCCTTTTGTCGATCTGATTGTGAACATTTTCTAGCCAAATCAATTTCTTTTTTTAATCTAAACTTTTTTTGCAACAATTGGTTAATCCTACAATCCTTTCTAACTTCTCTTTTATTGACATTTCTGACATTATATTTTGACAAGATTGCTTGATATTTTTTTTTATATTCATTACATCTTTTATTAATTTCTCTATTTTGTAATTTAAGATGATTAATTCTCTGTTTGTATTTTTTTATTTGATAGGTCAAATCACCTGATAATATAGATAGTTTTTTATTCGAACTGGAAACTGGCAGATTCACTTCATTAACTTGCGCATCAAGAAGAAAATTTTCAGAATCATTTCCTCAAGAGGTGTATACAATAGAGTTTGGGGTAACAGAACACAAAAAATCATCATTAGTAATTTGCAAGTTTAAATCAGAAGATACAAAAACAGTAATTTGATTTGGAACAATTTCACTATTGTGGATAGAAGTTGGGGTAGAACAAGCATCAGAAGGTAACAAACTAACAACATCCGGAAAAGCACCAATAAAAGATAAAGCAGAGATTAAAAATACTTTGTTAAATCAAAATTTTTGGTACGATTTAATTTTGCAATGAAATCTTTTGACTTTTGAAAGCACTTGATCAGCATAACTCTAGATATAGGGTATTTAAACAAGGATGTAAAAAATACTGAAAGATTCGGCCATTTCAAGTTAAATTTATCTTTTTCTTTACAAATTTGTAAAAAATGGCGATTGGTTAAAACCAAATCTGGATTTTTGAGGGATACAATGCCTCCATTAATATTCAGATAATCCAAAACAGTGTCAGAGACTAAAATTAAAAGTAAACTTAATTTAAGTGACATAAAGAAAAATAAGGGGTGGATTACTTTGGTTTCAATAAATAGAATTATTAAAATGAAAAAATTTGTGCTACAGTATTCTTAATTTATAATTTTGACTAACTTTCTTGACTTATAGATGGAGCAACCATTTTGGTGAGACTATTGTTAATGTCAACACCTAAAAAAAAGGAATTAAAATAATTATTACAAGATTTCATAGTATTTAATCAACAAACAAATAGAGGCAAATAAATATAAAAAGAAATAAAGAATTTCTTACACAACTCCATTTTCGTAAGCTTCTGTGGAATACTATTTTTAGGTTTTTATTTTGAAAAAAACAGTTTAAATAAGAGCAACTTGTAGTTAAAATAGTAAAAATCAAGATTTTAACTTTCTTGAAGAATGCAGACCTTTTACCTGGGAAAAAGTAAAAGATTTATTTTCATTTGATTAAAATTTTAAGAATTATACTTTCACTTTCAATTTAATGTTCATAATTTAACCAAAACAAACGCAAAAATCAAAACAGATATCGTCATTAAATACGCGAAGAAAAGCATATATATATATACACATAATTTATATATGCAAATCCTTAGTACCAATTCTTTAGATAAACTTAAATAAAGACTTGTTTTAAATAGAGGAAAGGCTAAACTTGCAATTTCCACCTGGACGTTTTTCAAAAACACTTTTTTTTCTATATAAATCAACCTTGAAGTTTTTAAACGCTGAGAACTAAAATTTTTTGTATAAATGTTAAAAAACGTCCAGATTCCATTAGATTCCTCGTCCTTTTCTTAAAAGTGGTCTCAAGATATGGGTAATATATAAATGAAGCCATACAAAGCCATACAAAGTACTTTCTATATGGTTGGAAAGAGATTATGTAACACTAACTGATGCAAAAAATATCAAGGCGCTGGCTTAACCATACAAAAAGATATAAGAGAGCAAAGTTTATGAAAATTACGTGTGTTTTGTCAAACGTCAAATATTTTTTGTTAAGCCGTGGAATCGCTATCAATGGCACTGTGTTTTTCTCAGAAGAAATTGAAAAAAAAACGATGTTTCTTTTAATTATAAACTGGCGATGTGGCAGTAGAGCACTGCTGTTCACGTGAATAAGTAAACGAGCAGTTAGTTATACTGATAGCAGAAGCCTTATGCTATCTGCAGAAACAGCTTTTTGTATACCAGTCTCAAGACCAAAATAACAGTATTGTCCACCATACTTGCTTTCAACAGTAACTGATTTTGGAGCCTGACGCAAAGTTCTTTTATCTTTCAGTGAGGATAAGAAGAAAGGAAACAAAGTACCAAAATTAGCCAACATTGATAAGTTCTCGATGGCTGAAGGCAGTATGTTATTAATTTTTTTTAGTGAATTTTTGTTTAATTTTATTTGGTTTGTAAAAATATTCAACAAAAGTTGTTTTGTGAAACTATTTTAAGTTATAGAGTTTCAAAAGAGAGTGTTATATTTTCTTACTGATATAAGAAATCCCAAAACACAGTGACAGCTTGATTTTAATAGTGAATTTATAAGCCAAATAAGTTTTATTTTTTCAGTAGCTAAATTTGTTGAAGTGGACAAGATATAAGATGACGAAAAAACCACAATCATATGGAGTGAGTTTTAATAAGTATTTTATTAAATAGTTATATTATTTAGTTTCAGAACTTTATTTAATTTTATGTCTACGGCTTTATGTCAAAACTTATAAAAACTTATAACTGTATATATTAGAACAATGGCTTCTTATTTGGTAGTATAATTTCAATGGTTTAAGGGCAATTAATGTTAAATATCTACAGTTTCATTTTCATTAATATGATAATAATGCATTATGAGCGAGGTTAGGCAATTTTACATCCAGATGCTATTCCTGGTGTTAACTTGTTATTCAGATTAAGACTGATTATTTTTTTCTTGTTATACTAACAGAAGTTTACCAGATTATATGGTGCTATGAAAGGTATACCTTGATAAGATATATAAAACTTTTTAATTTTTATTTACAGCTTCTTCTATTGAATACGATGAAGCGACTGAAACTTTAATTGATGGCATCTTGTCTGACTTCTTAAAATACGCTTCATTTTAAAAAAGGTGGCAGAAAAAAAAGGAAATTAGATTGATTGTTATAAATATTTACATATATTTCAATAAAGAAATACTTTCGTGTTGTCTACTAATATTTTGTTTTCAGTGTTAATTCAACATTACCAAAAAAAAATTTCAGTTATGAAAAAACATAGGATTGAGTTGATGTTTTAAGTAAAATAAGAAAAGCTTAACTGATATAATATTTTTATTTTTAATAAAAACAAAAATAGTAATGATGTGGTATTAAAAATTGGTATTAATATTAATGTTTATTAGATGAGGATGTTTAAAAAATAAGTTACAAGTTATTACTTGGTCTTTAAAATTGTTTGAATGATAATTTATTATTTATTGAGATGTTTTCTTTTTTAATTTTTGTTATATTATCAATCAAACTAAGTTATTGTTGTGTGATATTTTATAATAAACTTTATATTATATTTTGTATTAATAATGAATATTATTTATTTTTGTTCAATATTCCGTATTACTCTTATGTAGTTAATTATTTTTTAGCTACCTGGGATTCTTTCACTATTTTCCTTTGATGCCTTGAGTTATTTAAACATAATATATTCAGAACTATGCAGATTAATTGAATAATAAATATATTCATAAAAAATTTAAAAAATAAAGAAAATCTTATCTTTGCTAATAATGTCTACAAATATTATTGATTAGCAAGTATCATGGTTATAAAATGTCAAAATTTAGCTAGTTTAACTAGGCCTGTTAGTACACTTATATTATGGTTTCTTCGTTTTTTTATTAGTTCATATAATATTTTCAAAATCAAATATGTGGAAAGGAGCTGTTTGGAATTAAGATTTACAAGGAGAAGAAGGTGTAGTTTCATCTAATTGGATTTGTAATGAAACTGTTAATTGGCCTCCAGGTACCAAAGCATTGACTGCACTAAATTGCTGAGAAGAATTGGCTTAAGTTTCCACAAATTAAAACTAAATTCTCTTCAGGAATTACATCTATATAATATATACTTTGTATCAACAAAATAACTCTAACATATATATATATATATATATATATATATATATATATATATATATATATATATATATATATATATATATATATATAAATTTTCCCCTGAATGTGCAAGGGATTATTAAAAATTGCTTTAGCAAATGTATGCCATTTAACATAAAAAATGACATCATTGACCTCTGTCCAAGTCCCATAAGTGTAAAAACATGGACATTAAATCTAAATTAAAAGAAATAAAATTCTCTATATTAGGTGCAAAATCTCCTCTAAAATCCTTTTTTTCGTATGAAAATTTTATGCGGCCACCCCGATAATTATTTTTTAATGTTAGAAAAATTTAATATTTTGATTATTAATTTATTTTGAAAAATGGTTGTTTCATTTAAATTAAGTATTTGAAAAAATTATTAATAATCATCTAACAGCAGGGTCGTCCCGAACGGGGGTGTAGGGGGTGTCCCACCACCCCCAAAGCTGTCATATAAGCATTAAAGTTGACACATTTAGCAAGTTTTGAACTATAGTTGGCTAATTGCAAATATTAAGGTCCTTTTTTTTTGTGTGTGTGTCTCTAGTTGGCAAAAAATACATACAATCCCCCCCCCCCTCCCCATGAGCCATGAGAGACCACTTCGGGACGGCCCTGTCTAACAGTTAAATTACCTTTTAAAAGTTCAGAGTTTTTTCGAAAAAATTTTATGGCCTCCACGGGTATGAAGGGCAAAGGTGGAAAAATATACTTAGAAACACTAATTTATATGACTTTGTAAATGGAATACCTAAATAAGTTGTAACACCTTTCCATTCATTATATTTTTTCAAGTTTGCCTTTTTTGATTTTTTTAAATATATTTTTTTATTTACAGCCTCTTCTATTGTATTCAATGGAGCAAAAGAAACCTCGGTTAATGGAATATTGTTTGATTTTCTAAAATACGCTCGATTTCAAAAAGGTGATGAAAAAGAGAAGAAATTTGTGTAGATTTTATTCAATTATATGTAGATTATATTCAATTATTTGTAGATCTTATTCAATTATATGTAAATATATGTAATATTTAAATATATTTTTCAATAAAACAACTTTTAGCTCTTGTTTTAATAATACTATTTTAACTAAACTTAACTGAAAAAGTTCTAATTAGTCTAAGTATAGACTATGAGTAGATTTAATATCCATAATATACCTTAATAATGTAATAGAGAAGTGTAACAGCGCTATTGGACATGCATACTACATTTTGATGGTGATCTCAGTTTTTATCAACGGTTTCTGTGATTACAAAACGTGTTTTAACAGCCTGTTTAACGTTGATAAATCAACGTTAAAAAAACTGTCATTCTTAACGTTGTTTCAACGTAAATTCAACGTTATTGTAACGTTTTTTTTGCGTCGAGTCAACGTTGATATAACGTTTGAACCTAACGGTGATTTAACGTTGATAAATCAACGTTGAAAAAAACTTTCATTCTAAACGTTAAATCAACGTAAATTTAACGTCAGGTTTCAACGTAAGTTCAACGTTATTTCAACGTTGTTTGCCGGCTGGGTTAAGACTCTATTAAGAGTAAAAATAAATGATATCCTAATAATCGAAGTGTTATTTATATATTAATATTATATAATATATATATATATATATATATATATATATATATATATATATATATATATATATATATATATATATATATATATATATATATATATATATATTATGGTGTTTCTCATGTGGGGTTAAAAGTTTTTTTATTTGGTTTTCTGTGGGCCGCCCACTGAATTGGTTCATTTTGGTGAGAAAATAAATGTGTAAAAATTTCAAGGGGAAAAAACATTTTTACTGGGCGCTACCAGTCATTGAAATTTAAGGCATATTTTACTATGCGCTCTTAATCATTAACATAGGAAAAAATCATAAAACTGATGGAGACTGGTTATAATGATTCATTTGCTTTGTACACATTTATTTACTTTTTACAGGCATTAAAAACATCCGTTTTCTGTCATTGCATATGTACTTATTTATTAAAAGACAGTAATAAACATGCTTTTTTACTTTGATTGTAGGTTTATTCAAGTCAATAGTTACTGTACTAAGATTAATCGCTCATGAGAGTTGTCTTTTTTCTGTCAGGATATTTCTGTCTATATTTTTGAACTACCAACAACAGGAACTGCTTTTGCTCTTCGTTATATTAATATATCTTCGTATTATCTATTATATTCGTCCATTAGTGCTACGCCACGTTCTGCAATGTAGTTGACAACCTTCAAGCTTCGAACAGTGAACTTTACAGTCTTGAACTCATCATTATGTTCCCATTCGCTCACACTGTTTTGAAGAAAGTGTGATGGAAGTCCTGTGATGCTGAAAAATCTTTGTGTATTAAACGTGACAAACGTGTTTCTTTTCTTGGATAACTGAGCAGTCTACAGTAGCCCGTTTCATAGGTATCTGATCCAAAAAATTGTTCAATGCTTGGACCATCTTGACCTCCGCCTCAGGGCAAAAAAGCTAAAGCAACAAGATAGGTACCAGAGATGCCCTTGTAACTTCTTCACAGCGATTTTCGAGATCTCAGGATGCTGGGTCTTGTAGGCATTCAAGTCTTTCAAGAGCTGCAGATCAAGTCTAGGAGCTGAGGTTGCTTCAGGAGGTCTGTACCAGGCTGTAATGTACAGTTGAACCGTTAAAAGGCAAATATCCCTTATTACCTTCTCCTCTCTTTTTGTCAACCTGAATTAGTCTCTAAACATCCAAATTTTCAACGCATAAACAGCTTTCGCCATGCAGCGAGCACGGTGTAGACCGGCAGGAGCTCTAAATGAAATGCCCCTCAAAGGTACTCTTCCCAAAAAAACAATAGCAAACTCCAAAAGTTCTCGGTAATTGTCACGAAGTTAAAAGATTTGTAGTTGATCTTTGCAAAAGACGATTCTTTCATCAGCGATATCGGTAAGAGCATTTGAAGCGTTCTTATCAGACTGTGCTGTGTGGTACCTTGTAGAATCAAATGAGACCCAAAATTTCTGAAATCTTTTAGGGAGTGGTATTTCCAGAATGTGGTGACTACATGTCAACCACAACATATCTTTCCCAAACTTCTGCTCTAGAAAAATGAAAGCCCCATTTCTTGGCCCAGTATTCGCTGCAGTAATATCAAAGCACATGCACTTTACTTGATCGTTAATTCCCCATGCCAATGACACGTAATGCACTGCAGATGCCGCATTTTCACCTGTTCCTGATGGTAGTTTTGGGACACTAAGAAGCTGCTGGACTCCTACTTCAGATACTAGAATTGGAAGTCGGTCAACAGTTTTTTTACCGGTGATGTCAGCGAGTAATTTTCCATCCCAATGAATACATAAAAAAACTTCTGGTTTGAATTCCTTCCTTAAACCTTTTGCTATCTTCTTGCAGTGTTTTATTCGTTATCTTCGAATAGAAGCTGGATTACCATTGTATTCTGTTGGATCATGACCAAGAAGTTGTAATGCAAGTGTTAACACAAGTGCCGCCCCACGATCACTCAATTTAGCCACATCTAAATTAGCCGCCATCTTCTCATTCAGTATATTTTTCCTACATCTAGGACGTTTTGGAGCCCATATAGCTGAAGTTGATGGCTCAGGGTCATCATGGTTACCAGGCAAGGCATCTTCTTGAGTTATGCTATCTTATAAATAAGAAACACCCTAATATATATATATATATATATATATATATATATATATATATATATATATATATATATATATATATATATATATATATATATATATGTATATATATATATATATATATATACACACAAATAGAGTGTTCAATGTTTTTAAAGAACAGAGCAATAATAAATTAGAAAAAACATTTATATAATTTTCTTGGTGAGCCATCAGTAGGCTCATCAAAACGAATGTCAAACACTAATATGTTAACACTATAATGTCCCTCTATGCAGTTAAATTTGTCTCAGAAAACCTGTAAGCTTTGTGACTTGTACATTACATCCTAAGTCAGGTTAAAAAAGCATGTCAACATTACTTATTCATATTTTACAAAGATGGAAATACCCAAAAAGTTACTCAATTATATTTAAACACAGAAAAATGTAATTCATGCAAAAATTTTCAATAAAACGCTTAAATTAAGAACGGATTTTGAACTAAAAATAATAAGGAGGAATGGGGACTTATATGACATCAATTTTAAGGGGGAGTAAAAAAAAATGTTTGTTATGAGAGTAAGTCTATCTTTTGTAAAGTTTTATTTAAAGGAGCATATCATTTTTAAAAAAACAAATCGAAATAAAATATAAAAGGAAGTCTCCTTTTTTTAATGATAAATGTTAAGAATCATTTTATTGACAAAGTGGCTCTTCTTAAAAGTTGTTTTTGGTTAGAGTAATTTTCCTTTTGAACTTTTCCTTTCAATTTTTATTCCTAATAAAATATTAATGACGGTAACAAGACGATAAGGCAAATCAATGCCTACTTGTTGCTCCGGCCGTTATTTTAATTGTAAATTTATGGAAACAGTTATATTTATTAAACGGCAAAATATTATGTTAAAAAAAAAAAAAAAAGACTTTCCTTTTAAAAAACAAATCATTAAAAAGTTCTGTTTTAGATGAAAACTCTCCTTTATATAAAGTAAAATCAACATTTTTTGGAGAATATTTTGGATAGAGCGATTCTACCATTTGCAAAATGTTTGTTTTTGTTTTGAGAGTAAGTTTTGCTTTTGTCAATATTTAATGCTGGAGTAAATCATTTCAAAATGAGATCAAAAATGAGTTTTTTCACATGAGAGGAAGTCTCCTCTATTTAAAGAAAAATAATTAAAAAGAGTCATTTTACCAACAACGTGATCCTTTTTTGAAGATGCTTTTGGTTAAAGTAACTCCCTTTTAGTGTTTGTTTTGAGATGAAGTCTTTCGTTCATCAAGTTTTGTTTGAAAGCCTAACCCTCTTTATTTTTTTAAATTTTTTTTCTAAAGTTTTTTCAGATAAGAGTAAGTTTTATTTGCAAATTTTATTTTTCAGGACAAAAAAATAAACTTCTGTTCAGGTTTTTGTTGAATTTGAAAGTTTTGCGAGAGTATATCTTTCCTTTATCACTTCCTCCCCATCCCTAACTTCTTAAAGATGTTAAAAAAAAAAGCGGTGGATAGAAAACTTTATAAAATGCATGTATTAACTTAATGGTTCTCCTAACTTTTGTATAGTTGTGGTTATCAAGGTTTTTTAAATTAAATGCTAATTTAAGTTTTATTGAGTTTCAGCATCTTCATCGTTTAAATCTACAACTTATTTAAGTGAAATTTAGTCATGCACATAGAACTAGCTGGGTAAAATACTTTATTTATGCAAATACATTTTAAAGTTGAAAACCTTTAAAATATAAAGTCCTAGTTAAATTATTTTTCTTAGTTTTACTTGTATGATATCCATTACAAGAAAAGATAACATGAAAAGACATACATTACTAGTAAATAAAACTGTTTTCAGAGATAAACAACCCAAGAATAAAGAACTCCATATTAGAACTGCGCCCAAGATTTTTTTCAAAAAATTTAACTTACTAAACGCATAGAGGACTGCCATAAAAGCATATTTCACAAATAATTTCTTAATTTTTCATCAGAATTTGAATTCACAACTGCGAAGGGAAAAGTGGAAGTTAAAAATTATGTTTTCAATAATCGAGCGGAGAGTTTTTTTAAATCGAAAGAAACAGTGATAAAGAAGTAAAAACAAGTTATTTTAACTGACAAAATAATGATTATTCAAAACCACATTGCTCTGCTAGTGAACTAGTACGAAAAACCGAAAAAAGGTACAACATAGGGAGTGTTAAATCGGGTGCTTTTTGTCCTGCCAGGATGTTTCTTAAGGTAAGCAAAAATGGGTTTACATATGTGCATAATATCAAAACTCATAATCACACTATTGGTATTACAAGTACCATGTACAAGCATATTCTAGACAACGTTAACAAAGATATTTCTGCTAAATTATTAATTGTGTCTGTAAATAATT
The DNA here is from genome assembly GCF_038396675.1 of Hydra vulgaris. NCBI lineage: Eukaryota > Metazoa > Cnidaria > Hydrozoa > Anthoathecata > Hydridae > Hydra > Hydra vulgaris. The sequence continues at coordinate 20,609,915 of NC_088923.1, forward strand.
TTTATCAAGATCGCAGGGAACGTTTTGAAGACAGAAAAAATAGAAATATAGAAGATGTTTTTCTCACTAAGTCTCATCTTCTTACGAAAAGGAGCATTTTAGTAAAAAAAAGAACGTCAACTTCACCCTGATGATAGCACTTCAACTTTTTTACTTGTTTAAAAGTTAAGTCTTAAGAGTTTATTAGCCCACAAGGACAGCAAGCTATTTTTGGTCCTAGAGTGAATAATGACATTGATTTTAATAAGTATTCCTTTGTTATGGGGTCTTATTTCCTTTGTTAAGTCTAAATCCTGCTTGTACTGGTTTGCGTTAGCATTTTTATAAGTGTAAATGTAATTACTGGTTAGTTATTTGCAAGCATGTTCAAAATTAACAATTATTTCATCTGAGAACACAAAAAAGGATTTTGCGAATGTATCTGTGGCTCTTGATATAAATGAAAATCAAGTCGAGAAAAAATCAAAACCGGTAATAAACGAGGCTGAAAGTTTAAACTACTGTTTTTGATGCGCTCTATTGTAATGATATGCCTAACAATTTATCACACAATAAACAGATTCAGATGTCAGTAAAATTTTTTGATGTCAATGATGCTGTTCTTTGAAGTCAATTTTTTGATGTCAATGATATTATTTAAAAAAAGGGGAATTTCAAAAGATTTGTAGCTATGAAAATACTCCTTTTTTAAATAATATAGAGCTACATAATTAACATCAAAAAGTTTTACTGACATCTGCATCTTCAATTTAGTTGTAAATAATATAGAACTTAAATAGAATTTTAAATAATATAGAAAACACCCTTTTTTAAAACAGTACGAAACTGCATCATTGACATCAAAAAGTTTCACAGACAATTGCATTTTCAATACCTGTTTTATAAAAAATATAGAACTGCATAAAAATAAAAACAAATTTAGTTTAAACTTATATTTGAGAAAAAATTAAAAAAATTATTCTTTAATTTAATAAACAATTTAATTATATTATTTATACCGATTCAATTATATTAAAAGAAAACAAATACTTGCCCTGAAAATATCGTACAACTTTCAAAACCACTTTCAAGGTTCTTTAATCACTTACCACATAAATCACACGGTTCTTTAAACACCTACCGCATAAAGTCTTATAAATATATTTACAAAAATCTATTTCATCAAAAAGATCATAAAAATAATTTTCTAAGAAAATAAAATCAGGAGTGAAGAAATGTTAATTTTTAATTAGTTGCTTATAAAGTAATCGCAATGCAAACACTATAAGTAAACAAAATCATATATCTTATTAAAAAAACATCTCAGTAGTAAACAATTGTAATACAGAATGAATAAAATCTTTGAAACTTATTAAGAAATTAGTTCAAAGTTCAACAAATAAATAAATGCACTGAAATAATTAAAACAAAGATACCTTCGCAAAGTTGTAATACGTAGAAGCAATCTTAAACGCCACAGTTATAACTTTCATTCTGTAAACAATGACTTGGGGCTGAAATGAATTTTGGATTTAAAATCATAAATTTTTTTTAAAAACTTATGATTTTAAATCCAAAATTTATTTCATATTTCGTGATAAATTGTTTTTAGTTTTAGATGTATTAAAATCCAATAAGAATTTTTTTTTGATTTAAAGTAATAAGGACTTGTTCTATAATCTTTATTGTAACATATTTCTATAAAAATTTCAATTTCTTAGAATAGCTTTATGATAATGCTTCTGTTAGACCCAAATATTTCATTGAAGGATATTCATTTCTAAGCAATACCGAAAACCTCCAATGACTTCATCTTAAAGCCAGACTTTACGAATTTAAAAGTATATTTAAAAATGTGTAAAGATATTTATATAAAAAAAGATAGTAGCAAAAATCTGCAAGTAAAATATACTTAAGACCGCTTACCTTATAAGAGTGTTACTGTCTAGTTTTTATGTCTTCATATGTTATTGTATCTTGTTTATCACAAATTAAATCAATAATAATTAAAATAATATTAAATCATCCTCTTTTTGGTTTTGCACAGAGTATTGAAACGGTTTTCTTTCTTTTTTTTTTTTCTATTTCTTTTCTGGTTTTCCTGAGCTTATCAGACCTCAATTAATTATCCAACATTTTTATTTGGCTAAAAATTGAAGAGTTTACTGTGCAATGATGGCTTTAAAGCTACTTCAAATGAATTTTTAATAGCTTTAGCTTGTCTGACAATGTCATCCAGTTGTCTGTTTATTGATAGAAGTTGCAGATTTAATAATATGGGATCAGTTAGTAACAAACATAGTTCATCAATATTTTTGTTTAAACTTTCAGCTTCGTTAAAATAAAAAGTTTAAAAGGAGAATTGCTCTAACCAAAAACATCTTTCAACAAGAGTCACTTTATCAATAAAATGACTCTTAATATTTATCTTTAAAAAGAGGAGACTTCCTAATTTATGTAAAAACTTTTTTTCTTTTTTGAAAAAAAAAATGATATACTCCTTTAAATAAAACTTTACAAAAGATTTTCTCTCACAAACAAACATTTTGCAACGAGGAAAATTACTCTAATCAAAAGTTTCTCCATATAAAAGATCATTTTATTAATAATTCAACTGTTCTTAATAATTTATTCACAAATCAGACTAACTTTCATTTGAGAAAATGTTTTTTTTAAAAAAAAAGAAAAAGAAAAAAAGAGATTTCGGTATTCAAATAAACCTTGACAAAAGAAAGACTAAGAAATACTTTGTAAAGGGGAGAATTACTCAAACCGAATCATTTTTTTGGTAAAATGACTCTTATTTATCTTTTTCTTAAAAAGGAGGAGACTTCCTCTCATGTAAAAAATTTTTTTTTATTAATTATATATATATATATATATATATATATATATATATATATATATATATATATATATATATATATATATATATATATATATATATACATAAGTGTATATATATGAATAAAGAAAATAACTTTTTATTATCATGTATAATATTGTATACTTGAAAGAGTGATCAATAGATAAACTAGAGCTATATAGTATATATGTTACTGTTACCCGCAGTACCAGTAATTAGCTAATGTTTATAATATGATTTAATATTGCAACTCTTAAACGCCTTAAACTGTAACGTCTACTAAACAAATCGTAGCAAAATTAAAATTTTACTACTTGCCTGATGATTGTCATAACACATGAAACTCAGAGTTGCAATATTAAATTATATTATAAACATTAGCATTAAGCTAATTCCTGGTACTGCAGTTAACAGTAACATATATACTATATATATATGTATATATATATATATATATATATATATATATATATATATATATATATATATATATATATATATATATATATATATTTATATATATATATATATATATATATATATATATATATATATATATACATATATATATATATATATATACATATATATATATGTATATAGCCTCTATATATATATATATAATATATATATATATTTATCTAGGGGCTGTCCATAAAAGACGTCATCATTTTAAGACGTTTTTTGACCGTTCCCCCCCCCCCCCCCCTTCTTTTTCACCAGTTGTCCTTTTTTACTTCAATCTTAATAAAATTGATGTCATAAAATTAAGTCCTCACACCTGCCTATAATTTTTAAATCAAAATTCGTTCTTAATTTAAGCATTTTTGTTAAAATATTTTGCATGAATTACATTTTTCTGTGTTTAAATATAATTAATTAGCTTATTGGATATTTCCCCCTCTGTAAAATATGAATGAGTAATGCTGACATGCTTTTTTAACATGACTTAGGATGTAATGTACAAGTTACAATGCTTACAGGTTCTCTGAGACAAACTTGACTGCACAGAGGGAAATAATAGTGCTTTCACGTTCTACCTGGTGAGCCTTCTGATGGCTCGCCAAAAAAATTAGATAAGTGTTTTTACTAATATACTATCGCTCTTTTCTTTAAGAACATTAAACACTATATTTAATAACCACAGCACCAACATAGTATTATTATTTAGGTAAATTACGTTTTTCTCCGTAATGTAAAATAAGAAATAATCAGTAACTTTAATAAAGTTAATTCAGAATTAATAAAAATTAGTTTTGTTATAAAAACAAGAAGTCAGTTTTTTGATTTTAGTTTTTAATTTATTTAAAACTGAAATTTCCAGAGTGTTAAACATTTTGACTGTAGAATTTTTTTTTTTACTTTACTTCTTAGACCTTAACTTTTTTTTTTGCATTAGTACTATGAGTGTTACCATAATTAGTACACTTAATTTATTTAATATACTGTTATCAGTTTATTTTGAAAAATATTGCAATGATAATTTTTTTGTCGATGTTTTTCTATTTTTGATTGACAAACGTCTTTAAAAGATATTCTTGACTTTTTTAAAATATTTCTTGGTTGCTTAAGGTAGATTTCTGAAAAAAAAAATTAAAACAAAGTTTGTTTAAAATAAAATTATTTTGAATAATCGTATTTAAAAAAATTTGAGATATTAATTAATATATCTCTTCCTGTTTTTGAAAATAACTTTTGAATAATATTATTTTCTCATTTTCCATGATCAAAAATTTATCTAAAAAATAAAAAATCTGAAAAAATAACTCAAATTAAATTAAAGTTAAAAATTTCAACAAATAATAAGTTAAAAATAAAAAGAAATAAAAATAAAAATAAATAAAAAAAAAAGAAAAATATAAAAAAAACTACCTAAAAATTAATATTAGGAACGTTTTTTGACTTCAAAATCTTCTAAAACAATAGGAATAATACTTAAATTAAAAAAGTATGACAGACGTAAATCTAAAAGAGGATATTGAATTCTAAGATCAACATAATTAACATAACATGATAGTAATAATGAATCATAATGTTGAAATAAAAATGTAATAAAGTTTTTGTTCACACACACACACACGCGCGCGCATACACAAGTATTTTCAATACATAAGTATTTTTAAAACACGACTGTTATTGGAATTTTATGAATGATGTTCATCATGATCGTATAAGTAAAATCATTTAACAAAATTTAATAAAAGTTTGAGCTAAATCGCTCATATTTTTATTCACGTAAAGTTAAGCAATTTACTCTAAAAACGACGAGTAATTGTAAACGTGAATAAAAATTTAACCAAACTTGATCAGGTTTTTATTCACGAAAAGCTGACCAATTACTGAATTTTTATGAATGATGTTTTATGATGATATAAATAAAACCGTATAATAGATATTGCCTTATCAATTTCATTAACAGAAACATGTTACATGCCTGAATAATTTCTAGGATCAATTTATTTATGCCAAGTCTCTACTAATTGAATTGAAAGATTTTAATATATTAGAGATAATATTTTTAATGCTATTTGCTTTATGTTTAAATCTAAAAACAATCACGCGTTTCTTTTTATAATTTGTATACCGAAAAAGAAAAAACTAAATAAAATTGACAAAATGATAACGACATTCGTCATTCAGCTTATCAAGTCTTAAATTTTTGGAAATGTTTTATTTCATTTCAAAGAGCTTTCTTGTAGAATAAAATAGTTTTAAAAAACTTTGTCTTTTCTCAGGAGTTTAGCTATCACTCGTATTCAAACTTAAAAAAAAATCTAAAAACTGAAAAACGTCAATTTTTTATGAGATTATATATGTATATTCTTTTAACTTCTTTTAAATCTTTTGTTTATTAACTATATATTAAACTCTGCATTTTATTATTTTATGAATATTTTACTATATACTAAAAAGAAATTTAAACAAGTAAACTATTTAGCGGTTATTATCTTTGCGATTTTCTACTAGTTCTCCCAAATTGTTTCTAATGTCAAAAATATTTTATTAGATTGCTGCATTTTATTTTTTATAAGGTGTTGCTGTTTTAAAATGTAATGAATAATAAAGCGAAAAAAACTGTTAAGTTTTTTTTCTCGTTTATAATATAATTACAACTTTGAACTTTTATTTCGATGGTATTTTTACTTAAACACCATAAAAAAAGAAACAATGTGAGTTTCTAACTTTTGCAGTATCTGGAATAGAGTTAATGAATCAGCGAATATAAAATTTTTTAATAGCAATTAAAAACTTAGTTTTATATAATAAAAAATAATAGCAGAGCATTTCGATTTCAACAAACAATTTTTTCTAAAAGAATATAAATAACACATTTATATGAAAAGGACTTTCTTTGAGTGACAGACGTAAATCCAGGCGTTCTCTTTAATAGATAATAATTACTAAGCTCAACATAATTAACGCAGTAGGAGAGACGCCACGAATCAAGACGCCGGTAATCAAAACAAGATAAAATAAGGAACTTGAACAAAAATGTTCAATCAGAAACTCGCCTCATACCTCTTGCTAAAGAGAATTTTCCTTTCAATACAGCAACTAAAACTAACCAAACTCGTTTTTGATATTATTGCAAATGATTTCGGGACAAAAATGACAGACTAAATATTTTGAAGTAAGAGATACACATCTCAATTACATGACTAACAAAAATCTGGATACAGCAAAATTCAAAAAATACGAGGTGAAAAAAAGGAAGTAAAGAGTTAATAAAGTTGAACATGGCATTATCACATCATTAGTATTGGGTACTAAAGGAGGAATGGGCACGGAATGTCATAAGCTCGTTAATTGACTAGCAAAGAATCTAGCTGAAAAACAAAATGAAAAGGATTCAATTGTAATAACGTGGATAAGAACGAAGTTATCTTTCGAAATACTTTCTCTACTATTATTAATTTAAGACGATCTAGAACACCATGGGCTAGAACAAATAACTTTAAAATTGGATTTGATTTCAAGCTGGATGTTATAGAAGCGATAATTTAAAAATTTCTTAGCTTTTTTAGTTTTTTTTTTTTTTTAAAAAGTTTGTTTATTTTATTATATTTAAATGTTTCTAAATTAAAATAAGTATTTTATACATAAAAGGAAAGTACTAATGAATAATAATGTTGATATAGAAACAAATTATTCCATAGCCATTCCTCCTTTAGTACCCAATACTAATGATGTGATAATGCCATGTTCAACTTTATTAACTCTTTAACCATACTTCCTTTTTTTCACCTCGTATCATTTGAATTTTGCTGTATCCAGATTTTTGTTAAGAGGTATGAGGTGAGTTTCTGATTGAACATTTTTGTTCAAGCTCCTTATATTATCTTGTTTTGATTAGCGGCGTCTTGATTTGTGGCGTCTCTCCTACTACGTTAATTGTGTTGAGCTTAGTAATTATTATCTATTAAAGAGAACGCCTGGATTTACGTCTGTCACTCAAAGAAAGTCCTTTTAATATAAATGTATTGTTTATATTCTTTTAGAAAAAATTGTTTGTTGAAATCGAAATTCTCTGCTATTATTTTTTATTATACAAAACTAAGTTTTTAATTGCTATTAAAAAATTTTATATTCGCTGATGCATTAACTCTGTTGTAGTTACTGCAAAAGTTAGAAACTTACATTGTTTCTTCTTTTATGGTGTTTAGGTAATAATACCATCGAAATAAAAGTTCACAGTAGTAATTATATTATAAATGAGAAAAAAAACTTAAATAACAGTTTTTTTCGCTTTGTTTTTCATTACATTTTAAACAGCGACATCTTATAAAAAATAAAATGCTGCAATCTAATAAAATATTTTTGATATTAGAAACAATAAGGGGGAACTGGTAGAAAATCGCAAAGATAAGAACCGCTTAATAGTTTACTTGTTTAAATTTCTTTTTAGTATATAGTAAAATATTCATAAAATAGTAAAATGCAGAGTTTAATATATAGTTAATAAAAAAACAAAAGATTTAAAAGAAGTTAAAAGAATATGCATATATAATCTCATAAAAAATTGACGTTTTTATGTTTTGAAATTTTTTTTAAATTTGAATACGAGTGATAGCTAAACTCTTGAGAAAAGGCAAAGTTTTTTGAAACTATTTTATTCCACAAGAAAGCTCTTTGAAATGAAATAAAACATTTCCAAAAATTTAAGACTTAATAAGCTGAATGACGAATGTCGTTATCATTTTGTCAATTTTATTTATTTTTTTCTTTTTCGGTATACAAATTATAAAGAGAAACGCGTGATTGTTTTTAGATTTAAACATAAAGCAAATAGCATTAAAAATATTTATCTCTAATATATTAAAATCTTTCAATTCAATTAGTAGAGACTTGGCATAAATAAAATGATCCTAGAAATTATTCAGGCGTGTAAGATGCTTCTGTTAATGAAATTAATAAGGCAATATCTATTATATGATTTTATTTATATCATCATAAAACATCATTAGTAATAATTCAGCAATTGGTCAGCTTTTCGTGAATAAAAACCTGATCAATTTTCTTTAAATTTTTATTCACGTTTACAATTCATCGTTTTTAGAGTAAATTGCTTAACTTTACGTGAATAAAAATTTGAGCGATTTAGCTCAAACTTTTATTAAATTTTGTTACATGATTTTACTTACACGATCATGACGAACATCATTCATAAAATTGCAATAACAATTGTGTTTTAAAAATACTTATGTAAATACTTGTGTTTGCGCGCGCGCGGATCTGTGTGTGTGCGTGTGTGTGTGTGTGTGTGTGTGTGTGTGTGTGTGTGTGTGTGTGTGTGTGTGTGTGTGTGTGTGTGTGTGTGTGTGTGTGTGTGTGTGTGTGTGTGTGTGTGTAAACAAAACTTTATTAAGTTTTTATTTCAACATTATTATTCATTATTACTATCATGTTATTTTAATTATGTTGATCTTAGAATTCAATACCTTCTTTTAGATTTACATCTGTCATACTTTTTTAATTTGAGTATTATTCCTATTATTTTAGAAGATTTTGATTTTTTCAAACAACGTTGCTATTATTAATTTTTAGGCAGTTTTTTTTAATAATATTTTTCTTTTTTTTTATTTCTTTTTTTTTTTAATTTTTTTTTATTTTTTATTTGTTTCTTATTCGTTAAAATTTTTAATTTTAATTTTATTTAACTTTATTTTTTAGATAAATTTTTGATCATGGAAAATGAGAAAATAATATTATTCAAAAGTTATTTTCAAGAACAGGAAAAGATATATTAATTAATATTTCAAATTTTTAAAAATACTATTTAAAAAAATTTGAGATATAAATTTTGAGATTATTCAAAATAATTTTATTAAAACAAATTTAGTTTTAATCTTTTTTCGAAAATCTACCTTAAGCAACAAAAAATATTGTAAAAAAGTCAAGAATATCTTTAAACGACGTTTGTCAATCAAAAAAGAAAAACATCGACAAAAAAAGTTATCATTGCAATATTTGTCAAAATAAACTGATAACAGTATGTTAAATAAATTAAGTGTACTAATTATGGTAACACTCATAGTACTAATGCAAAAAAAAATAAAAGTTAAGGCCTTAGTAGTTAAGTAAAAAAAAAAAAAATTTACAGCTAAAATGTTTAACACTCTGGAAATTTCAGACTTAAATATATTAAAAACTAAAATTAAAAAGCTGACTTCTTGTTTTTATAACAAAACTAATTTTTATCAATTCTGAATTAACTTTATTAAAGTTAAAGATTATTTCTTATTTTACAGTACGGAGAAAAAGATAATTTACCTAAATAATAATACTAAGTTGGCGTTGTGGTTGTCAAATAGAGTGTTTAATGCTCTTAAAGAAAAGAGCGATAATATATTGGACAGTCCCTAGATAAATATATATATATATATACATATATATATATATATATATATATATATATATATATATATATATATATATATATATATATATATATATATATATATATATATATATATATATATATATATATAAAACCTTCGGAGTTTTTTAAACTGATGTTGGATCAATATCAAAAAAATATAGCTGAGTTAGGGTAGATTTGTCTAAGATTTGACGGATTTTATATAAAATACCAATACTTCTTGAGATTTTATTGTTAACATATTTACTATGATCTCTCCAGGATAAGTTTTCATCTATTAAGACACCAAGTAATTTATTTGTGAAAGAGCGCTCAATTTCCATGTTATTTATATTAGGCATTGGTAAGGATTTAAGAATATATTGAAACTTTCGTTTAGAATGGAATAAGGAAAACTTAGTTTTAACAGTGTTTAAAGATAGGCTGTTCGCGTCAAGCCAGATTGATATTTGTTCTAGTTCATTGTTTGCAACTTGAAATAGAGAAATAATGTTATTGTGAGAATGAAATAAAGTGGTGTCATCTGCAAACATGATGGTAGACATAGTATTTGATGCTTTATATAGATCGTTGACGTATATTAGAAATAGTAGAGGACCTAAGATGGAGCCCTGAGGAACCCCACATAATATTTTAAGTTTGTTTGTCTGAAAACCGTCATATAGAGATATAAACTGTTTTTTATCAGTTAAGAAACTGGTAAACCATTTATGGTATGTATGGCATATTCCATAATATTTTATTTTATCTAGTAAAGTTTGATGGTTAACGGTATCGAACGCTTTGACAAATCTAGAAATATACCGAAAGTGAAATTGTTATGAGAAGATGCTCCACTGATAACTCAACTAGTTGCATAAGTGCATGCTCCGTAGAGTAATTTGATCGAAGACCATATCGGTTACAATAAAGAAGATTGTTTTTGTCCAAAAAGGAAAATAGCCTATTATACATGATTCGCTCAAGGATTTTAGAAAAAACTGGTAACACTGAAAAAGGTCGATAATTTAAAAACCAGACTTTCATCTCCTGTTTTAAAAATGGGTGTAATAATTGCAATTTTAAGTTTATCTGGAAAAACACCTGTATTGAGCGATTTGTCAAAAACATGTATAACACACCTTTAATAAATCCAAAGCAAACTTTGATTATGCTTGCTGAAATAAAATCATAACCTGTTGCTTTATTAGTATTGAGTTTTTTCATCGAATCCTCAAGTTCTTTACTAGTGAGTTTTTTAAATTATAAGTTTTTATAGACTTAGATAGATAGTTCGAGAAATGAACAGGAGTGTGTTTAATTTTACTGGCTAAGTTTGGACCTATGCTTACAAAAAACTCATTAAATTTTGTCGCAACCAATTTATCATCAGAGATCTGAGTGTCGTCAACGGTAATCACGCTTGGTAAGACATTATTATGAATTTTTTGTTTACCGAGAATCTCTTTAATTGCATCCCATGTTTTTTCCCGTTACCTTTTAGGCTCAATAGCTTGTTTTTGAAATATGTAGTTCGGACCATTTTTTTTGTTCTTTCATATAGACGTTTGTGATTTAAGTAATTATGCTTGTCGCAATCTTTTTTTGATTTAATAAAACGTATATATAGCTTTTGTTTTCGCTTCGAACACTTTAAAAAGTTTTTTGAGAACCAATATAATTAAAAAATATAATTAAAAAAAAAAAAGTTTTTTACATGAGAGGAAGTCTCCTCCTTTTTAAGAAAAAGATAAATAAGAGTCATTTTACCAAAAAAATGATTTTTTTTGGAGATGTGTTTGGTTTGAGTAATTATCCCCTTTACAAAGTATTTCTTAGTCTTTCTTTTGTCAAGGTTTATTTGGATACCTTAATCTCTTTTTTTCTTTTTCTTTTTTAAAAAAAAAACATTTTCTTAAATGAAAGTTAGTCTGATTTGTGAATAAATCATTAAGAACAGTTGTTTTATTAATAACATGAACCTTTTTATGGAGAAACTTTTGATTAGAGTAATATTCCTCGTTGCAAAATGTTTGTTTGTGAGAGAAAGTCTTTCTTTTGTAAAGTTTTATTTAAAGGAGTATATCATTATTTTTTTCAAAAAAAAAAAAAAGTTTTTACATAAAATAGGAAGTCTCCTCTTTTTAAAGATAAATATTAGTCATTTTATTGATAAAGTGACTCTTTTTAAAAGTTGTTTTTAATTAGAGTAATTCTCCTTTTAAACTTTTTTTTCCTTTCAGTTTTTTAATGCTAATGCAATAATAATTAAGGGTGCAAGATTTTACTTTTAAAAAACAAATCTTTAAAAAGTTCTCCTTTAGATGAGGAGTCTTCTTCATTTAAAGTGAAATCAACTTTTTTTGGAGACTATTTTGGATAGAGTGACTCTTCCATTTGCAAAATGTTTGTTGTGAGAGTAAGTTTTGCTTTTGTCAATATTTATTGCTGGAGAAATTCATTTCAAAATGAGATCAAAAATGAGTTTTTCACATGAGAGGAAGTCTCCTCCATTTAAAGAAAAAAAATTAAAAAGAGTCATTTTACCAATAAAGTGATCCTTGTTTTAGGGATATTTTTGGTTAGAATAATTCTCCTTTTGATCTTTTTTTTATCCTTTTAGTTTTTTAATCCTAATGCATGATTAATGACAGGAGCAAGTCTTCCATTTAAAAACAAACAATTAAAAGGTTTGTGCATATGATAGGAAGCCTCCTTCTTTTAAAGAGAAATAATTAGAAAGAGTCATTTTAGCAATAAAGTGATTCTTTTTTCGAAGATGTTTTTTGTTAAAGTAGTTCTTCCCTTTAGAAAGTATTTGTTTCTAGGTTCTCTCTTTTGTGAAGTTTTTTTTGAAAGCCTAATCACCTTTATTTTTATTTTTGTTTTTTTTAAGTTTTTTCAGATAAGAGTTAGTTTTATTTGCAAAGTTTATATTTCAGGAAAGAAAAATAAATTTTATTCAGATTTTTGTTTAATTCGAAAGTTTTGTGAGAGCAGATGTTTTCTTTATCTCTTTCTCCCTTCCCTAACTTCTTAAAGATGTTATAAACAAAAGCCGTGGATAGAAAAACTTTATAACATGCATGTATTAACTCTAAACTTCTCTAAATTTTTTTAAAGTTGTGGTTATCAAGATTTTATTTTTAAAAAAAATACTAATTTAAGTTTTACTAACTTTAAGCATCGTCATCGTTTAATTCTACAACTACTTTAGTGAAATTTAGTCCAGCACATGGAACTTCCTGGGTAAAATGCTTTATTTATACAAACACATTTTAAAGTTGAAAACCTTTAAAATATAAAGACATAACTAAAATTCTTTTCTTAGTTTTACGTATTCTTCTTGTATGATATCATTTACAAGAAAATATAACATGAAAAGACATATATTACTGCTAGAAAAAACTATTTTAGAGATAAAATTTAAGAATAAAAGAACCCTATGCTATATGAAAACTGCGCCTAAGTTTTTTTTCAAAAAATTTAACTATTTTAACACATAGAGGACTGTCATAAAAGCATATTTTACAAATAATTTCTTCATTTTTTATTAGAATGTGAATTAATAGCAGCAAAGTACAATGAGGAAGTTTATAATTATGTTTTCAGTAATCAAGCGGGCAGTTTTTTTATTGGAAAAACAGTGATAAAGAAGTAAAAACAAGATATTTTAATTATCAAAATGATGGTCATTCAAAACCATATTGGTTTAACACCATGTACCAGCTTATTCTAGACAATGTTAACAAAGATATTTCTGCTAAATTATCAACTGTGTTTATAATTAAAGTTTATCAAGATCATAGGGAACGTGTTGGAGACCGACAAAATAGAAATAAAGGAGACGATTTTCTCAATAAGTCTCATCTTCTTACGAAAAGGAACATTTAAGTAAAAAAAAGAACGTCAACTTCACCGTGATGATGGCACTTCAACTTTTTTACTTGTTTAATAGTTGTCTAGAGGGTTATTAGCATTCTGGTTTTCAAGCCACAAGAACAGCAAACTAATATTGGTTCTATAGTGCATGATGACATTGATTTTTTTGAGGATTTGTTATTGCTATACAAACAATGAATGAGCTGTAAAAATTTGAAAAGCATGCCTCACAAGTTGTTCGTATAGACGCAACACACTGCACCAATTTTAAAGTATTTTCTCTTGTTACTTTACTTGTTCAAAATGATTTTAAGAGGGGCTGCCTATTAGCTTTTCTTATTTCTAATCATGCCAACGAACATACCATAACACCATTTTTAGAGGAAATAATAAACATAATGACTTCTTAGTTCATTATGTTGTAACGGAAAGTTCATGTTTAGAGGTAAATCTAGATCCTGCCGGCACTGGTTTGTGTGAATATTTTTGTAAATGTATAAGGAATGACCGGTTATTTATTTGCAAGCACGTTCAAAAGGTACAATCATTCCTTTTGAGAACACCAAAAAAATATTTTGCAAATGGATCTGTGGCTGTTGATATAAACGATAATCAGTTCGAGAAAAAATAAAAACCGTTAATTAACCCTAACCCTAACCCTCACCCTAACCCAAACCCTAAAAACCGTTAATTAACGGAAAGGTTAAACAAAAATATTGATGAACTATGTTTGTTACTAACTGATCCCATATTAATAAATCTGCAACTTCCATCAATAAACAGACAACTGGATGACATTGTCAGACAAGCTAAAGCTATTAAAAATATAAGTTCGTTTGAAGTAGCTTTAAAGCCATCATTGCACAGTAAACTCTTCAATTTTTAGCCAGATAAAAATGTTGGATAATCAATTGAGGCCTGATAAGCTCAGGAAAACAAGAAAAGAAATAGAAAAAATAAAAGGAAAACCGTTTCAATATCCTCTGCAAAACTAAAAAGAGGATGATTTAATATTATTTTAATTATTATTGATTTAATTTGTAATAAACAAGGTACAATAACATATGACGACATAAAAACTAGACAGTTAAACTCTTATAAGGTAAGCGGTCCTAAGTATATTTTACTTGCACATATTTGCTACTATCTTTTTTTGTATAAATATCTATACACATTTTTAAATGTACTTTTAAATTTGTAATGGCTGGCTTCAAGATGAAGTTATTGGAGGTTTTCTGTATTGCTTAGAAATGAAGAATCCTTAAATGAAGTATTTGAATCTAACAAAAGCATTATTTTAAAGGTATTCAAAGAAATTGAAATTTTTATGGAAAGATGTTGATATGAACATTATAGAACAAGTCTTTATTATTTTAAATCAAAAAAATTTTTATTGGATTTTAATAAATCTAAAACTAAAAACAGAAGAGGTTACTGTTTTTGATGCGCTTTATTGTAATGATATGCCTAACAATTTATCACACTATAAATGCATTTTAGTTGCTAAAGACATTTAAAAAAAAATTATTATGATTTTAAATCTAAAATTCATTTCAGCTCCAAATTATTGTTTACATAAAGAAAGTTATAACTGTGGCGTATACGTTTGCTACTATGTATTAAGGTATCCATGTTTTAAACATTTCAGTACATTTATTTATTTGTTGATTTTTGAGCTAATTTCATACTATATTTCATACATTTTTGTCATTCATTAATTACAATTGTTTCCTACTGAGATGTTTTTTTAATAAGAATAATGATTTTGTTTATTTATAGTGTTTGCATTGCTATTACTTTGTTTGCAACTCTTTAAAAATTGAACATTTTTTTACTCCTAATTTTCTTTTTTCAGAAATTTTTTCTTGTTGATATTTTTGATGAAATAGATTTTTATAAATATATAAGACTTTATGCGGTAGTTGTGTAAAGAATCTTGAAAGTGGTTTTAAAAGTTTCTACGATATTTCAGAGAAAATGTTTGTTTCCTTTTAATATGATTAAATCGATACAAATAATAAAACTAAATTGTTTATATTATCTTTTTTATTATTAGAGGTTTGTAAAAACATGTCATTTAAAAAAAAGATTAGGTGAAATGTACAAGGTGTTCACAGTGGTATCATCGTGAGTGTGTTCACCCTTTAATAAAAGGTGCAGTTGTAGTTCTGTATTGTTTGAAAAAAGGGTGTTTTCGATATAATTTAAAATTTTATTTAAGTTCTATATTATTTACAACTAAGATGAAGATGAAGATGTCAGTGAATTTTTTAAATGTCAATGATGCTGTTCCATATTAATTAAAAAACGGGGATTTTCAAAAGATTTGTGGCTATGAAAATACCCCTTTTTTAAATAATATAGAACTGCATAATTAACATAAAAAAGTTTTACTGACATCTGCATCTTCAATTTAGTTGTAAATAATATAGAACTTAAATAGAATTTTAAATAATATAGAAAACACCCTTTTTTAAAATAATACGGAACTGCATCATTGACATCAAAAAGTTTCACAGACAATTGCATTTTCAATACCCGTTTGATAAATAATATAGAACGGCATCATTGGCATCAAAACGTTTTATTGACATCTGCTTCAATTAAAATTTGGAAACGCTCACAACGATACCAATGTGGACACTTTGTATATTTCACCCAGTCTTTTTTATAAAAGACGTGTTTTTACAAATCTGTAGTAATAAAAAAGATAACAACTTTTAAAACAAAATTACTTTTAACTTAAATTTGAGAAAAAATTAAAAAAATTATTCTTTAATTTAACAAACAACTTAATTATATTATTTATACCGATTCAATTATATTAAAAGAAAACAAATACTTGCCCTGAAAATATCGTAAAACTTTCAAAACCACTTTCAAGGTTCTTTAATCACTTACCACATAAATCTCACGGTTCTTTAAACACCTACCGCATAAAGTCTTATAAATATATTTACAAAAATCTATTTCATCAAAAAGATCATAAAAATAATTTTCTAAGAAAATAAAATTAGGAGTGAAGAAATGTTCAATTTTTAAATAGTGGCTTATAAAGTAATAGCAATGGAAACACTATAAATAAACAAAATCATTATTCTTATTACAAAAACATCTCAGAAGTAAACAATTGTAATACAGAATGAATGATATTTTTGAAACTTATTAAGAAATTAGTTCAAAGTTCAACAAATAAATAAATTCACTGAAATAATTAAAACAAAGATACCTTCGCAAAGTTGTAATACGTAGTAGCAATCATAAACGCCACAGTTATAACTTTCTTTCTGTAAACAATGACTTGGGGCTGAAATGAATTTTAGATTTAAAATCATAAATTTTTTTTAAAAACTTATGATTTTAAATCCAAAATTTATTTCATATTTCGTGATAAATTGTTAGGCATATTATTACAATAAACCGGATCAAACACAATAATCTCTTCTGTTTTTAGTTTTAGATGTATTAAAATCCAATAAGAATTTTTTTTGATTTAAAGTAATAAGGACTTGTTCTATAATCATCATTTTAACATATTTCTATAAAAATCTTAATTTTTAATTTTTTTTATTTTTATTTTAGGTGCCCCAAGAAGTCCTTACGGTCTTGTCACAGAGCACTGCGGAAGTGCATTTAACCAGGAAGTTCACGCCTCCTTCCTTACCGTGACGCGAAAATTTGTCCAGAGCTCGTTTCGAACCTGGATCTCCTGCTTATAAAGCAAGCGCTCTAACCACTGCGCCACGGCCGCACAATTTCTTAGAATAGCTTTATGATAATGCTTCTGTTAGACCCAAATATTTCATTGAAGGATATTCATTTCTAAGCAATACAGAAAACCTCAAATGACTTCATCTTAAAGCCAGACTTTACGAATTTAAAAGTATATTTGAAAATGTGTATAGATTTTTACATAAAAAATGATAGTAGCAAAAATCTGCAAGTAAAATATACTTAAGACCGCTTACCTTATAAGAGTTTAACTAACTAGTTTTTATGTCTTCATATGTAACTGTATCTTGTTTATCAGAAATTAAATCAATAATAATTATAATAATATTAAATCATCCTCTTTTTGGTTTTGTACAGAGTATTGAAACAGTTTTCTTTCTTTTTTTTTTTTTCTATTTCTTTTCTTGTTTTCCTGAGCTTATCAGGCCTCAAATGATTATGCAACATTTTTATTTGGCTAAAAATTGAAGAATTTACTGTGCAATGATGGCTTTAAAGTTACCGCAAATAAATTTGTAATAGCTTTAGCTTGTCTGACAATGTCATCCAGTTGTCTGTTTATTGATGGAAGTTGCAGATTTATTAATATGGGATCAGTTAGTAACAAACATAGTTCATCAATATTTTTGTTTAAACTTTCAGCCTCTTTATTAACGGTTTTGATTTTTTCTCAACTTGATTATCATTTATATTAACAGCCACAGATACTTTTGCAAAATCCTTTTTTGTGTTCTCAGATGAAATGATTGTTAATTTTGAACATGCAAATAACAAACCAGTAATTACATTTACACTCATAAAAATGCTGACGCAAACCAGTACAAGCAGGATTTAGACTTAACAAAGGAAATAAGACCCAATAACAAAGGAATACTTACTAAAATCAATGTCATTATACACTCTAGGACCAATAATAGTTTTCTGTTGTTGTGGCCTAAAAACTAACATGCTAATAAACTCTTTAGACTTTTAAACTTTTAAACTTCTAAATAAACTCTTTAGACTTTTAAACTTTTAAACAAGTAAAAAAGTTGAAGTGCTATCATAAGGGTGAAGTTGACGTTCTTTTTTTTACTGAAATGCTCCTTTTCGTAAGAAGATGAGACTTAGTGAGAAAAACATCTTCTATATTTCTATTTTTTCTGTCTCCAAAACGTTCCCTGCGATCTTGATAAAAATTATTTACAGACACAATTAATAATTTAGCAGAAATATCTTTGTTAACGTTGTCTAGAATATGCTTGTACATGGTACTTGTAATACCAATAGTGTGATTATGAGTTTTGATATAATGCACATATGTAAACCCATTTTTGCTTACCTTAAGAAACATCCTGGCAGGACAAAAATCACCCGATTTAACACTCCCTCTGTTGTACCTTTTTTTGGTTGTTCGTACTAGTTCACTAGCAGAGCGATGTGGTTTTGAATAATCATCATTTTGTTAGTTAAAATAACTTGTTTTTACTTCTTTATCACTGTTTATTCCGATTTAAAAAAAGTCTCCGCTCGATTATTGAAAACATAATTTTTAACTTCCACTTTTTCCTTCGCAGTTGTGAATTCAAATTCTGATGAAAAATTAAGAAATTATTTGTGAAATTTTTTATGACAGTCTTCTATGTGTTTAGTTTTTTGAAAAAAATCTTAGGCGCAGTTGTAATATAACATGGAGTTCTTTTATTCTTGAATTGTTTATCTCTGAAAACAGTTTTATTTACTAGTAATGTATGTCTTAAAATGCTTAAAGTCAATAAAACTTAAATAAGCATTTTCTTTAAAAAACCTTGATACCCACAACTATTCAAAAGAACCATTAAGTTAATACATGCATTTTATAAAGTTTTCTATCCACCGCTTTTTTTATAACATCTTTTAGAAGTTAGGGAGGGGGAGGAAGTGATAAACAAAAGATCTACTCTCGCAAAACTTTCAAATTAAACAAAAATCTGAACAGAAGTTTATTTTTTTGTCTTGAAAAATAAACTTTGCAAACAAAACTTAATCTTATCTGAAAAAACTTTTTAAAAAAATTGAAAAAAATAAAGAGGGTTAGGCTTTCAAACCAAACTTGAAAGACTTAACCTCAAAACAAACACTAAAAGAGAGTTACTTTAACCAAAATCATGTTCGAAAAAAGGATCACTTTATTGGTAAAATGACTTATATTATTTATTTATCTTTAAAAAGAAGAGACTTCCTATCATCTGAACAAACATTTAATTATTTCTTTTTAAAGGAAAGACCTCCTCCTGTCATTAATAATGCATTAAGATTAAAAAACTAAAAGGAGAAAAAAAAGATTAAAAGGAGAATTATACTAATCAAAAACATCTCCAAAAAAGGATCACGTTGTTAGTAAAATGACTCTTTTTAATTATTTTTAAATAGAGGAGACTTGCTCTTATGTGAAAAAACTCATTTTTGATCTCATTTTGAAATGATTTATTCCAGCAATAAATATTGACAAAAGCAAAACTTACTCTCAAAACAAACATTTTGCAAGTTGTAGAATCGCTCTATCCAAAAAATTCTCCAAAAAATGTTGATTTTACTTTAAATAAAGGAGACTTCTCATCTAAAGCAGAATTTTTTAATGTTTGTTTTTTAAAAGGAAAGTCTTTTTTTTTTTTTTTTAACATCATATTTTGCCGTTTAATAAATATAACTGTTTCCATAAATTTACAACTAAGTTAATGGCTATAATATAATATAATATATATGTATAAATACATATATATATATATATATATATATATATATATATATATATATATATATATATATATATATATATATATATATATATATATATATACACATATATATTATATTATATTTAATATATATATTAATATAGGGACTTACCATCAAGGATGTCATCATTGTTCAGACATTTTTAGACCTTTTCCCCTCCCCCCCTATCCCTTTCTTCTTTATCACCAATTGACCTTTTTTTCTTTACTCCCCCTGAAGTTTCATGTCATATAAGTCCCCATTCATCCTTATTATTTTTAGTTTAAAATCCGTTTTTATATTTAGTTTAAAATCCGTTATTATTTTTAGTTTAAAATCCGTTCTTAATTTAAGCGTTTTATTGAAAATTTTTGCATGAATTACATTTTCTGTGTTTAAATATAATTGAGTAACTTTTTGGGTATTTCCATCTTTGTAAAATATGAATAAGTAATGTTGACATGCTTTTTTAACATGACTTAGAATGTAATGTACAAGTCACAATGCTTACAAGTTTTCTGAGAAAAACTTGACTGCACAGAGGGACATATAAGTGTTTGACATTCGTTTTGGTGAGCCTACTGATGGCTCACCAAGAAAATTATATAAATGTTTTTTCTATTTTATTATTGCTCTGTTCGTTAAAAACATTAAACACTTTATTTGTATATATATATATATATATATATATATATATATATATATATATATATATATATATATATATATATATATATATATATATATATATATATATATATATATATATATATATATTAGGGTGTTTCTTATTTTTGTCCCTAAAATTAAAAACATTTTCAAGGAATCGGAAAAGTTGAAGAAAAATAAAGAGAATTAAACTAAGCGTTCAGATTATTTGAAACAAAAGGTAGACCAATGGAATGAAGGGTTATTGTTCAATATTGCCCATGCCAACTTGATCACTATTCAGGAGGATAAGGACTTCCTATTATGCAAAATAGAAAAAGTTCGGAGAGGCAAAATGGGTCCAGTCAATAAGAGATTGGCAAATCAAGAAGTATCAAGAAAAAGATAAAAAGAAATGAATTGAAAACGGGACCAAGAGGAGATGGCAAGAAAATCTCGAGAAGAAACAGTTGTTCTTTCATCATCATCTGAAGGTGATAATAACCCTAAAGAAGATAGCATAACTCAAGAAGATGCCTTGCCTGGTAACCAAGATGACCCTGAGCCATCAACTTCAGGTACATCGGCTCCAATGCGTCCTAGATGTGGCAGGAAAAAAGTACTGAATGAGAAGTTGACGGCAAATTTAGATGCGGCTAAATTGAGTTATCGTGGGGCGGCCCTTGTGTTAACACTTGCATTACAACTTCTTGGTCATAATCCAACAGAATACAATGATAATCCAGCTTCCATTCAAAGGGAACGAATAAAACACCGCAAGAAGATAGCAAAAGGTTTAAGGAAGGAATTAACACCAGAAGTTCCTTTATGTATTCATTGGGATTTTTGGTAATTTTTAGATCATGTAAAATGAGAAAAAAATATTCTTCAAAAGTCAATATCAAAAAAAGTTAGAGATATCTTAATTAATATCTCAAAGTTTTTAAATTTCGTTATTAAAAACATTTTTATTAAAACAAATTTTGTTTCAACTGTTTTTTCGAAAATCTACCTTAAGCAAGCATAAAATGTTGTTAAAAACTGAGTGAAGATTATCTTTAAAAGACGCTTGTAAATCAAAAATAGCAAAACATCGACAAAAAAAAAATTATCATTGCAATATTTTTTAAGATAAACTGATAACAGTATATAAGATAAATGTCTACTAATTATAGTAAGATTCATAGTACTAGTAAAAAAAAAAAAAGTTAAAGCCTTAGTAACCAAGTTAAAAAAAAAAAAAATTCTACAGCTTAAATATTTAACACTCTGGAAATTTCAGATCAAAATAAAATAAAAACTAAAATCAAAATTACTGACTTCTTATTTTTATAACAAAAACTAATTTTTATTAATTTTGAATTAAATTTATTAAAGTTACTGACTAACTCTTATTCTACAGTACATAAAAAAATAAAAGCTAACTAAATAATAATACTATGTTGGCGTAATGGTCCGATTGAAAACTTAAGATTTATTGACTATACAAATAGAAACCACAGTTTGATTCATACTTTATTATAGCATTGAATTAAAAAAAAAAGTAATAATAACGGTAAAAGTACCTAAATAGCAAAAAGTACAAAGAGTCTACTAGCCGGCATCTCTACGTTGTTTCAACGTTGAAATTTGGTTAAAGCGATGTTTCAACCTTGTTCAACTATGTCTTAACGTTAAAAAAACGTTACGATTTAAACGTCGTTCCAACCTTAAATCAACGTCGACAATAAAACTTAATTATAAAAAAACCGTCCGTTGAATTGGCTTAAAGTAAAAATAATTAAAGCAAAAAAGTAATAAAGGAATATTTTAGTATAATGTGCAAAACAGAGGGTGTTTATGTGTGAATTTTGAATTTTCAAAAATGTTTTATTTAGTATTCAAATTTCCACTTGTTCTTACGACAAAAGAAATTGATGGGTTATTTAAGAAACTGGCGAAAATGCCACTCTCATGTTCTTGCTCTGGCAGAATCATCTTCTAGTAGTGAGAAAGAAAAAGTCGAAAAAAATAATGACAATTTAAAATTTACACAAAAAATTAGTTGAGTACATGACAAAAATTCGGATAGCGATTATTAAAGTGAAGAATTTCTTTATGATTATTTGTCTCAAAGTGACAATAATACTGTATTTTTCTCAGAAGAAATTGAAAAAAACGATGTTTTTTTAAATTACAAACTGGCGAAATGGCAGTAGAGCACTGCTGTTCACGTGAATAAGTAAACGAGCTGTTAGTTATACTAATAGCAGAAGCATTATGCTATCTGCAGAAACAGCTTTTTGTATACCAGTCTCAAGACCCAAATAACAGTGTTGACCACCACACTTGCTTTCAACAGTAACTGATTTTGGAGCCTGAAGCAAAGTTCTTTTATCTTTCAGTGAGAATAAGAAGAAAGGAAACTAAGTACCAAAATTAGCCAACATTGATAAGTTCTCGATGGCTGAAGGCAGTATGTTATTAATTTTTTTTTAGTGAATTTTTGTTTAATTTTATTAGGTTTGTAAAAATATTCAAAAAAAGTTGTTTTGTGAAACTATTTTAAGTTATAGAGTTTCAAAAGAGAGTGTTATATTTTCTTACTGATATAAGAAATCCCACAACACAGTGACAGCTTGATTTTAATAGTGAACTTATAAGCCAAATAGGTTTTATTTTTTCAGTAGCTAAATTTGTTGAAGTGGACAAGATATAAGATGACGAAAAAACCACAATCATCTGGAGTGAGTTTTAATAAGTATTTTATTAAATTGTTATATTATTTAGTTTCAGAACTTTATTTAATTTTATGTCTACAGCTTTATGTCAAAACTTATAAAAGCTTATAACTGTATATATTAGAACAATGGCTTCTTATTTGGTAGTATAATTTCAATGGTTTAAGGGCAATTAATGTTAAATGTCAACAGTTTCATTTTCATTAATATGATAATAATGCATTATGAGCGAGGTTAGGCCATTTTTACATCCAGATGCTATTCCTGGTGTTAACTTGTTATTCAGATTAAGACTGATTATTTTTTTCTTGTTAGTCTAACAGAAGTTTACCAGATTATATGGTGCTATGAAAGGTATACCTTTATAAGATATATAAAACTTTTTAATTTTTATTTACAGCTTCTTCTATTGAATACGATGAAGCGACTGAAACTTAAATTGATGGCATTTTGTCTGACTTCTTAAAATACGCTTCATTTTAAAAAAGGTGGCAGAAAAGAAAGGAAATTGATTAGATTGATTGTTATAAATATTTACATATATTTTAATAAAGAAATACTTTCGTGTTGTCTACTAATATTTTGTTTCAGTGTTAATTCAACATTACCAAAATAAAATTTCAGTTATAAAAAAACATCGGATTGACTTAATGTTTTAAGTAATATAAGAAAAGCTTAACTGATATAATATTTTTATTTTTAACAAAAACAAAAATACTAATGATGTGATATTAAAAATTGGTAATAATATAAATGTTTATAAGATTAGGATGTGTTAAAAATAAGTTACAAGTGATTATTTGGTCTTTAAAATTGTTTGAATGATACTTTATTATTTATTGAGATGTTTTCTTTTATTAATTTTTGTTGCTTTTATATTATCAACCAAACTAAGTTATTGTTGTGTGATATTTTATAATAATCTTTATATTATATTTTGTATTAATAATGAATATTATCGATTTTTGTTCAATATTCCGTATTACTCTTATGTAGTTAATTATTTTTTAGCACCCTGGGATTCTTTCATTATTTTGCTTTAAGTTATTTAAGCATAATATATTCAGAACTATGCACATTAATTGAATAATAAATATATTCATAAAAATGAACTTAAAATATAAAAAATTTAAAAATAAAGAAAATCTTATCTTTGCTAATAATGTCTACTAATATTATTGTTTAGCAAGTATTATTAAGTTTTACAAGGAGAAGAAGGTGTAATTTCATCTAATTGGATTTGTAATAACACTGTTAATTGGCCTCCAGGTACCAAAGCATTGACTGCACTAAAATGCTGAGAAGAATTGGCTTAAGTTTCCACAAATTAAAACTAAATTCACTTCAGGTATTAGATCTATATATTACAAATATTATTTTTAAAAAATTTGTTAGGAAGAGTTATTATGTTGATACAAAATATATAACTGTTCATATAACTATTTCAATTCCACAGAAAGCAAACAGGATTGTGAAAAATTTGAATTTAAAACTACAAAAGAAAAATGTTATAATGAGAATGTCTATTTATGAAAAAGAAAACATAAACAAAGAGAATTTCCCAAGTAGGTATTAGTTTTATGTGCTTGGATTTTATAAATTTTAATTTTTATACCTAAAAATAAAAATGTTTTTTTAATTTATACAATAAATTAGTTATTATATTTTACAAGTTCAGTTATCAAAGATTTAGATGAAGTGTCAATGCACCTGACCTCCAGTTGTATATATATATATATATATATATATATATATATATATATATATATATATATATATATATATATATATATATATATATATATATATATATATATATATATATATATATAAACAACTATTAAATGTATTATACAAAATAGGGTGTTCAATGTTCTTAATAGAACTGAGCAATTATTTATTATTATAAAATCACTTAACAATAATTTTTTTTCATTTTACACTGTGTTTTATCAATAAAGACTTATCATTTTTGATGAGTCTTTATTGATGAAACTCAGTGTAAAATAAAATAAAAATTTTATAAAGTGATTTTCTACTAAAATATATATATATATATATATATATATATATATATATATATATATATATTATATATATATATATATATATATATATATATATATATATATATGTGCAAGGGATTATTAAAAATTGCTTTAGCAAATGCATGCTGTTTAACATGAAAAATGACATTATTGACCTCTGTCTAAGCCCCATAAGTGTAAAAACATGGACGTTAAGCCTAAATTAAAACAAAAAAAATTTAAATTAAACCTATTATAAACCTAAATTAAAACAAAAAAAATTCTCTATATTAGGTGCAAAATCTCCTCTAAAATCCTATTTTTCTTATGAAAGTTTTATGTGGCCACTCCAATAATTACTTTTCAATGTTAGAAAAATTTGTTATTTTGATTATTAATTTATTTTGAAAAAAGGTTGTTTCATTTAAATTAAATATTTGAAAAAAATTATTAATAATCATCTAACAGCAGGGCCGTCCCGAACGGGGGGGGGGGGGTGTAGCGGGTGTCCCATCACCCCCAAAGCTGTCTTATAAGCATTTAAGTTGACACATTTAGCAAGTTTTGAACTATAGTTGGCTAATTGCAAATATTGAGGACCTTTTTTTTGTGTGTATCTCTAGTTGGCAAAAAATACATACAATCCCCCCTCCCCCTCCCCATGAGAGACCACTTCGGAACGGCCCTGTCTAACAGTTAAATTACCTTTACAAAAATTCAGAGTTTTTTCGAAAAAATGTTATGGCCTTCACGGTATGAAGGGCAAAGATGAAAAAATATACTTAGAACACTAATTTATATGGCCTTGTAAACGGAATAGCTTTATAAGTTGTAACGCCTTTCCATTCATTGTATTTTTTTCAAGTTTGCCTTTTTTGATTTTTTTAAATATATTTTTTTATTTACAGCCTCTTCTATTGTATTCAATGGAGCAAAAGAAACCTCGGTTAATGGAATATTGTTTGATTTTCTAAAATACGCTCGATTTCAAAAAGGTGATGAAAAAGAGAAGAAATTTGTGTAGATTTTATTCAATTATATGTAGATTATATTCAATTATTTGTAAATCTTATTCAATTATATGTAAATATATGTAATATTTAAATATATTTTTCAATAAAACAACTTTTATCTCTTGCTTTAATAATACTATTTTAACTAAACTTAACTGAAAAAGTTCTAAATAGTCTAAGTATAGACTATGAGTAGATTTAATATCCATAATATACCTTAATAATGTAATTGAGAAGTGCAACAGCACTATTGGACATGCATACTACGTTTTGATGGTGATCTCAGTTTTTATCAACGGTTTCTGTGATTACAAAATGTTTTTTAACAGCCGGTTTAGCGTTGATTAATCAACGTTAAAAAAGCTGTCATTCTTAACGTTGTTTCAACAGAAATTCAACGTTATTGTAAAGTTTTTTTGCGTAGAATCAACGTTGATATAACGTTTGAACCTAACGTTAATTTAACGTTGATAAATCAACGTTGAAAAAAACTTTCATTCTTAACGTTAAATCAACGTAAATTCAACGTTAGGTTTCAACGTAAGTTCAATGTTATTTTAACGTTTTTTGCCAGCTGGGATGTTTTCCTGAATATTTTTCTAGTTAAGTTATAAACTTTCATTTACTGTATTTATTACACACACACAAACACACACACCCCTTATATTTTAACTGTATTTTTACCCTAACAAAGCGAGGAAGAGGAAACAGAGAAGAAAGAATCTGTATTTTTATCTTTTGCAGTAACTATTGAAGGAAATAAAGTTGTTGTTATTTTACAGCATTTTTGCACTTACAACTTTTATCATTTATAATGCAAAAGAAATAAAGAGCGACATTTTTAAATGTAAATAACTTTAACGTTTTCATTTATTTGTAACTTTTATTAAAACACAATAACTCTAATTGGTTTAAATGAGTTATTACATACATAGCAGAAAGAATTTTTACATAAAAACAAGCATTTTTCAGAACAGCAAATATTTTTACTTAAAAGCAAATTTAAAAAATTAAATTAAAGTAAATATAAAAGTTGCAGAAAATGTTTTTTTTCTTTTTTTTGGAAATTAATTTTTTTAACTTCATAAATTGGAAAAAAAAAAGCTTTAGAAATTGAAATTAAAATGTTAGAAATGTTTTATGAGGAAAATTGTTTTTATTTTTAAAATCACATAAACGTATTAATGTTATTATATAATAGATATTATTAAAGGTACCGATGTTCAACTAAATTTTGACATTTTATTTCTTTTAATTCAGTTTACCAGAAGACAATATATTAGATTAAATTTTTTTGATTAAAAGAGGAATTTTTATTATTTTAATAAGAGTATTATTTTTATAAGAGTATTATGAAAAATGGATTTTTCAACTATTCCCGGTTCTTAAGATTAGAAATTTGTTCAAAACTTTGCCATCGTTTTTTTAATTGCAATATATGCCCATATAAAAAACAAGTTAACCATTAGGAATGGATGTTTCTATTAGAAAATACTTTTTAATAATTACTATTATTACTTTAGGTGATGACGACGAGTGTCATTCAAATCCAAAATGTTGCAAGATCATTGTGCACCAGAGAGACCTCCAGGTTTTTTGTCGTGGCACTCATACAAAGTCCTTATAATATGAAAGTATTATATATATTGTTTTAGAAAATATATTTACTGAAATCGAAACGCATTGATCTCATACCTTTTTTGATATAGATATATAATAAAATTGTAATAAAAATTCTTTATTTTTCGTCGTATTTAACTTAAAAAAGTGTTTAAAAAAATTGTTTTTATCCCTGGAAACCACTATTAGGTATTTTAGAGGTATTTAATTTTACACTATTAGAGGTAAAAATTTATTTTGAAAAATATATTGTTTAATATGATAATTTAAAATAAAATTATAGAAATCTTTACAGACACAAAAAAGGAGACTTACCTCGTTGTGAATGGGGAGCTAAAGTTACCAAGGTATAATTAATGATTTTTAAGTTCCATTTTTTGTTCTTGTTTTTTCTTTTGTTTATTTATAATTGTACATTTATTTAGGTAGAGTGGAAAACTCTTTTGAGAAATAGCTTTAGTACCGGTCTAACTCTTTCAAATGAGATACTAACTAATTTACTGACAACTGAGTCAAGAATATGTTCCTTTTGCTATACATTACCTGCACCTGGTTATTCTCATAACTGTAAACCTACCAGTGCTGTGGCTAGTATCATTACACTATCATTTCTTCTAGGTTCTCTTCAAGCTGAACTGGTAAAAAAACTATATTTTTTTTATATAAGTTTTATAAGTTTTTAGTTTTATTTTCGAATTTCATTTTGTGAAAATTTTACTTAGGTTGCTTCTGGAATTATAAAAAGTAATATGGCTACAGAAAGTTTGATTGACAGATCAACATTTTGTTGATCTGTCAATCAAAAGAGAAAAACAAAAAAGATGCTTTCTACTTTACGCAAAGATTTAGGAAATAAGCTTCCATTGAGTCTAATATCTTTGGTCGTCTTTCTGAATTAGAAGAATATATTTCTAATTACTACAGTTTGCAGAAGTGTGAGTTTGTTGATAGCAATGGCCATTTTATTTTACGAGATCTTGTATATGTTCAAAACACATCACATTTTGTACTTGACTTGTTAAAATTACGTGGTTTAGACCCAACTTCAACCTTTGTAAGGATTTCATTGGATGGTGGAGGTTCATTTTTTAAAAAATCATAAATTTCTTTGATTGTCAAAAAGATATTGAGTTAGACGAGTACTTAAATAGTGGCGTTCAACGGTCTCAATTTTTAGCTATTGTTGAAGATATTATTGAATCTAACTATAATTTGAGGCTTGTTATAGAAAAATTAAGTTTGCAAGATGTCAGTTTTTATGTTGCTTTTGACTTAAAATGTGGAAACGCGCTGTTTGGTTTATCAGGACATTCTGGGAAACAAGCTTGTTTATGGTGTGAAGGAATATCTACATTAAATTTAGGGACAAAACGAACTTTTGGCAGTATTGATTTTTGGTACAATAAATATTTAGAAAATAACTCTGTAAAATCATCCATGCAAGAGTTTATGAACTGCATTAATCCTCGAATTTTTTATTTTACTTTGGATCCAAATACTTTAATTGAACAACTCGTTCCTCCACCTGAACTTCATTTGTTAATTAGTTTTGTTTCACTGCTTGGAAATTTTTTGTTAGATGTCTGGCCAGGATTTGATGATTGGCTAAAGTCAAAAAATGTTATTCAGCGAGGGTACCAAGGCAGAGGCTGGGACGGAAACAATTCTAATAAAATATTAGAAAATCTGGATTCTCTTGAAACACAAATCTTAGAAACATTTACTTATTTGATTTTTTTTATTTTTTTTTTTATTTTTATTTTTAGGTGCTCCAAGAAGTCCTAACGGTCTTGTCACAGAGCACCGCGGACGTGCATTTAACCGGGAAGTTCACGCCTCCTTCCTTACCGTGACGCGAAAATTTGTTCAGAGCTCGTTTCGAATCTGGATCTCCTGCTTATAAAGCAAGCGCTCTAACCACTGCGCCACGGCCGCACAAAATGATTCCAATTGTACAGTGTTTGAGAGATTTTAGAAATGTTAAAAATTGTTGCTTTTCCACCAATTTACAAACTGGCTTCAAAGAAGCAATAACAAATTTAAAGACTTCATTTCTTTCCGCACAAGAAGTTGCAATAAATTTAAATAAACAAATAAATACAACATGGAAAGTCCATATTCTATTGTGTCATGTTCAGCCTTATGTGGAACACCATAACAAAGAATTAAATAACTTGGCTGAACAATGTGGAGAAGTATTCATGCAAAGTTTAAACCAACATAGACAAGGTTTAAGAGGCAAAAGAGCATTCGGAATATGGTGACAGGCTATTATCAGCAGTAGTTGATTTTGGAGCAAAAAGATTTTGATTTTGTTTGAAAAATTATTTATATAGGTTGTTTGTTTTGTGGATAGTTTGTTTCAAATTTGAGCATACATGAAATAGTTTTGAATGTGTAGACTAAAACACTTAATATGTGTATCGACTCAATAGTTATTTTCAATTGAAGAAGAGTTAAATTTATCTGTATCTTTGACATATTTCTCTTGAGCAAGAAGAATTGTTCATATTTTGTTGAATTATGTACAATTTTTTCATAAATATTATTAATTATTTGAATTTGTTTTGTTTGTTTATACTTTGTTTAAAATATTGGACATTTACCTTTAAAAAATTGTTGTAACAGACATCTAAAATGTTTAAATGGGCGTTGGGCCCCTCAATTTTACCCTTTGCCTCATTTACGACCCTTAACTTTTTTTTTGTTTAAAAAATAAGTTTTTTCTATTTTTATTAAACAAATACTTTCAATAAAAAACTTTATTTTTGTAACGTGCAACTAGCATACCTAAATGGGCTTATACCCCCTTGTATTTACCCTTTTGCCCCATTTATGACCTTTAGCAATTTTTTCCGATTTTAAAAATCATTTTTTTATTGTTTTAATACAAATACTCTTGTTTTATTTATCTAGGTTTTATTTGAGTGTCACGACATAAAACCTGGCGGTCTCTCTGGTGCACAGTGAGATGTGTACAAAAAAATTAACAGATCAGCTTATTAACGTTAAGGAAAAAACAATAGGCGGTGTAAAGGAAGAGAAAGTGAAGAGAAATTTAATGAAAAAAGAACAAAAGAACAGTTTAAAAAAAGTAAAACGAAATGATTGTATGTTAACTTACTTTTATTTTTGTTATATTTTGCATTTTTGCCATTTGATTAGGAAAGGTAGCGTAATTATCACGTAGTATTTAGGTTTTTTAACATTATTGATACTATTATTAAATAATAAAACGTTTTTTAAAAAATTGAAACTAAAGCACTTTTAAAACAATTTTTAAATTTAAAGTTGACATAACATGCATGCAATTAAAAATTTAAATCATGTAAGAAACTACTATAGTATGTCCTTCTATCCAAAAAATGTTTTTCAGTTTCCAGCATTACTGATGGTAATCAAAGTCAAAAGCTTCTTTTTTATATATATATTTTTTTAAATAGCTCGTAATTTAAGTTAGTTTCCACCCATCAGTTTCTCTACAAAAATGTAAACATTAAAAATACAAAATTTCAGCTCAATCCGATAATATTAACACGTGCCACATTGGCCTTAAAGTTTCATGCATCTGACTGTCTAACATGCTATGACGATGCAATGCTCAACTAATCACCAAGTGCATTCTGAATTCGCTACAAGCGCAACTACAAGTATCTACAAGTCAATTTTGTTTTTACATATTATTTGTTCAATGCTACATTCGTTTTAGTTTCGTACATGAAGTGCATAAGAAAAGACGTGCTATATAAGTAGTTGATAAAAGTGCTAAAATGTCCACCTTTCGGAAAAATATTCATCTAGTTGGAGTGATGAAAAATCAAATCTGCGGTAGTAAATTACCATGTAATTTGATGTTTTGAGTGTACTTTTTTATAACATGAGAGTGGTAAATTTAAATCTTAATGACAGCAGTGCTTTAGTTATTGATGAAGTGGTCGTTTTTTGGAAAAAAGCAAGAATCCCAGTTCAAGAAAACCGTTCTAACTGTATTTCGAAATTAAATTCTTTGTACGATAATGTTAGTAATTTAGAAAAATCTAAAAATAGAGATACTGAACGGCAGAGAGAAAAAGAAAATGATTTTAAAGAAGATTTAGACAACCTTTTTGATATTGCCACCTTAAATGCGTTAAATGAGATTAAAATCGCCGAAGATAGAGAATTTTTAATTAAGCAAAGGGAGAAAGGTAGAGTAGGTTGTATGTTGGGAGTAGATATCAAATTACTACGTAAGGAAAAGCGGAAAGAAGAACGCACAGCTGCAGAGTTGAAAAGAAAAGAAGATTTGTTGGAAAATTCTAGTTGTTCGATCGCATATTTTGAAATGGAAGATAAAGAAAACGAAGATTCACAGAAAAAAGTGATGAATCAAGACAACAGTGAAGATGATACATATTTAATATCGGAATCTGAACAGGGTCCATCTTCAAACAAGAGAGGACGAAAGACGTTAATGACACCTCGCTTGGCCGCTGCCTTGGACAAATGTATAGTGAGTGACAGGGATACAATGCATATTATTTCTGCCGTCCTAGAAGCTCTTAATATAGATATCACCGAGTTTGTTCTCAATAGATCGTCTATCAAAAGAAATAGAGAGATTTTGCGGAAAACAAAATGTTCATCAATAAAATCGGTAGGAAATGATGAAAATTTTATTGAAGTGCATTGGGATTCCAAATTATTGGATTCCAAAAAATGAGAAATTTGAACGGCTTCCTGTGATCGCGGTTGGTTTAGATTTTGAACAATTATTAGCAGTACCTAGAATTGCATCATCAGGAGGATCGGAAGTTTGCTGTGTTCCATATCCCTGATGAATGGAATTTAACCAAAAAAATTCAAGCCTTTTGTTTTGATACTACAGCATCAAACACTGGACGTATAAAAGGAGCTGCAGTTCTGCTTCAACAAAGGTTAGGGCGAGATATTTTGTGGCTTCCATGCCGACACCATATATTTGAGGTCGTTTTGGCTGGTGTATTCACGAGGACAAAAGCAATTGTAGCATCCGGCCCTGAAATTGCTCAACTCAAAGCACTGAAAGAAAACTGGAAGAATATTGATAAAATGAAATTTTTAGATTACACAAGCGATGAAGCCGTTTATAATGCACTGAAAGATGTGCCCGAAATTATTTATTTTGTGAAACAGAAACTTGCAGAAGAGCAACCACGTGATGACTACAAAGAGTTTTTGCAATTGACGCTCATTTTTTTGGGAGATAAAACAAATGTGAGTTTTAGGGCCCCCGGTGCATATCATTTAGCGAGATCGATGTCTAAAGCGATTTATTGTTTAAAACTTTTTTTATTTCGCGATCAAATGAAAATAAGAAAGGATAATTCAAAACTGAATGCAGAAATTTACGTTTTTGTTGTATACTGTTATGTAGAGGCCTGGTTTTCAGCAACGAATACTACAGGAGCTCCCCTAAATGATATATATTTTTTTTAAAAATTCGTTAAATTTAAAAATATTAATGAAAACATTGCAACCATTGCAATAACAAAATTTTTAAACCATTTATGGTATCTAAGTGAAGAGTGTGCTGCCATGGCAATATTTGAGTTTCTTCAGGACGATCCGCTGAATTGGGAAAACAGAGAGGATTATCGCACAGGAAAAAATATCATTTCAACCTTAAAATGTACAAATGATATTACAGAAAAAGGAGTGAAGTTGATTGAGGATTACAATGAAAAAATGACGAAAAATGAGCATCAAAAACAATTTTTGATCCAAGTATGTATAAACAAATTTAATTTTTTGTTATTTTTTTCTTGAACACATTCTATAGGCTAAGTTTAGAAAACACATTCAATATTATTTTTATTTTATTCAGGTTGTTCAGGAGGACCGGAGAGAGTTCCCAGTCGCCACAATAGGAGACTTACTTTAATCCAAAATATGTATCTGAAGTGGATGTATCATTTCAATAAATAAAAAATATAATATTAGGATAAACTATATCTTTACTTTACGTTTTCATTTTAATTAGTATGTTTTTATACTAAAATTTAAAAAAAAATGCGTAATTTTATGTTTACAGTCGAGCGTACATTGTCGTTCTTATAGGTAACTGCCTTACATTAAATCTCACAACTTCAGCGTCGATGCGGCACGTGTTAATATTAACCGATTGAGCTGATATATATACATATACATACATAATTTATACATTATATATATATATATATATATATATATATATATATATATATATGTATATATATATATATATATATATATATATATATATATATATATATATATATATATATATATTTATATATATATATATATATATATATATATATTTATATATACACATAAATATACATTTGTATATATACATATATATATATATGCAGCATTGTTTTGACGTTGGTTACACTAATGTTATTTCATATCTTAACTAGTGAACAGTAGTGTCTAGCAAATCATTAATAATAAAGACAAAAAGTAGTTTACCAAAAACCGACCGCGGTGGCACACCGCTAATCTCAGGGACTCACTCAGATGTTAACCAGTTAACTATTTCTTAATCCATTTTAGCAGGGTATCACCTAGACTATATACTTTCAGTTTGTGTACCAAGCGCCTGAGTAGGACTTTGTCAAATGCTTTAGCAAAGTCTGTATAAATAACATATATGCGGGAAGCCCTAAGTGCATGATTTGTGCTAGTATGTCACGTACTTCTAGAATTTTTGTGACACACCTTTTTTAAGGAACAAAATCATGTTGAGCTTTTGATATAAGACTTTGTATTGTGTAAAATTTCATCATACAATCTTGTATGAGACTTTCCGTGACTTTGCAGACAATAGATTTTAGTGATATCGGTCTGTAATTTGATGGTTAAGGTTTACTCCAGTTTTTCAATATTCGTGTAAAAATAAATATTTCCACATATCTGGAACATCACCCGTGGATAAAGATTTTTTTAGGTTAGTGTGATTGGAATTGCAAAAGATGAAACACACTTTTTAAAATTCCGTAGATTTATATTGTCGTAACCCATGGTTTTAGTTTCAGATAAAATTTTAATTTATTTTTAAACTTCACGCTCATGAATTCTGTTTTTATCAAGCTTATATATGGCTTGTGTGCTCAGATCAAAAAGTGGCATGGAACCTTTTTGTTCAAGTGCAAACACCGTTTGGAAATAAATATTTAATATTGTTCAAATTTTGTCTCTTTTTGAAGTTGTTTAAATGTTTGTTGTTTCTAGGCTAAAAATTTGTTCATACACTCGTTATTTGACACGAACGTGTAAATGAATGTATTTTAGTTTAGACTTTGAAGCAAAAACTAATTTTTCATCTCATAATGGTATTATATAAATATAGATTCTTTGACTTCATTTTTAACAATTTTGCATCCAACTTTATGTTCATTTTTAAATGAGTTTGGCGGCCTGCAGCAATTTTTTACTTTTACTGATGGTTTTATCTCTGGTGCAACATATGGTGGATCTATTTCTTTAGGTGGAGTTGATGTTGATGGTATTTGCTCTGCACTCAATTTTTTTAGAACAAGTAAGTTAAAATTATCGTTAGCTGTATAACCTTCAAATATTGTATGCCAGTTATTTGAAGCTATTTTGCTAGATATTGCATAATATTTAGCTCGACTCCATATTAAAATAAGATGCGAAAGTTGTGGTGCTGTTTCTTTGAAATGAAAAACTAATATACCAGTAATAAAACAGTGTAATTGACTTATTTTTGTTGAACCTAATGGGTCGTTTTCTCTGAGACTTTTATGAGTCTATCACTAATAAATAGGTCAAGTGTTGATGATGGTTCAACGAGATTTGAATAACGGTAGGCTGGAAACCTTATTAGCTGTGTTAAGTCATTATTGTCTAAACATGATTGCAACCTCAAATCTCTGTGGCATTCGTCAATCGTATGTCTAACGGTTACAACTTACTATTTGTTTCAAGAGACTCATACTATGTGTGGGTATTTAAATTCACTATATAACAGCATAGAGGAGCAGGTATTAGTTAACATGGTTTGTTTAGCCGCTGTAGTTAATTTAATTGTTAAATTTAGGACAAATTCATAAATGTCGCGTGGTATTTATATTCAACCTTGTAACAATTAATCGCCATCAAATCTAATTTTACACCATACTTGTTCAATAGATTTAGAGTTATATTGCTTATTTCAAAAATACTTAATTTAAAAGATTTTATAATCCAAAAGCTCTAAAAAAAAGTCACTTACTACTCTTAAATGTGTTATTTTCATTCCGCTAAATATTAAAAGTTATAAATATATATATATATATATATATATATATATATATATATATATATATATATATATATATATATATATATACATATATATACATATATATATATATATATATATATATATATACATATATATATATATATATATATATATATATATATATATATATATATATATATATATATATATATGACGATATCATATCCATCATCAACTAAAATATATTAAAACGATTATATCAAATTAGTAAAATTAAGTTGAATTAAGAGAGACCTTATAATGAAAATGCAATAAAAAAAGCAATTTAATTATGCAACAAATGTTTTAAAAAGATGAAAGAACCGGTAATGTTAGAAGGAAGTAGATTAAAGTTGTCATTTTTACATAGTTAGTTTGTTTATTAATAGTGGGTTTTTCCCACTCTATGTACATGCTTTCTTTGAGTTTTAATATAAATTTGTTGGTGGCCGAATCCAAAATTAAAAAAATAGCATGATTAAAACTAATAAAACAGCTTTAATTTGAATGAATATGTTTATAAATGTGTGAATTTTATCCCTTTTTTGGTGCTCGATTATTCGTGTCTTTAAATGGCGAGAATATAACAGGGTTTACAGCCTGCGCCATCAAATTTTTAGACAACGAATGAATTAAAGTCTGTAAGAAAGGGATCTTTTGCGGGAAAATATTTTGAATTTTTAAATGAAGTAAAATCCAATCTTAAGGTGACTGATTTACAATATCTTTTAATGATTGCGTTTAGTCTTTGTTTAGTCAAATGAGATATTTTTCCAATATAAGGAAATTTAAAATATTGATAACTTTGTAGGTTTCCGAGCGCGATGAAATGTTGATATTGGTGTTGTTAATATAAGAGCTATGGATTTTCTTAATCAACCAAGACGGTACAAGTTGGGTTTGAGAACTTTCAAAAGATCGGTAATATCATGACTAAGACCGAGACTAGTGTTGTTTATTTTATAAGCACTATCAATTAAACATTTAACCAGACTAACTTTGTATGAAAATGAAGTAAAACTAAAAAAGTTTGTGTAGAGTCCCGAGATGGTTTTCTTATGAAAAACAGTGATAATCGTGGAGTTGTTTGTTTTATTTAGAGTTAGGTCCAAAAATAATATTTTTGATTGAATTTCTTTTTCCATTGTAAAAGTAATAGAATTATGTCTATTATTGTTATACTTCAAAAACTAATCGGCGTGATTTTCGGAAGTAAAAGTTGCAAAAATTTCGTCTACATACCGTTTATAAAAAGCTGGTTTTTCTCCGTTATATAATTTGAGCCATTTATCTTCAAAATTTCCCATGAAACAATTAGCAAGAACAGGTGCTAAGAGAGAACCCATAGCAACACCATCAATTTAGTCATAAATTTTTCCTTTGAAGAGAAAATAAGTTTGAGATGTTGCAAAACTGAAGAGTTTTTTTAAATAACTTTAACTAATTTTAAGATTAACTTTACTATTTATAATGCTATTGACGGCAATATCTTTTGTTTCTTGTAGTGGAATAATGGTGTATAAACTTGTAATATCGTAATATACTAAGAAATGTTTATGAAGGCTAGCTTGGTTTATTTCTTTAAAAAAAGGGAAAGAATCTTTAGTGCAAAAATCCGATGGTATTAGTTGAGATATTAGTTCTCTGAATTTAGCTAATTAATAATTGTAAGTGCCAATTTAAAACTCAAAGAAAGCATGTACATAGAGTGGGAAAAACCCACTATTAATAAACAAAACAACCATGTAAAAAAGACAATTTCAATCTAGTTCCTTTTAACATGTACTTTTACCGGTACTTTAATCTTTTTAAAACATTTATTGCATTACTTAGTTGCATTTTTATTGTATTTTTATTTTAAGGTCTCCATTAACTCAACATAATTTTACTAATTTGGTTTAACCATTTTAATATATTTTAACTGATGATGGCTATGATATAGTCGAAACATGTACTTAAAATAAATGATTTTAACAAAAATTAAAATAATTGTCTTATTTATTAGAATATATATATATATATATATATATATATATATATATATATATATATATATATATATATATATATATATATATATATATATATATATATATGAAAATTAGTTTAATACTATTACTTTTATTTAAACAAAAAATGATAGCACTTTACTTTTGCTTTGTATAACAGTTGAGTATATGTTTTCAAGTATTGTTCGTATGTGCTATTTCGAAATGTTTATTGCGTTATGAAGGGTTGCGAAAATCAAAAGAATGTTACAAAAAGAATGTTCTTTTCGCAAGTTGTTAGGAGATAAAATTTCGTATTGCGTCTAACGGACAGTAAATTTTGGGCTTATGTAAAATCCGTCATAGAATTAGGTGAATATTTTCACAAGTCTGTATTCCACCTGGATAATACATGAAGGTAAACTTCTCATTGAACATAAATATCATATAAAAGTAAAGTAAGAGTTTACTTTAAAATATTTAACAAAGAATTATTGGAACGTTAAATAAAAATGTCCAGCCGCCTACCTTACCAATGCATTTTGGGTCAAAAGTGACATTTTTCAGCCAAAACCCCAAAAACAAAAAATTTAGAATTTTTTTTATTAAAATAAGTTTGTTAATTTAAAAAACAAAATTACTTTAAAAATTACAATTTTTTTTTATCAAAAAATCTCAAACTATATCACATAATTGAAATTTATTTAGAAACTTTTTTTTTCATTAATTTAAGAAAAAGTCCAAAGAAACTAATATCAAGAACATTTAAATTTATTTTTTACGTAGAATATACTGTCGTAGGCTCTTATATATACAGGCAACAGTCCAGTAACATCAAACGGAAGATTGTTTTTTTTTTTTTGTGTGTGTGTTTCTGTGTTATCTATCTTCTTTTTAAATGTGCAAATTAAAGTCGCACAAAAAAGACAATAAAAATGGACGAAACTGTTTTTGTTTTATTTTCGGTTAAATTTTCTTGTAAAATTTTTACGAAAGATTTCCAACACAGTATTGGTAGAACCTTGTATTGGTGGAGTCTTGAGTCTATTTAGAATACAAACTTAATAGAAGAGAAAATAGTTCAATGAACTACTCTTGTTTGTTTTATGACAAAAACAATTCTTTTTTGAAATTAAGTTCGGACTTTAACCCTTTAACCTTTCTTAATGTAACAATTTTTTTTAGTCTTCAGTTCGTAACTTCAAAGTTGTTATCTTATATAAGATATGGAACATACATATAAATACCTTATGGTATTATATGCTCTAAGAACAAAGTATGATAACTCTCGTAAATATTGAAGTGAGTGGGAAAAATAATTTGTCTAGGGTGAAAAAGCTTATTTTCATCATTTGGTCTTGTGCATTCAAATATTAGAAATAGACTCAGAATTGAGAAAGCAGGCAAATTGGTTTTCCTATTCAAACTATTTAATCAAAAAGTATTAGAATCAATAAATTTTATTGATTGAATTTTTGAAAATTTGTAAATAATCAACATAAAAAAAGATTTTTCAATGTTTTAAATTAATTTATTTATGATTTCATTATATTTTTAAAAACTGTGATTAAAAGTTTATTTTTCCAAAATGTAATTTAAATCAAAAAAATCGATTTTTTGGATTTTTTTCAAAAAAATCGTAATTTTTATCAACCTTGTCTATAAGATATATCTATTAATAGTGTGGTGCGGACCTAGGGTTGTGCGGCAACTTATTAATAGTGGGAAAAACCCACTATTAATAAGTTGCCGCACAAACCTAGGTCCACACAATGGTAGCCTAGAGCAACATCACAAAATAGATTCTCATATTAAAAAAGAGGAAACTTTAAATCTGTATCAAAAGTAGATTATTTTTTCTGGTCAATTGAAAGTTTCAGGTGTAAACAAAAAAGCAGAATTTCCGCTTGCTATGTGTATCTGTTGTCACAAAATGAATTGCAGACCATTTGTGTGAAAAAGTTATATATAGTTATATATATCAAACTTATATATATATTAGCCTCGTGTGTTAACTAAACTGCCAAACTATATTATGATGATATGCATTTGTCCCTAAATCTTATGTTACAAATACTTTTGATGCAATTCCATCTCAAGTTGCTCTTCGTCTGAGTGATGTACTCGGATTTTTAAAAAGAGCACTCTTCGTTGAAACGAGGAAGAAAAATTATTTTACTAATAAATCCAAACAATGAATGCGTAGGCACCCCATTCCTTTTCATAATTTTTCTTCGGTTTACTTGTTGACTAGTTCGAGAAAAGTTGTTTAAAACGTGCTTGTGAATTGGCATTAACTAAAAGCATTCTTTACTTTGTGCTGAAATGAATGCAAACTCTGAGGTCTGTTACAAAATATCTTTAATAAGCAAAGTATTCCAAGATAGCATTTTATACCTTTATGTTATTTTCCTCACTCTAGTCATTCAAGAGTTTGAGCGCCTGAACTGTCTTAAAAGGTAGCTTTGCAAAGGTTCTATTTCCAAAGTGTATTCAAAAGAGTATTTTTACAGGTCAGCTGAGTGTAAAGCAAACTTAGAAATAGATTGTCAAACCAAGCGAAGGTTGCTGTTATTTGCATACCATCTTACTTAATGAGCTAAAAGATTTTTTACAACTTAAACATCCTAACAATATTAAAAGTTGGAAATAAAATTTATGCAAAAGATGCATGCGAGAAATAAGATAATCTTTACGTGGTGGTGTAACTTCGTTAAATGTGTCTGAAAAGTAAAAATTAATCTTTTTTTAAATTTTATTTAAGGAGTGATTAAAACTTAAGCGAATCAATTTAAATTCTTTGTTTTCTTTTTTTTTGTTGTTCTGCTTTATTTATGGTTTGTCTTTTATTTAATTTTGGCTTGTTGAAAAAAAAAAAACCTGACAACCATTTCAGGCAGATGGAAAATATTATACTTTGAAGCTCTTTGCTAAAGATTCAAGTTTCAGTTAAGCGAAGTATTATGCATAAAATACTTTCAGTTTCTTCTTAAAAAACATTTTGTTAAAAAAAAAATGATAAATGAATCAACTTTTTCGAAAAGTGCGCGTAAAAAAAGATTTACCTACAGACTCTGTAAGGCAATTTTGACTGCAAAAGGTGGTAATACAAGCACAATCTACTACCATGTTACTGTAACACATTGTATAAAAATAATGATGGAACCGGCAGTTTGAACACACTAGGCATATCGTCTTTTTTTATAGCATCTCTGACTCAAATAAAAAAAGAAAGAAAACAAAATATGGATCAGAAAAGAGCAGACTATATTGTGATGCACGTCCAGAAAATAGCTGACTTCGTCTTGATGCTTGCAATGTACGCCCATTCTGCTTCGTTGAAGCTACACAGGCTATGTTGATAAAACTCGTTCAACTTTTACAATACTGATAAAGAAAATATATGACCAGGCTGTTAAGTCTCTGAAACTCTCTCAATAAAGTCTATAGGAGTTGGAACATCTTTTTTGTCCTTCATAAATGCGATGATGGCAATCATAAAATTCAATTTTCGGTAAATGACAATCTCATAAAAATTCCATGCTGTGATTCAAAAGAAGATTGTAGTTTTTCTTAATTTCAGGAATGCTACGAACGCATCGCAGAAAAATGTAATTACGAAAGCATGTGTGCAAGTCATAGAACGAGTGACTCAAAACGGATATTTATTAGTAGGGCTTTTGTTACGTTGTATTTTACTACTCTCGTTTTACATTTCACAACCGAAAACATTTTACAACTTAAGTAGTGCCTTTTAGTAAATTATCAAAAATTATATTAGAAGCATCCCAACAACATCAGAATAATTTGATGAATAAAACAAATATATTAATATATAGTTTACTATTAATAACAAGTTAATAAAATGGCGTTACTGCTATATTAAAATTGTAAATGCATTATGAATTTCAGTTTGTTTAACTTTCACTTTTTACTTATAAATTTCAATATGAAATTACTAGTTATAAATTATTATAATTTAAAGTTTTCATTTTCAAAAATTGGGTATGTTGTTTCACCAACCGCAATTTTGGTCGTCATTAAATTGCTTGTAATAATAACTTTTTTTTCCATTTTATTTTTGTTTTGTTTTTGTTTTTGTTTTTTAATCTACATTTCTTGTTTATCTTTGTACAATGTATAAAAAAAAAAAAAAAGTACGAATAAGCATGTCAATAAAAATAGTAAATAAAGAATATGGAAACTCAAAGAAGAATGTTACTTGTAATATTAACCTTTTTAACATTAGCTAATATTAAAAAGGTTAATATTAAAAAGAAACATTCTTCTTTGAGTTTCCATATTCTTTATTTATTATTTTTATTGACATGCTCATTGGTACTTTTTCTTCTTTTTTATATATTGTATAAAGATCAACAAGGAATTATTATGGGTGTTTAAGGTCGTTGAGGTGCTTGTAACAATCTACTGCTTGAGATTTAGTTAGTTATTAGAAGTTGATTTCAGTGAATATATGTTTATGGCCATAGTTTTTAAGGAAATACTATTTCGATTTTTTTCTTTTCATGCTTTTTAAATAGTAGATTTATGCAATCTTTGTCTGATTTTCATGTTTTCGGGTATTAAATATAATTCTATCGTTTTTGACAGTTGGGACACTTCAATTTTTAAGTTTTATTTTCCTCTTGTATCTTACAAAAGTAGTGATATTTATTGACATTGCGAGTCAAGTAATATAAATAAACTTTATATAAATAAAGAGTCAAGTAATATAAATAAACATTAATATAAATAAAGTAATATAAATAATCTTTATTTTATTTTTTGTCCTATTAATTATTTTTAATTTTAAAGATTAAAAAAAAATTAAATTAAAACGTTAAGGATGTTGAAACTTACATATTTTATGGTAAAAAATATGTTTTATCATTATTAACGATTTCCTTTTAAACCAATAAAATATTACGACGTAATACTACATTCAAAAACAGTTCTGACAGTGTAAGAGGTTGTCCAAAAATCAAGCCACGCAATTTTTTACCATGTCACAAACGTACATAAATATTTATATGTACGTATATATGTATTTGTACATATATATGTACGTATGTATATATATATATATATATATATATATATATATATATATATAGTTCTATAGTTTGTTGGCTTTAGGAAGAGCGGAAGGAAAAAAGTGATTCTTACGCCAACACATACGTCACTTTTAATTACTTTTGACTTTCGTCCAACATTTCCGTGTTGGACGAAAGTAAAAACCATTAATTTAATTACAAATTAATCGTTTTTTAAAAAAACCACAAAAACGCAAATTTAATTGACCAGAATGTTTTTAAAAACATTCTAAATGTTTTTATAACATTTTGAATGTTTTTAACAATATAAACAATGTTTTTATTTTTATTTTTTTTAATAAAATGTTTTTATTTTTATTTTTTTTAATAAAATGTTTTTATTTTTATTTTTTTTACTGTAAATCATGCGCGGAGTGTTGCTACATCGACTATCTTATAGCCTGACTCGCAAGGGAGTGCTGCTACATCGACTGACAAATAGCCTGACTCGCAAGGGAGTGCTGCTACATCGACTGACAAATAGCCTGACCCGCAAGGGAGTGCTGCTACGTCGACTGAGGGTTTGGTTGGGGCAGGCAGTCTATCATTATTAAAAAAAAAAAAATTCCGGTCTTGCATTTTAATTTTTACTTTTTGTCAACAAAATATCGAAAAAACTTTCGGACAACATCTAAGGGTTCTATATATATATATATATATATATATATATATATATATATATATATATATATATATATTTTATATATATATATATATATATATATATATATATAT
Source organism: Hydra vulgaris (assembly GCF_038396675.1). Classification (NCBI taxonomy): domain Eukaryota; kingdom Metazoa; phylum Cnidaria; class Hydrozoa; order Anthoathecata; family Hydridae; genus Hydra; species Hydra vulgaris. Next base: position 20,654,103 of record NC_088923.1, read on the forward strand.
ATATATATATATATGTATATATATATATATATGTATATACATATATATATATATATATATATATATATATATATATATATATATATATATATGTATATATATATATATATATATTGGGTTGTGACTTTTTATGACATGACGTTCGTGGGTCATAAATCAATGAATATTTGTACAAAAGTAGTATGAAAAATATTAACATTACCCAATTGAAAACTACATAGACCACTGGGTATTTGCTCGACCCATTTTATGTAAGCAATTTTGATCAGAACTAAAATCTGTACTACGTTAAGGCTTCACAAAACACATCCCTTCGTTTGTTGAAAACTGACAATTGGCAAGCCCACATGGGCTTGGAACTTATTTATTAGATCTACTAATTTTCCGATCAGACCACTTAATGAATTTATCCCAAGTGTAAATCCACTAAGGTTTTTCAAAAGATATCTCAATGGTAACTTATTCATATGTACTAAACTTACTAACCAGTGTAGAAATTTGTTGAAACGAAGTTCAAGAAGTCGAATAACTCCACCAAAACTACCCATGTTGAGATTCACGCCATCACATCTAATTGACCAACGTACTGATACAAATGCTTTTTCATTGTAAAATGATACAATGCTTAATTTTATACTTTTTAAAGATTTCTGTAATATTTTAACATGTCCCAGATATTCATTCCTTTATTAACAAAATGGACTCTCCTGTCTCTAACGCTGAATGATAGCTGTTTCCTTTAACGCTCTTTAGGTTATATCCTTGTCACCATTAAAATATAATCCTACCGATGTTTTAGGAAAACCAATTTGTAAAACTTAACTCAATTAAAAAAAATTATACTTATACTTAATCAATCTTATACTTCCCATTTAACCACATTAACGAGCTAATATTGGTAGTGAAGTTCGAATTTGAGAATTCAATAGCTTTTGTGAGCTATATTATTAGTTGATGATGATAACTCTATAGAGTCTCTCATTAAATCAACATCTTTATTACTATTTCTATTAGAGAAAGAAATAAAGATGTTATCTTTATCTAAATCACCTAATGTAACATCTATCCAATTATTTTCTAAGCTACAATCTGTATGTCAATTTTCAGAGATTAAAAAACAAAGATGACAATACGTCGTCGTAATCTCTTTTATAGAGATCTTATTTGAAGTCTTGACAAAATGTAGTAATTATTAAAAATACTAATAAATATATAAGTGCAAAGATGAAAATTAAATCAAATAAAAACAAAAAAACAGAAGATAAAACAACTTCAGAGTAGTTACTTGAGCACAAACGTTTCTCAAGTTAAAATTTTTTATTTTATTAGAACCTTTAATGAATTGAACGACATTATCATACCTTTGAATTCTTTTTGATAGGTTTTAAATATTTTTGGGCTTTTATATGTAAAGCTATTTTTTTTTTTGCATTTATTAAATTTTTAAGGCAGTTTATATGTGTTAGTTATATTTTCTCGAAGATATTAGTTTTCATTTATACTTATCATTTACATTTAGATTTAAACTTTTTGTTTACGATACATAAAAACCAAATGCTAATAGACATTAGTTTCAAACAAATCCATCATTTTCATTTTAGTCAATAAAGTTTTAGCATGTTGCCGTTTATCTTTCAAGTAAATAAGTCTGCAATAATAATTTTTTTGTAGGCTATAATTTTTTTTATGAATTGGTGGTTTAATTATTGCATATGATATGTTTGCATGGTTAAATAAGCAATGAATAAGCTCTAAATAAATTACTTTTAGACTTAGTTTACTAATATATAAGCCAACTCGATTCATAATATCACCAATTCTTGTAATTTTGACAGGATATATTTTAATTGAGGAAGCCAGGATACATGTACGTCAAGAAGAACTCCTTAGATCCTTATACAGGCTTTTTTTATAACTATTTTAGTATTCAAGATAAGATGATGCAACATAAAAGGCAGAATTTTCTTTCTGTTTTTTTAACAAAACAATATATAGGTATTTTTTCAACGTTAAGTGAGAGTTTGTTAGCTCTAACCCAAGTATTTTATTAATTTAGTTCAATATTAATATCTGCATACGGTTTTCTACTATTATTGTTAGTAAGAAATAAAATCGTATTATCAGCAAACATGACTACATTTAGTTTTAATCTAACAAATTTATATATTCATAACTTTTAAACACTGAGAAACAATACTATAAAACTTAAAATTTATTGATGAATATAACTTTAGTTAAGAATAGTAAAAAATATTTTATCGTCGTTTTGCCCCTTACATTTGGGGTAGAGGGGGAAGGGGATAAAAGTTAAGGGTTTTTTCTTTCCCAGCCCTCAATCATTGCAACTTTTTTGCAAATCATCATTATTTGACCAAAGGATAAACATGCAAATGTTTGGAGTTTGCTCTATGTTTGGAAAATAGCTAAAAACCAACAAAATCCTGGATCCGTCACTGGGCACTTTATAATGCCACATGGCAACCCTGTGTTAAAATAATATTATCTCCATCTCTTTTCCTTAAAATAATTCTTAAAAAATCGTAATCGTTTTCTTTATAAGTCTTTTGTTTCTGTACAAAAGGAAATAAAATTATAGGTAAAAAATGATTTGAATGTTTGTTTTTTTAACGATTATTGTTAACCAAAAGTAAACTTAGCAAACTCAAAATTTAGATTAATTAGTGACTTAGATTTAGAGTTGATTTAGAGTAATTAGTTTTCAAGAGTTAGGATAAAAGGCACATAAAAACATTATTAGGGAATAATGTTTTCCCGAACCCTTGTTATCCCCAACTCATTTCTCTTTCCTCCTCCACTTCCTTCCCCTACAACACTAAATCTTAATCCGCCACTGCCAATCAGTACATCATTATGTACATAAGTTATAAAGTATGTTATAAAAGGTTAGCTCACATTTTCTTTTAAAAACCAATTGTCGAAAACCTGTCGCAATAAAAATGCACTTTAAAACTATACTTTACGTGTTTACCACACGAGACTTTGTTGTAATTGTTAAACATTTGCGTTAAAGAATACAATGATATGAAAAAAAGAGTTTTTCTGGAACACAGCAACGAAAAAAGTCTGATAAAAACTAGGGATTGTTATACAGTGTCAGTATCTGACACATATTTGTTAAGAGCTCCCTTTATGATTTCCTGACATATACCAATAAAAGTCGGCTAAGTCCTCTATCAACACTTTTTTTATCTTAAATAATATTCTTTGTTTTCTTGCAACTCCCAATTTAAATATTAGTTGCTTGCAACCTTGTTTGGAGTGAATTAGTTTATAATAAAAAATTGAGCTATAAAAAGGTTAAGCATAGTAAGGTAATAAAAATTGTTCCACAAACGGTTAGGTAAAAAGCTTTTTTCTAAAAACCATTAATTAACTAACCATTAATAAGTTAATTAAGCTCAATAAATTTCTTTAGAATTAGTAAGATAGAATTAGTAAATATAGTAAAAATTTTATATACGACAAGAAGTAGAACGATTTTTTTTTTTTTTTTCAAAATACAAATTTCTAAAATTGTGCATGTATTAAAATCGTCATCAACTTTAAAACGTTTGGTGAAGAAAGCGTTTTTCCTAAAAACTAAAAATATTATTAAAAAGAGCATAAATATTTATGAACAATGTAAAATTTAAATAATTTATTCAAAGATTATTTTAGTAAACGAAACAATTTCTAGTTTAGCATTATTCTAATGACATTTAAGTATTGTTTTTTTTTTCGTGTATAATTTTTATTAAACAAAATATAAAAGAAAATAATATGCAAGAAATTAGTCTTAGTCGTTTTATCACCGAGCGCCATTTTAAGATAAGCATTCTACAATTCTGTAACATTAATAATTTACAAAAAATGAACAACTGTAAAAAGCTAAAAAACAAAAAATTTTATAAAAAAGGAAAAGAAAAAATAACGAAAAAATAAAAAAATATAATAATAGTTTCTTTATTGACTGTTTTACAAGTCAAATTTCCTAATAAAACAAATAAGTTTTTTTACTTACCTAACTTGATAAAAAATATAAAAGTCTTGTAAACAATGTAAATGTAAAATAGTTTAAATAAAGTATGATTATTAAGCTTAATAAACAATAAACTAAAACGTTGAGTCAATTTCAAGAATTATTTTAAAGAAAAAGCGTAATAAAAACCTTCATCCTATTCTAATACTCTCCCCCCCCCCCCCTTCCTTGATCCGTCTCACTGATGATATCCTAATTAATTTTTTGCTTTTTGTTAAATAGTCTAGAAAAATAAAGTAACTTTGCTTTCTACTATTTCGATACTTTCTCCTAATAAAGGCATCACAATAGTTTCCTTTTCAGCTGTAATAGCAAAATATGTTTCATTTCGAATAGATTCTTCAGGAAACTATAAACGCTTATTACGTTGATTAAATAGAGATGCTCGTGGCCCAGTAAATACACTGTATCCATTCGGGTAATAATGTTTTATTATTTAAGTAGCAATAGGGTTTCTGCAATTTATTACTGTAGTGTAATTGTCTGGTTTTGCTGCTTAGACACATTTATGAACAATAAGTAACGTAGCAAAACTAACGACATATTTCTGACCAGATGACATTGTTGATATCTTTTACAATGGTTTCAGAAGCGGTATAATAGCTTGCGACCACCTTTTATTTGTCATTAGCAGAGTTAAAAACATCGCTGATCCAGTAATTTATCAAGAAAGGGCATAGCTTGATTTATATTTTAGCAGCTATCATGGTCTGTAGCAGCAATTTTCTCAATAACAATCTCCCTGTTGTCAGCAGAATCCGGAATATTTTCTCCAGTGTGCCATTCGGATAATTCTTTTGTCTGCAAAATTGCGAAATACAGCCCCAATTCTATGTTTACCCAATCCGCAGATACACAGATATACGCTATGTTTTGATTAAGATGTCTCATGTAAAGGCAACGAACTGCGTCTTCTCTGATTTTAGTTTCAGAGACTTAACAGCCTAGTTGTATAGTTGTATATATTCCTTCACAGTATTTTAAAATTTGAACGAGTTTTAACAACATAGTCTGGATCTGTGTGGCTTTAACGAAACAGAATGGGCGTACATTGCATGCATCAAAACGAAGTCAGCTATTTTTTGGACGTGCACGATATAGTCTGCTATTTTCTGATCCATAACTTGTTTTCTTTCTTTTTTTATTTGAGGCAGAGATGCTGTAAAAAAAGGACGATATGCTTAGTGTGTCTAAACTACCGGTGTCATCATTATTTTTATATTATGTGTTCCAGTAACATGGTGATAGAGTGTGCTTGTATTACCACCTTTTGCAGTCAAAATTGCCTTACAGAGTTTGTAGGTAACGTTGTTCTTATCGATTTAGTCTGGTTATTTTCCTTCAATGTTAATAATATGTTTTTATTGGAATCATTTTTAGGGAAAAGTATAAAGAAGACACAGCAACAACAAGCTTTTACGAAACATATATTTGTTATAAATTAATGACCGCTCTTTTTTGATAATAATTTAATTCATTAAATAATCTTTTTACGCGCACTTTTTGAAAAAGTTAACTCATTTATTGATTTTTTTTCTTTAACAAAAAATTTTTTAAGAAAAACTGAAAGTGTTTTATGCTTAATACTTTGATTAAATGAAACTTGAATCTTTAGCAAAGAGTATAACATTTTCCATAGGAAGGGTTAGGAAGGGTTTCCAGATTGTTTTTTTTCTTTCATCAACAAATTAAAATTAAATAAAAAACAAGCTAGAAATAACCAGCACAGAAAAAAAAAAGAAAGCAAAGAATTAAAATTTATTCTTAACTTAAGTTTAATCTCTCCTTAAATAAAATTAAAAAAAGCATCGATATTTACTTTTTAGACACATTCAAAAAAGTTACGCCAACACGTAAAGATTATCTTAATTCTCACATGCCTCTGTTGTGTAAATTTTGTTTCCAACTTTTAACATCGTCAGAATGTTTAACTCGTAGCAAAAAATCTTTCGGCTCATTAAGTAAGATGGTATGCAAATCACTGCAACCTTTACTTGGTTTGATAACCTATTTCTAAGTTTGCTTTTCACTTAGCTGACCTTTAAAAATACTCTTTTGAATACCCTTTGGAAATGGAACCTTTGCAAAGCTACCTTTTTAAAAAGTTCAGGCGCTCAAACTCTTGAATGACTGGAGTGAATAAAACAGCATAAAGATATAAAGGGCCAACTTGGAACACTTTGCTAATTAATAATAAATTGTGACAGACCTCATTTGTTAGTAAAATAATTTTTCTTCCTCATTTCAACAAAGCAACAAAGTAAGTCATAAACAACTTTTCTCAAACTAACCAACAAGTCGAAGAAAAACTCTGAAAAGGAGATGGGGTGCCTACGCATTCATTGTTTTAATTTATTACTAAAACAATTTTTCTTTCTCGTTTCAATTAAAAGTGCTCTTTTTAAAAAACTGAGTTACATCACTCAGACAAAGAGCAACTTGAGATGGAATTGCATCAAAAGTATTTTTACCACAATGTTTAGGAGCGACAAATGCATATCATCATAATATAGTTTCGCAGTTTAGTTAACACACGAGACGAGACTCGCTTCTGTAGGTCAATAATTTTCGAAGCATCAGCTGAACTGTTACCAATGCACTTTTTAAGAGATAATCCAATAGGGTGGAGGTCATAATTTAAATAATTAAAAGAACTTCGCTAGTTGTTGAGATCACTTGAATGAGACCAAGAAAGTCATTGACAATCTGTCTCTCTTTCCCGAAAAAATATCTCGAACATATTGCAAGACGCTTAGTTGAACTCAAATCCGTTGAGTCATCAATGATGATTGAAATTAGCTTTGATTTGATTTCTTTAGCAATTTCATTTTCTTGAATTGATGAAATGACTTTTGGACGCTTAGTACCTTGAAGTTTTAAATTTTCAACCGGACTGCCTACACCATTTTTTGAATACGCATAAGAAGCAAAACGGACTGCCTACACCATTTTTTGATACGCATAAGAAGCAAAACTTCTGCCTTTTTATTTACACCTGCAATTTTTACTTGAACAGGAAAAATAATCTTCTTTTGATATAGATTCAAATTTTTCTCTTTTTTAATATGAGAAGTTATTTTTTGATGTTGTTCTACGCTACCATTGTGTTGATCTAGAGAAGTGCGGCAGAGGCAACCAAAATCTTGTTCAGCTGCATTAGAGCTTTTTTTACCTAGACAAATTATTTTTCCTTTTCACAGAAAAATGTTAATTTTGACCCAATGTGCATTGAAAAAAAAGGAGGCTGGAAATTTACATTTAATATTGTTATTTTATTATTATATAAAATTTATGTTCAAAAAAAAGTTTACCTTCATGTATTATCCAAGTGGAATACAGCAACCCCTACCTCTGTTGCAAGTATATGTTCCCCATGGGCCTAAAAATAATAAGAATTATTCAATTATTTTTAAGAAAAGGTTTTAATGATAACTTTTACATAAATATAAATTGTTTTTATATTTAACGAAAATTATTTAAAATATCGATATTTATTAGGCACCTTGAAATAAGCTTCCCGAAAATAATTAAAAAAATTATCAGACAATGAACAAATGTTGTTCGCCGAAGCACAAGACTTGTGAAAATCTTTATCCAAATTCTATTACGGATTATAGAAATGCTAAAATTTATCGCCTGTATGACGCTATACGAAAAACTTATTTCGTAATGAAGACGAAAAAGAAAATTCTTTTTGTAAAAAAAATTTCGAAAAAGTCCTTTACGCAATAAACATTTCAAAATAGGCCCATACGAAAAATACCTGAAAACATTTACTAAACTGTTATACAAAGCAAAAGTAAAATGCTATTATTTTTTGTTCAAATAAAAGTAATAATATTACATTATTTTTCATATATTTATATATATATATATATATATATATATATATATATATATATATATATATATATATATATATATATATATATATATATATATATATATATATATATATATATATATATATATATATATATATATTATAAATATATCTATATATATATATATCTATATATATATATATATATATATATATATATATATATATATATATATATATATATATTATTCATATATATATATATACATATATATATATATATATATATATATATATATATATATATATATATATATATATATATATATATATATAAATGTATATATATATATATATATATGTATATATATATATATAAATATATATTTATATATATATATATACATATATATATATATATATATACATATATATATATATATATATATATATATATATATGTATAATTTTCCTCCAAAACAAAGTGGTATTTATTATATTAATTTTTTTTTTTATAAAATGTATCTAAAAATTTTCATATTTCCTAAATAAGTATAAACGTGTAGCGTTTTTTACGATTACATGAAAAAGAAGGGAAAAAGTTTTTATGCCAGCTTCTATAGTTTTGTTTCAGACATGTAAAGTTTTTAGTACACATGCTCACATGATTAATTTTCCCATTTCTTTAGAAAAACTGTTGGGTGGATACGTATTTTGGCATTTATTAAGTTGTTAGAACATGCTTAAATAAAAAACTTATATGCATGACTTTTAAATTATGAGTTAATTAAGAAAAAAACTATAATAAGAGGCTTTTGACTTTGATTAACAACAGTAATGCGACTGCAAACCATTTTTTTGATGGAAGTAGATACTATAGCAGTTTCCCACATGATTTAAATTTTTTAATTGTATGCAAGCCGTGTCAACTTAAAATTTCAAATATTTTATGAAAGTGCTTTAGTTTTAATTTTGTAAAAAACGCTTTATTTTTTAAAAGAAATAGTAGTATCAATAATATTTAAAACCTAAATATCACGTGATAATTACACTACCTTTTCTAATCAAATGGCACTGCAAAATATAATAAAAATTAAAAGTAAGTTAACTTACAACCATTTCGTTTTACTTTTTTAAAACTGTTCTTTTGTTCCTTTTTCATTAAATTTCTCTTCACTTTCTCTTCCTTGACACCGCCTATTGTCTTTCTCTTATTGTCATTAAGCTGATCTGATAATTTTTCTGTACGCATCTTGCAACATTTTGGATTTAAATGACACTCATCGTCATCACCTAATGTAATAATAGTAATTATTAAAATGTATTGTTTAATAGAAACATCCATTCCTACTGGTTAACTTGTTTTTTATATGGGCATATATTGCTGTTAAAAAAACGATGGAAAATTTTTGAACAAACTTCTAATCTTAAAAACCGGGAGTTGAAAAAACCTTTTTTCATAATACTCTTAAAAATAATAAAAATTCCTCTTTTAATCAAAAAAATTTAATTTAATATATTGTCTTCTGGTAAACTGAATTAAAAAAATAAAACGTAAAAATTTTGTTGAACATCTGTACCATTAATAATATTTATTATATAATAATTTTTTTACGTTTATGTGATTTTAAAATAAAAACAATTTTCCTCAGAATAAAATTTGAATATTTTAATTTCAGTTTCTAAAGCTTTTTTTTTTAAATTTATAGAGTTAAAAAAAACAAATTTCAAAGAAAAAAAAAACATTTTCTGCAACTTTTATACTGACGTTCATTTAACTTTTTTAAATTTGCTTTTAAGTAAAAAATATTTGCTGTTCTAAAAAAGGTTTTTTTTTTATGTGAAAATTCTTGCTGTTATATGTAATAACTTATATAAACCATTTAGAATTATTGTGTTTTAATAAAAGTTACAAATAAATGAAAATTTTAAAGTTACTTAGATTTAAAAATGTCGCTCTTTATTTCTTTTGCATTATAAATGATGAAAGTCGTAAGTGCAATAATGCTGTAAAATAACAGCAACTTCATTTCCCTCCTTAGTTACTGCAAAAGATAAAAATACAGATTATATCCTCTCTTTTTCCTCTTCCTCACTTTGTTAGGGTAAAAATACAGTTAAAATATAAGACGTGTGTGTGTGTATGTGTGCGTGTTTGTTTGTGTTAGTGTGTGTGTGTGTGTGTGTGTGTGTGTGTGTGTGTTTGTGTGTGTGTGTGTAATAGTTCAGAAAATGAAAGTTTATAACTTAACTAGCAAAGTATTTAGGAAAACATATTAGCTAGATGCAAATGAACCAGTAACTTGTTTCTATATCAACATTATGATTCATTAGTACTTTTATGTAAAAGTTATTCATTTTAATTTAGAAACATTTGAATATAATACAATAAACTAATTTTGTAAAAACAAAAAAAAAAAACTTAAAAAAATTAAGAAATTTTTAAATTATTGCTTTTATAGTATTTAACTTCAAATCAACTCCAATCTTAAATTTATTTGTTTTAGCCTACGGTGTTCTGGGTTGCCTTAAACTAAGAATAGTTGAGCAAAATATTTCGAAAGATAACTTCGTTCTTATCCACGTCATTACAATTGAATACTTTTTTATTTCGTTTTTTAGTTAGATTTTTCGCTAGTCACTTAACGAGCTTATGACTATCCGTAACCATTCCTCCTTTAGTACCCAATACTAATGATATGATACTTTCATGTTCAGCTTCATTAACTCTTCCTTTTTTTTTCACTTTTGTGATTTTTGCATGTAGCAGTATCCAGATTTTTGTTGGTCATGTAATTGAGATGTGTAACTCTTACTTCAAAAAATGTAGTCTGTCATTTTTGTCCCAAAACTATTTGCAATAATATCTAAACGAGTTTGGTTAGCTTTATTTGCTGTATTGAAACGAATATTTTCTTTAGCAAAAAGGTATGAGATGAGTGTCTCATTGAACATTTATGTTCAAGTTCCTTAAATTATCTTCTTTTGATTAGTGGCGTCTTGATTCGTGGCGTCTCGTGGCGTTAAATATTTTGAGATTAGCATTTACTATCTAATAAAGAGACCGCTTGGATTTTAGTCTGACGCTCATTTAAACTAAAACATCATTTAAATTGTTTTAGAAAAAATTGTTTTTTGAAATCGGAATGCTCTCCTATCATTTTCTTTAGATAAAACTAAGTTCTTAATTGTAATAAAAAATTTTAATATTTGCTTATGCATTAACTCCTTTTTAGTTACTGCAAAAATTAGAAACTCAATTTTTTTCTTATTGGATTATGAAGTAATAATACCGTCGAAATATAAGTTCATATTTGAATGACGAAAACAAACTTAAATAACAATAGATTTTTTTGCTTTGTTTTTTATTACATTTTAAAACAGCAATCTCTTATAAAATATAAATACAGCAGTTTGATAAAATATTTTTGGTATTAAGAAACAACAATGAGTGGGGGCTAGTAGAAAACCGCATAGATAAGAACCGCTAAATAGTTTACTTGTTTTAATTTCTTATGAATATATAGTAAAATGTTCACAAAATAATAAAATGCAGAGTTTAATATAAAATTAATAATAAAACAAAAGATTTAAAAGAAGTTAAAATAATATAAATATATTATCTCATAAAAAAGATGACGTTTTTAAGTTTTTAAATTTTTTTTTTTTAATTTGAACACGAGTGATAGCAAAACTCTTGAGAATTGGCATAGTTTTTTAAAATTATTTTATTCCAAAAGAAAACTCTATGAAATGAAAGATAATATATCAAAAATTTTCAGAATTAATAAGCTGAATGTCGAATGTCGTTATCATTTTGTCAGTTTTATTTAGTTTTTTCTTTTTTGGTATACAAAATATTAAAAGAAACGTGAGATTGTTTTTAGATTTTAATATAAAGCAAATAACATTATAAATATTTATCTCAAATATATTAAATCTTTTATTTCAATTAGTAGAAACTTGGCATAAGTAAATTGGTCCTTGAAATTATTAAGGCGTGTAACATGTTTCTATTAATGAAATTAATAAGGCAATATCTTTTATATGATTTTATTTATATTACCATAAAACATCATTCATAAAAATTCAGTAATTTTTAGTAATTTGTCAGCTTTTTATGAATAAAATCTTCAATTAAGTTAGGTTAAATTTTTATTAACATTTGCAATTACTCATCGTTTTCAGACTAAATTGCTTAACTTGACATGAATAAAAACTTGAGTAATTTTGTTCAAATTTTTATTGATTTTTGTTATATGATTTTATTTACATGATCATGATAAACATCATTCATAAAAATTGCAAAAATAAGTGTGTTTTAAAAATACTTATGTATTACAATTACTTATGTGTGAGTGTGTATGTTTGTGTGTGTGTGTGTGTGTGTGTGTGTTTGAGTGTGTGTTTGAGTGTGTGTGTGTGTGTGTGTGTGTGTGTGTGTGTGTGTGTGTGTGTGTGTGTGTGTGTGTGTGTGTGTGTGTGTAAGTGTTTGTAATAAATTGCCAGTAACCTAAAATTTATATCTTAACAAAAATATTGTTAAACTTTTATTTCAACATTATGATTTATTATTATTATCCTATTATGATAATTATGTTGATCTTAGAATTCAATATCGATAATGGAGACCGCCTGGATTTACGTCTGTCATCTTTTTTTAATTCCAGTATTATTCCTATTGTTTTAGAAGAAAATGATTTTGAAGTCAAAATACGTTGCTATTATTACTTTTTATACAATTTTTTTTATAATTTTTTTCTTTTATTTTATTTCTTTTTATCTTACTTATTTTAATTTTTTATTTAGTTATTGTTTATTAAGATTTTTAATTTTTTTTAACTTTATTGTTTTTTTTTAAGTAAATTTTTAAAAATTTTATTTTTTAGATAATTTTTTGATCATGTAAAATGAGTAAATGTTCAAAAGTTGATATCAAGTATAGTAAGAGATATGTTAATATCTCAAATTTTTTTAAATTGATTAATTAAAATATTTTTGTTAAAACAAACTTTTGTTTTAACTGTTTTTTTCAAAAATCTACCTAAAGCAAGCAAAAATATTTTAAAAAAACTGCGTCAAGAATATCTTTAAAAAGCAAAACATCGATAAAAAAAAAAATCATTGCAATATTTTTTAAGATAAACTGATAACAGTATGTTGAATAAATTATGTTTACTAATTCATAGTAACATTCATAGTAACATTCATAGTAACATTCATAGTAACATTCATAGTAACATTCATAGTAACATTCAAATTAACATTCATAGTAACATTCATAGTAACATTCATAGTAACATTCATAGTAACATTCATAGTAACATTCATAGTAACATTCATAGTAACATTCATAGTAACATTCATTACTAATGTAAAAAAAAAAATTGAAGTCATAGTACTAAAGTAAAAAAAATAATTCTAGAGCGAAAATATTTAACACTCTGAAAACTTTAGAATTAAATTAATTAAAAGCTAAAAACAAAATTACTGAATTCTTATTTTTAAAAAAAAAAACTTATTTTTATTACCTCTATTCTACAGTACATAGAAAAAATAAAGCTACCTAAATAATAATACTTGTTGGTGCTAAGGTCTAATGGTAAACTTCAGATTTATTAACTATACTAATACCAACCTTAGTAAGATTCATATTTAATTTTAGCATTGAATCAGAAATATAATAATAATAACTGTAAAAGTAACTAAATAGTAAAAAGTACAAACGTCTTGAAACTGTATTTAGAGTAGAAATAAATGATATCCTAATAACCCAAAAACTATTTTTATATTATTATTATATATATATGTATATATATATATATATATATATATATAAATTATATATATAGTATATATATATATAAATTATGTATATATATATATATATACATATATATATATATATATATATATATATATATATATATATATATATATGTATATATACATATATATATATATATATATATATAAATATATATATATATATACATATATATATATATATATATATATATATATATATATATATATATATATATATATATATATATATATATATATATATATATATATATATATATATACCAATCGAGTGTTCAATGTTCTTAAAAAACAGAACAATTATAAATTAGTAAAAACACATGCCTAATTTTCTTGGTGAGCCATCATTAGGCTCACCAGTAAGAATGTCAAACACTATTATATCTTTTTATGCAGTCAAGTTTGTCTCAGAGAGCCTGTAAGCATTATAACATGTACGTTACCTCTTAAGTAATGCCAACATTACTCCTTCTAATTAAACAAAGGTGGAAATACCCAATAAGTTATTTAAATATACTTAAACACAGAAAAAAGGAATTCATGCAAAAAATTTCAATAAAGATGCTTAAGTTAAGAACGGATTTTGATTTAAAAATTATAGGGAGGGGGATGGGTTTTATTTTATGACATCAATTTTAAAGGGGTGAAGAAAAAAAGGACAACTAGAGAAAAAGGAGGAGAGGGGAAAGGACGGTCAAAATTTTATGTATTATTGTACATTTTATGTATTTATTATATATTTATGTCTGAAAATAAATACGTCTTTTATAAATATCTCATTATAAATGTATATATGTAATATATACATTTATAATGAGACTTTGGACAGTCTCATTATAAATGTATATATTACATATATAGGGGCTATATATATATAATATATATATATATATATATAGCCCCTATAGCATTTTCATTATTTAATTCTTCAACTTTTATAAGTGAAATTTAGTCCTGCACATGGAACTACCAGGGTACAATACTTTATTTATACAAATACATTTTAAAGTTGAAAACCTTTAAAATATACAGACCTAATTAAAAAATTTTTCTTAGTTTTACGTGTTCTACACTTACGAAAAAAGATTACATGAAAAGACATACATTACTGGTACTTTTAGAGATAAACAATCCAAGAATAAAAGAACTTTACGTTATATTAAAACTACACCCAATTTTTTTTCCAAAAATTTATCTAATTAAACACATTGAGGACTGTCATAAAAGCATATTTCACAAAGAATTTTTTATTTTTTATCAGAATGTGAATTATGTTTTCAGTAATCAAACGGGCAGTTTTTTTACTGGAAAAAAATAGTGATAAAGAAGTAAAAAAAGTTAATTTAATTGTCAAAAAGATGATCATTCAAAATCACATTGCTCTGCTAGTGAACAAGCATGAACAACCAAAGTAAGGTACTACAGAGGGGGTGTTAAATCGGGTGCTTTTGTCCTGCCAGGATGACTTTTAAGGTAAGCAAGAATGGTGTTACAAATGTGCTTTATATCAAAACTCATAATCACACTATTGGTATTACAAATGCCATGTACCTGCCTAATCTAGACAATGTTAAGAAAGATATTTCTGCTAAATTATCAATTGTGTCTGTAGTTTAAGTTTATCAAGATCTTAGGGAACGTTTTGGAGACAAACAAAATAGAAATAAAGGAGACAATTTTCTCAATAAGTCTCATCTTCTTACGAAAAGGAACATTTCAATAAAAAAAGAACGTCAACTTCACCCTGATAATAGAACTTTTTTACTTGTTCAAAAGTTAAGTCTAAAGATTTTATTAGCATTCTGGTTTTTAAGCCACAAAGACAGCAAACTATTATTGGTCCTAACGTGTATGATGACATTTATTTTAGTAAGGATTACTTTGTTATTGCTATACAAACAAAGCATCAGCTGCAAATGTTTGAAAAGCATGCCTCACAAATTGAATGTATAGACTCAACACACTGCACTAATCATCACACATTTTCTCTAGTTACTTTACTTGTTTGAAATGATTTTAAGAAGGGCTGTCCAGTAGATTCTCTTATTTCTAATCATGCCAACGAACATACCATAACACCATTTTTAATGGAAATAATAAAGATAATGACTTGTCGGTTCATTATGTTGTAACGGAGAGTTCACGTTTAGAGGTAATTCTAAATCCTGCTCGTACTGGTTTGTGTGAGCATTTTTATAAGTTGTAATGAATGGTTAGTTATTTGTAAGCATATTCAAAAGTTACAATCATTCCTTCTGACAACACAAAAAAAAGATTTTGCAAATATCTGTGTCTGTTGATATAAATGATAATCAAGTTGAGAAAAAATTAAAACCGTAAACTAACGAGGCTGAAAGGTTAAACAAAAATTCTGAGGAACTATGTTTGTTACTAACTGATCCCATAATAATAAATCTGCAACTTCCATCAATAAACAAACTACTGGAAGACATTGACAGACAAGTTAAAGCTATTGGAAATATAAATTCATTAACTCTAGAGGTAACTCTATTGCCATTATTGCACAGTAACCTCTTTAATTTTGAGCTAATTAAGAATGTTGGATATTCAATTGAGGCCTGATAAGTTCAGGAAAACAAGAAAAGAAATAGAAAAAAAAGAAGCAAAATCGAATCAATATCCTGTGCAAAACCAAAAAGAGGATGATTTAATAATATTTAAATATTATTAATTTAATTTGTACTAAACAATATACAATAATATATGACGACATAAAACTAGTCAGTAACAGTTTTATAAGGTGGGTGGTCTTGAATATATTTTACTCGCGCATTTTTGCTACTGTCTTTTTTTATATAAATATTTTTACACATTTTTAAATGTACTTTTAAATTAGTAAAGGCTGGTTTCAAGATAAAGTCATTGGAAGTTTTTTGTATTGCTTAGAAATGAAGTATCCTTTCATGAAATATTTGGGTCAAACTAAAGCATTTTCTAAGATAATCAAAGTAATTGAAATTTTTATGGAAAGATGTTGATATGAAAATTATAAAACAAGTCCTTATTACATTAAATCCAAATAATTTTTCTTGGATTTTAATATATCTAAAACTGATAATATTTTATTCATTCTGTATTACAATTATTTCCTACTGAGATGTTTTTTTAATATTATTAATGATTTTGGTTATTTTTAGTGTTTGCATTGCTATTACTTTGTCAGCAACTATTTAAAAATTGAACATTACATGACTCGTAATTTTCTTTTTTTTAGAAAAAATATTTTATGATACTTTTGATGAAACAGGTTTTCGTAAATATGTTTATAAGATTTTATGCGTTAGGTGTATATAGAATTTTGAAAGTGGTTTTGAAAGTTGTTACAATATTTTCAGAACAAAATTTTGCTTTCTTTTAATATAATTTAATCAATATGAATAATGCAATTAAATTGATTATAAAATTAGAAAATAATTTTTTTCGTTTTTTCTCAAATTTAAGTTAAAAGTAATTTTGTTTTAAAAGTTTTTTATTTTTTTTTATTTATATTACAGATTTGTAAAAACATGTCTTTTAAAAAAAAGATTGGGTGAGATGTACAAGGTGTCCTGAGTAGTATCATTGTGAGTGTGTCCACATTTCAATTGAAGATGCAGATGTCAGTGAAACTTTTTGATGTCAGTAATGCAGTTCTATTTTATTTAAAAAATGAATTTTGAAGATGTAATTGTCAGTGAAACTTTTTGATGTCAAAGATACAGTTCTATATTATTTAAAAAACGGGTATTTTCATAGCCAAAAATCTTTTTCAAAATATTAACTGACATGTATAATTATTTGAACAAAGTTAGTTCCGTCTCAATTCTATTGTTTTGTGTTTTAGATAAGCATGAATAACCTTTGTTCGAATAATCTTTGTTCGAATCTGAGGGTATGCATAAGGTATAGCCGGTATAGCTTCAAACAAGGATATCTCTTCGATGACGTTTTTATTTGTCATTTGCAGTGTTATGATCAATTACCTATTTGCAGTTGGTAAAAATGGGCAAATTTGGTTTAATTGTATTCATATTATGCTTTGATTTGTAATACTAAAATAGAATTAGAATTTGTTTTAAAGGAATGTTGAGAAGACTTGTTTTCATTTTTTTATTTAGTATACCACTCTATAAGTCTTAAAAAAATCTTTATACTTTTTTTAACCTAAATTACTAGTATTTGTATTTGGAAAACGCTAATTGCATATATTTGTATTTAGAAATCTAGAATTTACGCATTTATTTTTGTAATTGATCAAACGTATTTGACCCATACCTAGGTCATGGGGTCTCAAAACCTTTTCTCTTTATGAACCCTGCGCACTTCTATTAGCCATTTGTTAGTTGTTTTAAAATATGCATATTTTCTCATTTGTTTCTTACTGTTATTACAATGCTAAAAAGTTCCGTACATGTAAGGAATTATTTTCCGTTATTTGCACGGAAAGTGCCCATTTAACCAAAATTAAACGAAAATTTCCCTTCTTTTTAAAAAAAATTTTGAAATACGGAAATTTCCGTTTGAAAATAATTTCATTATGAAAGCCAAAGTAAAATTTTAGCATATTTTAGCATAATTTTAGCACAACTTGACATATTAAAAAGCAATTTTAGATTTTTTAGCTAGGGTGTTTTTTAAATATAACAAATGCTTGTGCATTTGTAACTTTTTTAGCTGAAAAAAGCTAAAGAAATAAAGAATTTTAAATTGTATAGTTCTCCTTAAATTTATCCTTTACAAATGAATAACATAAATAAAGGTACGCGGAAATCTAAGTTTTGCGAAACCGATAATAGTGCTAAAATTCTGTGCCACGTTTTTTGAATTTTTATTTTTCCAAGTGAGGAAGAAACGTGTCTTGATGGTTTATTTTTCAGAAGTTCATATTAATATAGATATTTTTTGAAAACTAGAATATATAAACTTTACTATTATGTGTCTTTTGATTACAATGAAGAACTTTATAAAAGCTTTTATTGACATTTAAAACTTGGTTTTACTTTGAGCATTCATTAAATGTTGATAAAATGCTCTTTTATTTTCCTAACATATTCTTTCATCTAAGTTCACACATTTTCAATAACCGTACCAAATTTCTTTGTATAATTTTTTCAAGCACATGTCCTATTTACTTACGCACTTTTTGTACTTAATTTATATTTCTTCATGTTTAACGGTGGAATTGTAGGGGAAGGGGGGAGGAAGTGGAAGTTTTAAGATAACATTTATATTTCAAGCATTATAATCTGATTTAAATAAAAATCAAATGTTTACTTTGTACTAGTAGATAAAAAAATACATGGTTTGCCAAAATTCTTATAAATAAACAAATACTTATATTTATATTATTAAAACATATTTGACAAAAGAATGTATTAAACCACCAACTCCTTAGCCACCCTAACATAAAAATACACCTCACATAGTGAGCGTTAATTAATTTTATAGTTACCAACGCTAACTATAAATTTAATTAATTACAACATTTTTGTATATAAAAATTACCAGTTTTATAAAAAAAACGCTCATTTATGCAAGAAATAGGCATTTTAGTGTGATAAAGATGATTGTTTGGCACCCCTTTAGCCCCCTGGATACACCCAATGGGTATAGGCTAATATAATCTTGTAGCCCAATATTACATCTATCTTTTGATACCAAGTTATACGTTATTTAGATAAGAATTATTTAGATAAGAACTGACAAAGTTATAACATTTTTAATAAAGAAAACGAAATTTTGACCACAATACTTTAACAAATTCATATACCAAAAGTTTGCTTCTAAAACCGCATAACTTTTCGTAGAATTGCCCGATTTTGATAATTTACTATTTAATAACTGTTTATGAAACCGTTATAACGGTTTCATAAAATTGAAATCTAAATAGTCATAACTATATTTAGTTATTATTATTTAGATTTCAATGTTATTTCGAGATAAAATAAAAAATAGCGCACTCATTTAACAACTACCAAATAAAATATCTATAAAAAGTTTACAATAATTTATGGTTATCTTTTTTAAGATATTTTATTTGGTAGTTGTTTATTTTATTTGGTAGTTGTTATACCCTAGTTTTATGGCATAAAACTAAATATTTTTGACCGATTCTAAGAAAAACGAGATTTTAATTTTAGTTTTCATGTTTGTTTGATCTGTGTTTTATAATGGAAATTCAGATGTCTTTTGAACGTTCCACGCCCACCGAAAAATTTTTTTTTGGCTCCAATAAGGTCTAAGACGTTTAGAACGTAAACTTGTTCGCTTTTTTGTACGTGCAGTGCTTGCTGGGTAGTCAGTAACTTTAATAAGGTTAATTCAGAAATAATAAAAATAAGTTTTTGTTATAAAAAATAAGTTGTCAGTAACTTTGTTTTTAGTTTTATCTAAATCTAAAATTTCTAGAGCGTTAAATATTTTAGAGCTAGATTTTTTTTTTTTTTACTTATACCTTATACCTTAATTAAAAAACCAATGTTACTATAACTAGTATACTTAATTAATTTAATTTTAATTATTAAAAATTTATTTAGAAATTTTTTTTTAAAAAGTTTAAGATATTACTTAATCTCTTAATATTATTTAAATTAATTTTTTAACAATGTTATTTTACACGAGAAAATATATTTTTTCATATAAAATAACATTATTAAATTTAAAAATAATAATAGCAACGTAATTTGATTTCAAAAACAATTTCTTTTGAAACAATAGGATAATACTTGAATTAAAAAAGGATGACTGACGTAAATTCAGGCGGTCTCTGTTATCGATAGTGAATTCTAAGATCAACATATTTAACATAATAAGATAGTAATAATGAATTATAATGCACATACACTCACACATACACCCCCCCCCCCCCACACACACACACACACACACACACACATACACACAAGGATGAGTTTTAATAATAAACAATTATTGTTAGGCCGGGTGAATAAAAAGAGCACTTCTACCAGTTCACACTTGAGCCAGTTTTGTAACTGCTTCGCACTTATGTCAGTATGCATTAATGCCAAATCGCACTTATACCAATGTTTGCAAACTCTTTTGGCGCACTTATGCCAATTCGCACTTATGCAAGTTCAGACTTGTGCCAGTTTTTGCAACTGCTTCGCACTTATGCCAGTTCGCACTTATGACAGTACGCACTTATTCTATTGTTGGCAAATTTTTGGCGCACTTATGCCAGTTTGCTTTTGCACCAGTTTTTGTAACTGCCTCGCACTTATGCCAATTCGAGTTCGCACTAATAAAATTCGCGCTTATTCAGTCGTCTCTTTTATATTTGTCAATTATAGTATAATAGCAACAGTGAAATCATATTTCGACTGTACTATTACTCTAACACAGTCAAAGAACAAAAAAATTGAGTTTCTAACTTTTGCAGTAATTAAAAAGGAGTTAATCTGTATTGCATCAGCAAATATTAAAAACTTTTATAATAACTTAGAATTTTGTTTTGTTTTAAAAAAATAATAGCAACGCATTTCGATTTCAAAAAACAAATTTTTGGAAACAATATTAATAATACTTTTATATAAAAAGGGTTTTGTTTGAGTGACAGACGTAAATCCAGGCGGTTTCTTTAATAGATTGTAGATAAAGGGCTCAACATATTTAACATACTAGGAGAGACGCCACGAATCAAGACGCTATGAACCAAGATACGATATAAGGAACACCACGGGCTAGAACAAATAACTTTAAAATTGGAGTTGATTTCAAGCAGGATGATATAGAAGCAATAATTTTAAAATTTCTTAACTTTTTGAAGCTTTTATTTTTTTTATACATAATTTGCTTATTGTTTATTATTGTTTATTATATTAAAATGTTTCTGAAATAAAAATAATAACTTATACATAATAGGAAGGTACTAATGAATCATAATGTTGATATAGAAACAAGTTACTGGTTCATTTGTATCTAGCTAGTACATGTTTTTCTGAATATGTTGTTGGCTAAGTTATAAACTTTCATTTTCTGAATTATTACACACACACTAACACAAACACACACACACACACACACACACACACACACACACACACACACACACACACACAAACACACACACACACCTTATATTTTAACTGTATTTTCACCCTAACACAGTGAAGACAGATAACAAATAAACTGTATTTTTAACTTTTGTAGTAACTAAGAAAGGAAATGAAGTTGTTGTTATTTTACAACATTTTTGCACTTACAACTTTCATCGTTTATAATGCAAAAGAAATAAAGAGCGACATTTTTAAATGTAAATAACTTTAATGTTTTTATTTATTTGTAACTCTTATTAAAACACAATAATTCTAAGTGGTTTATATAAGTTATGACATACATTAACAGGAAGAACTTTCACATAAAAACAAGAATTTTTCAGAACAGCAAATATTTTTTACTCAAAAATTTAAAAAATTAAACAAAAGTAGTTATGCAAGTTGCAGAAAATGTTTGTTTTTGTTTGAAATTAATTTTATTAACTTCATAAACTAAAAAAAAAAACTTTTAGATATTTAAATTACAATAATCAAAATTTATTTTGTGGATATTTGTTTTTATTTTAAAATCGCATAAACGTCATAATCTAATTATATAATAAATATTATCAATGCCGCTGTTCAACTAAATTTTAACATTTTTTTTTTTAATTAAGTTTACCAGAAGACAATATCTCAATTAAATTTTTTTGATTAAAAGAGGAATTATTATTATTTTTTTAAAGTATTTTTTTTTTAAATTAGAAGTTTGTTCAAAAAGTTTGCATCGTTTTTTAATAGCGATATATGCCATATAAAAAAAACAATTTAAACAGGTGTTTCTATTACACAATACATTTTAATAATTACTATTATTACATTAGGTGATGACGATGAGTGCCATTTAAATCCAGAATGTTGCAAGATGCGTACAAAAAAATTAACAGATCAGCTAAATGACGTTAAGAGAAAAATAATAGGCGGTGTCAAGAAAGAGAAAGTAAAGGGAAATTTAATAAAAGAAAAACAAAAGAACAGTAAAAAAGAATATATACAAAAGTATTGTAAGTTAACTCACTTTTTATTAAATTTTGCGGTGCCATAGAAGGAAAAGGTAGCGTAGTTAAAACATGATTTTTAAGTTTTAAACATTATTGATCTCATTTTAAAGAAAAAAAGGGTTTTTTTAAAAAATTGAAGCTGTAGCACTTTCATAACAAATTTAAAATAGGGGAAACGGGGGCATAATCGTGGCATAGCACATAACCGTGGCATAGCACATAACCGGGGGCATAACTGGGCATAGCGCTTTCATAACAAATTTAAAATAGGGGAAACGGGGGCATAACCGCCCTCGCAACGTTTGAATTAATGTTGTTATATGAAAATAAAAACAAAATATGTAATTTAACAGTTTATTCAACAACCACCCTATTAAGCTTTAAATTGATGCAATTAAGAAAAAATTTTAAGGTTTTTAAAAATGTTATTACACACAAATAACAATTAGTGAAAAAAAAGGTTATGCCCCCGTTTATTTCACTAAGTGTAATTTTTAGGCACAACTGAACCATCACAAAATTCGTTGGGGGTATATTTTTTTTGGTAGACTTTTTTTACATTTTTCACAGCTCATTATTTGCTAATTTTGTTGCACGTTTGCATACTGTAAAGGGATTCTTTGTATTTACAGTCTGAGTTTTCTTATTCGGTATACTCTTAGCTTTAAATTTTAATCAACAATATTTATAAAAATAAAGTAAAAAAATACGAAATTTAATTTCCAACATCTAAAAAAAACTATACCCCAGTGGGCACAATGACGTTGAAATAACGTTGAAACAACGTCGCAAACCGACGAAATGCAATGTTGAAACAACGTAGAAATTTGATGGAATTGGAAACAAAATCCGACGTTGAAAACCACGATGTTGAAACAACGTCGATGAAAACGTTGTTTCAACGTTGTTATAACGTCTTATCGACTACATATCATCCATATTTCAACTTCGATAAAATGAAAATTAAAAGTTCAACGTTGAAATTACGTTGTTTTAACGTCTTATCGACAATATATCAACCAAATATGGTTGATATATTGTCGATAAGACGTTAAAACAACGTTCAAACAACCTAATTTTAACGTTAAATTTTGGTCATTTGATAAAAATTATACAGCCTATTGGATATAACTTATATCCAATAGGCTTCAGCCATGTTAAATTGTCATCGTTAACATGTTAAGTTGTCTCGACTTGGATTGCAATAAAATAAGACAATAAAAAAGCAATATTTTGCGCTAAAAGTAGTGTATTTCATGTTCAAAAAAATATTTTAAGGGAGTTTATATAAGAAATAGATAGAATGTTAACATTTTATATATACATTTTATATTAACATATTCGAATCGTCATTTACGCACCGACCGCCACCATTAGATCTGTCGGGTGCATATTTCAACAAACTCATGATATCTGTTCTGACTTCAGCAACCGTAGCAGTCGCTTTACTAAGCATGACGCTCTCTATAAAAAGAGGTATTGCCTGAGTATTTTGCATCAAGTACAGCAAGAACTTGAAATTAAAGTAGCACCAAATCATCAAATTGTGTTTTTCAATAACAGATAACATTACTCATGACTTACCAACAACAACCTTACAAATGTTTGGGCCCTCAAATTTCTCTTTACCCTTGCCGCCAGCCATGTTGAACTTTGATTGTAAACCATTGGTCATCAACCTTCAACAAAAATTTATTATTTTTATAAATACATTAAACTTTGATACAATATCAGGTTAGGTAGCCCAATGGCACCGCGTATACCGCGGAATTCCGAATGGTTTTAAAATTTCAAAAATTCAATGACTTTTTTTTTTGTAGAAATAGGTCAATTTCAATAAAAATTATACATATATATAATAGATCATCAAGGTCAAATTTAAAAAATTTATTTTCCCCCTTATTTTCCCTCTTAACTTGCTTTCATCTAGGTTGCTTTTATTTTTAGTTTTAAATTTCATCCTGTAAGATAGAGTCTGAATTATATTCAAAATTTTTTTTGTAGAAATAGGTCAATTTCAATAAAAATTACACATATATATAATAGATCATCAAGGTCAAATTTGAAAAATCCGAAAAAT
The DNA here is from genome assembly GCF_038396675.1 of Hydra vulgaris. Taxonomy (NCBI): domain Eukaryota; kingdom Metazoa; phylum Cnidaria; class Hydrozoa; order Anthoathecata; family Hydridae; genus Hydra; species Hydra vulgaris. The sequence continues at coordinate 20,678,926 of NC_088923.1, forward strand.
TGTTTGCGGAAAAAATCCGGAATATTCCCCCCCTCTCCCCCTTATTTTCCCTCTTAACTTGCTTTCATCTAGGTTGCTTTTATTTTTAGTTTTAAATTTCATCCTGTAAGATAGAGTCTGAATTATATTCAGAATCTACTATTGTAGTAGCCTCACAATTGCTGCTGCTACAGACATCTCCATTTAATGAAGCTGAGCAATCAATACCAATGTCACTACTAAGAAGCTCATTAACCAAAACATTATTCCGACTCCATCGCTTTAACCGGGTAGCCATTTCCGTAAACAACAGAAGGCACTTTTATAGTATATATATATATATATATATATATATATATATATATATATATATATATATATATATATATATACAAGTGGAAGTTTTTAGAATAAAATAGCTAAATTAAAATAACATAAAACACACTGTTAAGTTATATAGTGCGTGATTCTTCACCATTTAGTAAACTTGGCATCGATGTTCATTTTCACGGTATATATTATATATGTATATTTATTTATATATTTATATTTACATATAATATATGATATATTTATATATATATATATATATATATATATATATATATATATATATATATATATATATATGATATTATTATATATAACATATGATATATACATAAAATATATATGTTAATAAAATATTATATTGACTATAATAATCATTATACTATATTATAGTATTTTTATTATTGTTATTATTATTTTTTTTTTTTTTTTTATATTTGGGAAGAGCGGAAGGAAAAAAGTGATTCTTACGCCAACACATACGTCACTTTTTATTTCTTTTGACTTTCGTCCAACATTTGCGAGTTGTCAGAAAGTTAAAACCATTAATTTAATAAAAAACTGATCGTTTTTTAAAAAAACGACAAAAACGCAAATTTAATTGACCAGAATGTTTTTAGAAACATTCTAAATGTTTTTAACAATATAAACAATGTTTTTATTTTAATTTTTTTTAATAAAATGTTTTTTTTTTAATTTTTTTAATAAAATGTTTTTATTTTATATTTTTTACTGTAAATCATGCGCGGAGTGTTGCTACATCGACTATCTTATAGCCTGACCCACAAGGGAGTGTTGCTACATCGACTGAGGGTTTGGTTGGGGCAGGCAGTTTATCAATTAATAAAAAAAAAAATTCCGGTCTTGCATTTTAATTTTTACTTTTTGTCAACAAAATATGGACTTTCTGACAACATATAAGAGTTCTATATATATATATATATATATATATATATATATATATATATATATATATATATATATATATATATATATATATATATATATAACATATGATATATACATAAAATGTATGATATGTTAATAATATATCATATAGACTGTAATAATCATTATACTATATTATAGTATTTTTATTATTGTTATTATTATTATTACTATTTTTATATTTACAAATATATATATATATATATATATATATATATATATATATATATATATATATATATATATATATATATATATAACATTGATAATATATATTTTATATTTATATAATATAAAATTAGTATAGTCAAATATACTAACACACATAGTAAAACAATTTAATCAATTTCTAAAAAACTACTTACTTAAACAAACTCTAAAACAAATTCAAGCAAATTCTTTATGCAATACACACTGATGAAATAAAAAAAAAGATCTATTTAACATTTATCACTAATGCATCGCAAATTAAGCAATGTGGTATCGTTAAATTGAAAAACTCAAAACCTTATGAAATGGCAATAGATGGCCTAATCAATGACTCGTAAAGTCACGCATGCGTATTTGAGTTCTCAAAATGCAAAACGAACGGTGAAACTCATAATACAGACGTTGAATTAACGTTGATTCAACGTCGCGTTAAGTTGATCGTTTTCAACGAATTTTCAACGTTAATAAAATGTTGATTTTTGGTTATATGACGTCGCGACTAAAAAACAACCGTAAATCAACGTTGAAATTACGTCGTGTGTCCACTGGGTCCTATTCAAGTTTTTACATGAACGCATTTACTCTATATTCTCTATATTCTGAGAGGAGCGGGTAGAAGACAATGCGTCTTATCGCCCTGCCCCAATGTTCGTAAAAATTTCAATAAAGTTTTACTTATTAAGTTCCTAAAATATACGTTATATAAGTTTTATACATATTACAAATTTTGTACATATTACAAGTTTTATACATATTATAACTTATTACAGTTCATAAAATATACATAAGTAATAAGATGCATATATACGTGTTAACAAATCAATATATAAGTGTTTTTAAAAATATACAAGAGGTTTTTATTATTTAAATTTGATAAATATCGTTTAATTGTTGCTTTAAATGGTTAAATTGAAATTATGTTTTTTATGTCTTTATTCAGGGTATAGTTTCACAAACGTGGTCCTCGACATGTCATTGAGAAGTCTGATTTTTTAAGGGATGTTTTAGGGAAAGAAAATTGCCAATGGAATGACTTGTAGAGTATTTGTGATTAATTAAGGTGAAATGAGGCTAAAAATATAATGGAAGCATGTTGTTATGATTTTTAAACATAAATATCAGGCTTTTATAGATGTTTAGTACATAAATAATTAAAACATTTTTTTAAGTTAAGGCTCGGCGCTTGCATATCTACCTGCATTCAAAATTAACCGGCTCGCTTGCTTTTGTTTGGTATAAATTTTTTTTAAAGAAGATGAATAATTACTTGCCCACGCTATATTGTCATAACTAATTTGGCTATGAAAAAATGAAAAATACAAGCTTTTCAGCACATTATATTCAAAAGGTGCTTCGTTCTGAAATAGATCCCAAGAGCTTTTAAAATGTTGTTTTCCACTAATTGGATATAGTTTTTCCAATTTAAACAATCGTCAAATATTATACCAAGGATGTTCATTGAATAAACTCTTTTTACTTTAATGTTGTTTACAAATAAATCAGGAAGTTTCAGGGGTATGTTATTAGTTTTCGAAGGTTTTGTGAACAGAATGTATTTAGTATTATCAATTTTTACTGACAGTTTATTGGCTTTAAACCAGTCATTGAGATTTATTAGCTCTGTGTTTACCGTAGAAAATACAAATTTTAGATAAGACCCCGAATCAGAAATATTAGTATCATTAGCAAAAAAAAAAAAAAAATTAAGGAATTTAGAGGATACGTGGAACTCATTAATATGTAAGAAAAACAGCAAACGACTAACTATTGAACCCTGAGGGACACCTCAACTATTAACTTCTAACTGCGTACAAGTTAAATCATACATCACACATTGTTTATTCTCGTATTCAACATAAAATTCGTATGAAAAAAATATAAAACTATTTGCCGTTAAGTTTTTTTCATACGAATTATACATAAAACATAACAGTAACTACCAGTTATAAAACACGAAATATGGCATTATGTTAGCGTTATGCAAGCGTTATGTTTGAAAACCTAATATAACGGGTAATTACCCACTATATTTACTAACTTTAATAAACTTTAAAGTTAAAACATAAAATTTATTATATATATATATATATATATATATATATATATATATATATATATATATATATATATATATATATATATATATATATATATATATATATATGTATATATATTTCCAGACAAACATGACTAAGTAATAGGGGACATGGAGTATGCATTTATTGTCATTAAAGCATCAGTTCTTTGAAATATATATATATATATATTAGCAGAAAATCACTTAACAAAAATTTTTTTCGCTTTACACTGTGTTTCATCAACAAAGATTCATCAGAAATGATTTCTGAAAAAAAAAAAATTAAGGAATTGATTTTCTACTAAAAATTAAGGAAGTGATTTTCTACTAATATATATATATATATATATATATATATATATATATATATATATATATATATATATATATATATATATATATATATATATATATATATATATATATATATATATATATATATATATATATATATATATATATATATATATATATATATATATATATATATATATGTATATATATATATATATATATATATATATATATATATATATATATATATATATATATATATATATATATATATATATATATATATATATATATATATATATATATATATATATATATATATATATATATATGAAGACATCAGTGGAAAAACTGGCGTTGTCACATTTAAAAAGTATTGAGAAAGTACTATTGATTATTAATAAAAGTCTTTATTTAAAGAAAATGATACTAAGCAATTTAAAAAAATTTATATTATATTTATTTTATTTAAAATTTATTCACAACAAAACATTTTGTAATTTTTTATACAAAAATTTTTTTTTCTTTGCTTTAAATAAAGACATTTATTAATGATCAACAAATACTTTCTCTATACTTTTTAAATGTGACAACACCGGTTTTTCCACTGAGGTCTTCATATATGTATATATATATATATATATATATATATATATATATATATATATATATATATATATATATATATATATATATATATATATATATATATGTATATATATATATATATATATATATATATATATATATATATATATATATATATATACATTTCAAAGAACTGATGTTTTAATGACAATAAATGCATACTCCATGTCCCCTATTACTTAGTCATGTTTGTCTGGAAAGAAACAAATATTCAGATAACTCAGAATATTTGTTGTTGATGACTTACCATGTTTCACATATCATTACATATGAGGTTTTTTAACATCAACATAAATTAACAATTTATCAAGCTCGTTGTTTAGCAATGTTGCACTAGAATACCACCATTTTGCAGACTCTAATTCCTCAAATACCATATCAAAAGGGCATTTTGATAGTTACTTCTATAGCAAGCTTTCTGTTGCATTTGTTTTTGTCAAAAACTTGTTGTTTTTTTAATGCTTTTCATAGACAAAAGAGTATATAAATAATTTTGGAAAACATAACGCTTAAGGGGTCGTCCATAAATTATGCCACGCTTTAGGGGAGGGGGGTAGGCCAACTTGTGATGATTTGTTGCGAGGGGGAAGGGTTGTCTCGATTTTGTGATGCAATATTTTTTTTTTTTTTTAGTTTTAAATCTAGAAAAAACTTTCTTGTAGTTAAACTAATCTGACCAAACCAAAACCCTCAGTTGATGTATCTAAATGTTGATTGTAAAATCAACTACGCCTAAATTTTACTTAGTTGATGTGTGCACTCCGTTAACGGAGTAGTTACAGCCTGCAAACGGACTGTTATGGCTGTAACAGTCTACTTGCAGTGCACGTTCTGCGCTTTTAACTTTATATGGTCCAAGTGCAGAACTTTTTTTAGTCGGTGCACAAAAGTGTGCAGCAACAAAAAAACATCTTTTTGCACTAACTAAAAAGAATGGTAATAAAACTAATAATTTGAAACCAAGAGGCGAACCTGGAAACCTTAGTTTATTAGCCTAAAACGGAATCCACTAGGCCACGCTAACATTACAAGGTAAAAGATAATTGTATTTATAAATTAATATTTATGCATTTATAATATGTTATTATATATTATAAATATAATATTTTACTTGCATTATATATCGGACGAATAGGTTTTTAAAATTCGTATCATGTTTATTGTAGCGATGTTAATTTATACAGTTTTACACGGAACTATTTGGGTGGAAAAAAAACATTGAACAGACTGAAAAATACTAATTGATTATTTCAAAGAAACTCAGAGAATTATAGACATTATTATACTTAAAATCGTTTTGTATTTTGTAAAATTCTGCACCCCCAAAAATTTTTAGGATAGAGGGTACAAAATTGTTGCGTAATATTAGGGGGGGGGGGTGTAAACAAAATGTTACGGATGCGTTACAAAGGGGAAGAGAGGAGGGAGTTGGTCAAAAATGACATATTTTTACTAACATTACGGTAAGCGTAACGCTAAACTTTTCAAAAACCGTAATATAACTATTATGTTAGCGTTATATTTTTTACAGTAAGCGCAATTTCTCAGAACGTAACAGGCACTCTTTTTGACATTAGCGAAATTAGGGAAACTGTTTTGCTAACGCATGGTATGCTTTTTGCCATTTATATAGATAACATTTTTCAAAAGTAAATATTAAAGCCAAAGTTTGCACAGATTTGTTGATTAAACAACTTTGTGTTAACACGTCATGTGATTCATATTGCTGCATGCCAGTTATGTAATAACAATACCTTTGAACAACGACATTGATTTGTATATGATTGATCGGTTGTTGTTAAAATTTACTTAAGCCATATATATCGTTATCGGATTTTCTAAAACTTATTTATTTAGTTAAGAGACGATGAATGATAAAAATATGTTTATTGTAAAAATTAAGAAAAAATGTTGTGCCTACATATGAGGTTGAACTCCCACTCCCCTTTAAGGTTTAAGATGCATGACTTGCAGCATTTGCAAATTTTAAATCCTACATTTTTTTTATAGTATATATATATATATATATATATATATATATATATATATATATATATATATATATATATATATATATATATATATATATATGTATATATATATATATATATATATATATATATATATATATATATATATATATATATATATATATATATATATATATATATATATATATGTACATTAAAAAAACAAAAACAAGATATTTATTTTCTTTTTTAAATCATACAATAATATTATAAAAATGATAAATATAACTATAACAATAATAATAACAAAAATAACAATAAAAATAATAATAATAAAAATGATAATCAAAAAAAAATTCATAATTCTATTGATTGTAGTAAGTAAAAATAATTGATTAATAAAAAGTATATACATATAAATAATAAAAATATAAAATAATGTAATAATGAGTAAATTAATTAGAAATGTTTCATAGTAATAACAAAATTTTTGATGAGAATGATGTCACTCAAACGGAACTCTGATCAAAGGAGTGACACCAGTTTTTAAATATGTCGATGTTGGGCCAACGCAACGCACAACGTTGTTCTAACGTTTTATCAATGTATGTGTGCTAGCTGGGCAGTTAGCACATAAAAGTTTTGAGTTTTTAAATATTTGAATAACACAAGATAATTTTAGAACATTCGGAAAAGTTTCATTTACGAATGATATATTAAATAGTACAGAAAGAATATTTGAAAATTCATAATTAAAATCAAGAAAAATGTTTGTGGAAATGCTTTTTGGGCCTATTGATTTTCTCGGCTTCAAACTAGATAAAAGAGGTAAACTTCAGGAATATTTTTTTTAGATAGGAGAAGACTATGTCAATTTGGATATTTAAGATATTTTGTATAGTTTATGTAAGACGAATGAATATTGGATTTATGTTTTTGTGCGACGTTTGCAAGAAAAGTGTTAAACTTTTCAGAGATAAGATTTGGTTCAGTTATATATGTTTCTTTATCTTATAAACAGTTGGGAGATGAATGATTAGAGTTTTTGAAATTTGTTAAATTATTAATTTTATTCCAAATTTCGAGAAGATTTTTTACATTTTCTCTAAAGGACTATTTGAAATGCATTTTTGTACTGAGCTTAATTAAGGTAATTATCATGTATTTATATTGCTTGAAAGTAGTTTTAAATGTGTTTATGTTTTTAATATCTTTTGGCCTTAACATTTTTTTTAAAAAAGATTGCGTATTTTAATTGATTTTAAGATTTCTTTTGTAATCCAAGGTTTAAATCGGTGCTTGAAGTACTTAATGCTAATTTTTTTAATTGGGGCGTAGCGATTCTAAATCAAGGTTGTTTCAGAAATAAATGTTTGGAAACAAGAGTTAACATCACGGCTCTCTATAAGATTATCCCAATTAAATTATAATAAATCTGATTTGAAATTTATTTTATTAAAATTTTTAAAATTTTGCGATATAAATTGTGATTACGTGGTATAAATAACTTGTTAAAATTAGGACAAATACAAAATTGAGGTAAATCATCAGAAACTGAAGTTGTCAAATTTCCTGAAATAATTTCATTAGTTATTAAATTAGAAAAAATATTGTTAATGATTTTTGCAGAGTGGTTAGTAATTCTGGATGGCAAAGTGATGGGCGAATATTATAAAGAGAAAGCAAGTTTAAAAAATCAGACGTTGCAATGTCATTATTTGATTGTATTTGATCAATATTATAATCACCTAGTAAGAAAACTGATTTATTTTCAGCATTTATTTTTTGAAGTAGGACAGACATGGTAATTGTAAAATCGTTGATATTCATGCAAGGGTGTTTATAAATGCAACCAACATTATTATTGGATTTTTCAGAAAAAATTATATATATATATATATATATATATATATATATATATATATATATATATATATATATATATATATATATATATATATATATTATTTTGTTTATTTCAAAATAAGTATAATGTCAATATAAATACATCAAATATACATAAGGCTCCTCTATGTTAACCCAGGTAAGCCGCGATTCTGGGTTACATAGAGGAGGCTGATGTAGCTCTCATTCATTGGTTTAGATAACACTTACACAGATCTACATAGAATTGTTTTTGTATTCTTCAATAAAAACATGACAGGACATAGGTTATTTTAATGTACACTTGTATTTATATGCACAAACAATAAACCGTCATCAAATATGATTTTGTATCATAAGTTTCTGGTCAAGAAATTTATGCTACAAAATCTTTAAAGAAATATACAGAAGGTGAATTAACTGCATCTTGCCAAAGTGCATTCCAGTATTTTGTTACTCTTTTATGAAAATGTTGTAAAAACTTTGTTGTTAAATTGTGAAGAGTTTAAGGAAAATAAAAGTTAACTTCATCGATCTGGTGAATATATTTGAATTGTTGGATTAGGTCACATCTTTTCTTGCCATCCTCAAGTGATGTTAGTTTTAGTCTTTTTAATCTTTTTGCATATGGTAGATGTTTATCTCAGATATTGTTTTCGTCACACTTTTTTGGACATTCTCTATCACCGCAAAACTCTTTTTTAGGTAAGGAGACTAAACCTGTACTGCAAAATCTAGATGTGGAGGAATGTATGCAAGGTACAGTGTTTTCCATAAAACTAGTCTGCAGCTACAAAAAGCTTTTTTGTGACAATTAAGCATAGTCTAATACTACTCTCTTTAGCCAATTAGTTAACCATTTCTAGATCAATTTTAGCATTTTATGGCTTAAGCTGGTAGTTTGTGTAACAAGCGCCTGAATGGGACTTTTTCAAACTCTATAGCAATTTCTGAATAAATGACATATGCGGAAGCCTAGGGTGCATGCTTTGTGTTACTGTGTTTATTTGTGACACACCCTCGCTTAGTAAAAAAACCTTGTTGAGCTTTCGATATAAGATATTGTCTAGAGCAAAATTTCGTTATACGATCCTGTGTGAGACTTTCCATGACTTTTCAGACTATAAATTTTAGTAATATCGGTCTTTAATTTAATGGTTGAAGTTTACTCCTTTTTTTCAAAATTGGTGTAACATTAAATTTTTTCACAAATCTGTGGAAAAAATTTTATGTTACACTAATTAATGTTATCCGTGGATATAGATTTCTTGTAGGTTAGTATGATTGGAATTTCAAAAGTAGAAACACACTTTTTAAGAACGCGTAGATGTATTTCCTTGTAAGCCATGGCTTTAGTTTCAGATCAACATTTAAATTATTTTTTCTACTTCACGCTCATGAATGCTGTTTTCAAGCTGACGTATGGCTTGTGACGTTTGACTTGTGTGACGTAGATCAAAAAGTAGCAAAAAATCTTTTTGTTCAACTGCAAACACTGTCTGTAAATAATTATTTGATATAGCGTAAATTTCGTCTTTTTTTGAAGTTGTTAACCTGTTTGTTGTTTCCAGGCTGAAAGTTTATTCATGCACTCGTTGTTTGCTGCGAACGTGAAAGTGTATGCATTTTGGTTTAGACTTGCATATGCTTATGTGATATGCATAAACTAATTCTTCTTCATATAAAAGTATAAAAGTAGACTATTTTTTAACATTTTTGCGTGCAAATTTTACCTCCGATGTAATCCATTGGTGCACATTTTTTTTAGATGGAATTATAGTTGCTAATATTTGTTCTGCAACAAATTTTTTTAGATATCATTAAATAAGTTAAAATTATCGTTAGCTGTATAATCTTTAAAAATGGTATGCCAGTTGTTTGAAGCTATTTTGCTTGATATTGCATGATATTCGGCTCAACGCTATAATAGTCAAGGATGTAAAAGTTTTGTTTAAACGAGCGGGCCATTATACCAGTAATAAAACAGTGTGATTGACCTGTTTTTGCCAAAAATAGTGGGTCATTTTCTATGAGACTCATAATCTCATAGAAATGACCCGCTATATATCTCCTATATGGATCATCACTATTAATTAAGTTAAGTACTGATGTTGGTTCAACGAAATTTGAATGACTGTAAGATGGAAACCTTATTAGCTGTGTTAAGTTATTATCTAAGTTATTATCTGTCTAAACCAGATTGGAACCTCGACTCTCTAGAGCATTCATCTATCACATATCCAACGATTAAAACTCTACTAGTTATTTCAATAGATTCATACCATGTGTGGCCTAAATTAAATTCACCATATAATAACATAGAGGAGCAGTTATTAGTTAACATGACCTGTTTGGCCGCTGCAAATGATTTAATTGTTTGAGTTGAGCTTCAAAAAAGTCCATTACTTATTTACTACTCAACTTTTTTACTACAATTCCAATAATAATGGCATTTAATTCTCTTTAGTAGGTGTGTTGAAATTAGTGAACATAATTGCTTACAGTGTTGCTTGGCTTTAGAAGACTTTCCAATGAGTGCATTGTTTTTTTATATTTAAAATTTTTAGTTCATTTATTATATTTTCTTGTGCAATAACTTTCTCCTTTAATAAATTTATTGCCAATTGCAAATCTGGATACGCTACAAGTACTGCTTTGTCTAGCTTAGTTACGTATATATATATATATATTGTGGAAAGCCAGCAACTGTGAAGGAAAAGCTCTAAACAACGATTATTTTACATTGGACTTTTCATTGCTCTGTCCAAAGCCTTTGACACAGTAAACCATGATATACCGCTAACTAAACTTGAAAACTATGGTATTAGAAACAAAAATTTAGTTTGGTTCAAAGACTGCCTAACAAAGAGAAAACAACTCATATGCTATGGTTCAAAAGTAACAGTTAACACTCAATAACTTGTAGGATTCCTCAAGGTACTATTGTGGGGCCATTATTTTTTTTTCATTAGATTTCAAAATACTTTTTAAACACTTTTGGTGAACAATTAGAAAAAGTTAATGAGTGGTTTTTAAGTAACAAACTTTCTCTGAATGCTGACAAATTAAATTCGTATTATTCCATAATTCAAATAAAGTTCATAACATCCCATTGCAATTACCAAATCTTATTATAAACAAAACTATTATTAGAAGAAAATCTTTCGTTAATTTTTTAGGCTTTTGGATTTGGATGAAAATCTACGATAGAATTTTCGTATAAATAGTCTAGAAAAATTTTTTTTTAAACTATTAGAATGATATATAGAGCTGAACCATTTCCTAATTTTAAATTACTAAAAGGTTTATACTTTGCTTTTATTCATAATTACTTAACGTACTGTAACATTGCTTGGGCAGGTACTAATCATGCAAAACTAAAAATGCTTTACAGTAAACAAAAACTTGTATTTGGTGCTAAAAGAGAAGAATCTCTTTTAGAGAAGGTTTTTCTCTTCAGAGAAGACAATTTAGTTAACTTCTTGTATTTTAAATCAATCGGATGATTTGGTCTTGATGATGTACCCTGAAATCACAATATCCTTTTCAAACCCAGAATTATCCTAAATCCTTTTAATCCTAGATACCAAGTAGCAGTTTTCAGGATTTGTTCAAACATCATTTTCACAAACAAAATCCTTGAATTTTGATCTGAACCTGGAACCAACATTAGTAGAAGTAAATTTGTACTTAACCTGTGACTCGTAAACGATAAATTAATAGTGTCTCAAAATATCACAACCAGATTGTAGTTGTCTTTGAGATAATCCCACAGTGGGTACTTAAACAGGTAAATATACATCAACCTTTCTGTATCTTCTGTATTATTTCGTTTTTTGCATCTTTTGTCCTATTATTATCTCTTTTCAGCTGTTTTATTCTTTTTCTATTTAAAGTTTCAAATAATAAGTTTTTTTATTGGATTTATTGATAAATATTACTAATTAATATCCTAAAAAGTTCCAAACTATATTTTATTCCCTCTTATACCAATTATAATAAATTTGCTGCTACGGCTTTTATAAGCAATTTCACGAGAATTCCTTTGTGCGGAAAAAATATCTAAATGAAATTATTTGTGTACCAATCATGTTTAATGTCCAAAGGGAATTATAACAACATTTAATAAAGTTCATAAAAATGTTTTAATTATGTCGTAAAGGCATTATATGGTACTAAATATTAGATTTAATAAAAGCATTTTGTGCTGTTGTATACCAAGTAGTGTTGTTTGTAAGTGCACAAAGCAGTCAAACTCAAAATTTACTTAATTATTTTCGGAATACCTAATTCGCCTTGCTTATTAAATATCGATGTTTTAACTAATTCTTATTGAATATTGAAACAAATTATACTCATGTAAAAGTTATTATAAATTTTTTTTCTTAAAAATAATTGATAAAATAATTGATAATTGAAATAAATTGTATTAAAAAAAAAATTGAACAACTCCTAATATTTTTAGGCCCACCAGGAAAATTCATCTGTTTAGCAGGTAGAGCTTGCTGCGACAAATCAGGACGTATATTTTCATGAAGGTAAACTTTTTTATGAATATAAATATAAAATAAAAATAAAATAACTGATTACTTTAAAATATTTAACAAAGAATTATTGGAAATAAATAAGTTTGTTATATTAAAAAACAAAAGCACCGTAAAAAATAGCACTTATTTGAAAAAACTTCAAACTATATCACATAATTGCAAATCGTTAAAAAACACCTATTTTGTTTATTTATTAAAAAAAAATCATTTATCACCGAAAACAAATTAATAACGAGGTTATTTGAATTTATTTTTTACCTAGAGTAAAAAAGTTTTACTGTCGAAGGCTGACCCACCTACTCTTGGTTAATGTACGACTCACCTACTCTTGCTTGATGTACCACCTCGTCTTGATGTACCACCTCGTCACATGTCTCGTCTTAGTTGATGTATTCGACCAACCTATTCTTGGTTGGTTAATGATAAAAGCCATTCTTTTTGAAATTCAGTTCGGACTTAAACCCTTCCACTTTTCTTAGTTTAACAATTTTTTTTTTGTCTTCAGCTTGCAACTTCACAATTGGTATTCTAAAAGAGATATGGAAATTATATTTTGAAAATCTTATGAGGCCTTTATTTCTAACTGCTGCGCCAAGGCTAAGGCTGTTGACGGACACCCGGATATCCGTCCGTTGGTTATTGCCCGGATAGCATTTTTATCTGACGGGTACCCGTAGTTTTACTAGTTCAAGTTTATTTTGATTCTTCTTTTAAGTTTTAAAAAATAATTTCAAAACAATTTAAAAATATCAACTTGATATGAAAACAATTTCTTAAAGATTTTGTTGATTTTCACTAGTTATGATTTTGTCACAATCAGTATATCATAAAAGTATAAAACTTTTGGAATGTAATAGGATACCTTTTTGGTTGTAAAAATAGATTTGATAAACTTTTGGCAAAGCTTTCTGGGATCGTTATGCAGACAAACAGACAAAAAAATGCAAAGAATCTTTCTACCAATTCTGTCGAAAATGTGTGCAAAAGAGCAGTAAAACCATGTTTATAGGATTTATTAAGTGCTGCAGTGTTTCCTGTTGGAAGTTGACAGCCTTATTTAAAAACCATGTTTATAGGATTTATTAAGTGCTGCAGTATTTCCATTCCTGTTGGAAGTTGAGAGCCTTATTTAAAAACCATGTTTATAGGATTTATTAAGTGCTGCAGTATTTTCTGTTGGAAGTTGACAGCCTTATTTAAAAACCATGTTTATAGGATTTATTCTCATCAGATTTTTGCTACCTTCAACGTTTCCCAGATGGTGTAAATTAAAAAATTAGAATAAATTAATGACAAGCTTGGAAAAAAGGATATAAATAAAATAAAGCAAAATTGTATGAACAAAAAGTTTACATCTTGTAGATTTTCATTTAGAAAAGAATGAATAATATTAACATAAGTGTAAATAATATGTATAATCATCATAACAAAGAAATTTGTAAACTCTTTATCAGTTCTGATGTAAATACAGAATACAGCATTGTTGATTTTAATATTGGAAATATATTATAATTTATTAAATTATATTATATTATAATATATTATATTATATTTAATATATTATAATACATGTATACATGAACATGAAAAATTTAATTTGATCGCTTTAATGAATCTCAATTTTCTACTTTTATGACTTTCTTGGACCAGCAAATTATCAACTTTTGTATTTTAGCTCAAGAAGTGTGAGAGCTAAAACAATGTTTTAATAGTTATCAGTTGAAAAGCATAAACACGTATCAAATTTTATTAGTTTAAAAACTAATTTTTATTGTAAATAAAAGCAAAGGGTTTACTGCACTAAACAATATTTTAACAAATTTATTTTTAACGTAACACGCATTTGATTAAAAAAAAAAAAGGTTGTTTCAAGAGCGACAAAATTATAAGACAATTTTACAAAAAACGTTTTATTTGCAAACCGCAGTTGAGGCCAATTAAGAATATTTATTTGATGTAAACACCACAGAAAATTATTAATCTGTAAACTTTTTTGATCTGTCAAAAATTTAGTTTAGGTTTTTTTTTTTATTAAGGATAAAAAAAAATTAAATAATAATGGGTGGTGCTGCACCGTTGAGTCCAGATGAGAAAAAGTGCTCTCTAAAATATCGAAAATGGGTCACTCTAGCCATGTTAGTTACATGGCTAGAGCTATTGGACGCAGCCGAAATGTGATTAAAAACTACGTTAATAGTCCCCATATGTATGAAATAAAAAAATGTCCCGGACGTCCATCAACATTAAGTAACCGTGATAGGCGAAGGTTGTTGAGACAAGCTTCAAATTCTTCATTAACTGCACGTCAAGTTGCTGCATAAGCAGGTGGGATTGCTAATTTACAGTTCAGCGAGTTATTCGTAATACTTTTCACCTTTCGCGCAAAAAAACTTCAGCGAAAACAAACTTTGACAACAAATCACATAAACAATCGAATTACTTTTGCAAAGGACCAGTTAACATAGAAAGAAGAGTGGCAATATGTAGTATTTTCTGACGAAAAACGATTTTATCTTGATGAACCGAGTAGACGAAATTATAATTTTCACGATTTGCGTAAAGAACCAGTAACACAGCAACGACGTCAAATGGGTTGTGGTGGTGTAATGATTTGGTGTGCGATTGGGTATCATGGTAAATAAAAAACTCATTTTATTGACGGAAAAATGAAGGCTAAGGATTATCTTTTAGTTGTTCAAGAATTCTTACGACATGAAGTCTCTGTCATTGGTGGTGAAAATTTTGTTTTTCAGCAAGATAATGCTAGCGTTCATACAGGATAGTAAAGGAATATTTCAACAGAAGTAAAATTGAGACATTGAAGTGGCCAGCTAGATCTCCAGACCTGAAAATTATTGAGAATGTTCAGGCATAGTTGTCACATTTAGTGTTTGAAGGTGGTAAACAATATAGTTTACAAGCTGACTTGAAATCATCCATCGCATCTGCATGGGATGCAATTAAAATTTCGTACATGAAAAAAATCTATGATTCTTTTCCTTCTAAATTGATTGAAGTGATCCAAAAAAATGGTATAAGTACCCGCCATCGATTGTCTAAAATTGAGATGTCTTTTTAGATAAATGACAATTTGTATGAATTTTTTCCAAAAGTGTCTTATAATTTGGTCGCACTAAAAAAACAGTTTTTTTTTAATAAAATAAGAGTTAGGTTTAAAATAAATTTTTTTAAATGTTGTTTAGTCTTGTAATCCCTTTGCTCTCATTTACTATAAATTAGTTTTTAAATTAGTTTTTAAATATAAATGTGTAGTTGAGTTTTATAAATATTTTGGGGTATCTTATCATCATGTCGCGCAGTGTATTTGTATTGCAGTATTTTTGGCGTGAGAAAAGTTTACGATAGAAGAGGCCATGTAATCAAAAAGAATTGTAAAAAGCAAGAGTTTGTTTTGAAATATTTAGTCAACATATTTATTTAGATTCAAATTAAAATAAACAATTCAATCAAAAGTTCAGATTTTTGATTTGATGGAGTAATGCTTTATTTATTGACATTAGCATATTAATTTGTTAATGTTACTTCATAATTGGTAAACTTTTATCAATACTTGTGTGCTTGAATATCTTTATAAAATTTAAGTTTTGTTTTTACAAATTTAACTGTTTATTTATTTTGTTATTATTTTTCGCTATTTGCAAATTTTTTATTTTTGTATGTGTATATAAAAATTCCTTTGTGCAATCCGTATACAATTACTAATACAAAAAAATGTTTAAAAAGATTTAAAACCATTTTAAACAAATTCGTCAAAGTTGAAATTTAAACTTTTTTAAAAATTATGGATTAAAACTTATTCATAATTATTTTTGTAAATATGTACTTATTTTATTTGGTCGCAACTTTTAAAAAGAATTATATATACTTATTAACTAAATATATTTTGAATATTTTTGTTTTAAAAATGCCATTTTAACTGTCAATGTTTAGAGTGCTGCTCAATGTTTTACTGACCTTGTCAAATTCTTTTTATTTAAGTGTTAACTTTCAGGTACTTAATACGAAGGTGGGGTACTTAGATAACTTTTGGAAAATATAGGGGAGAACGGGGTGGGATGGGACAAAAAAATTTGCTTGCGTGCTGCGCTTTAAATTTTCCACAAAAACCATACAAATCGGTTTAAAACTATAGTCCAATGAATTGTCATGTTAAATTATTGCAAAACCCATTATTTAACCATCAAATTAAGTTCAAGGGCTTGGTTTTTTAAAGTGACACTGTTTGTCCCATGTCACCCAATGATGGGGTGAAATGGGACAATGGTTGGGGTGAAATGGGACAATGGTTGGGGTAAAATGGGACAATGGTTGGGGTGAAATGGGACAAAAAAAAAAAACAAATAATTTTAAGCATTATTTTTTTGTTTATTCTACTCCTTATAAAACATAACAATACACAAAATTTATTCATGTTTAACAAAAATAAAATACCATTCTAAATGCATTTGTAACTTTGTTTAACAGGTTGCTTGATGTTTAAATTGAGTCAAAATTACGTTGATGTTTGAGGAGGTAACTTTCTTTTTCTTATCTTTATCTTCTTTTTTTCTTTTACATTCTGATAAACTTTCAACTAGTTCATTTCTTGTTGGTGTGTCTGTCAATACCAGAGACTTCGAACATTTTCTTTTTGCACTTTTTCTCTTTGCCACCCTTTCACCCGCTTTTGGAAATGGCCTTATATCTTCTGCTGTCCAATGGTAGGCAGAAGTGCTGATTTGCTGTTTCTTTTCATTAATAACTTAATATACAATACACAGTGATGTGGGGATTGTTTGTTTGTCGGAATTGCCATTTGCTGGAATTGGTCGATCAGATACATGAGAACATAAAAAGTCGACATCACTGATAACATATAGATCGTACGGGAAAATGCCAGCTGCTTTAAAATCATTTTGAATGTTTTGGGAAGTAAAGGCTCTCGCATAAGCTATTCCTAAATTTTTAGAAATGTCATATATTGTCATAGGAGTATTTGGATGTGCCTTTAACCATGAATCACATGCTGAATTGTAACACTTCTTTAATGGCCCAAATACTGATCTGTCAAGTGATTGGAGTTTGTGGCTGCAATGGGGTGGCAATGTCAAGAGCACATCCTTAGCTTTATCCATCTGTACAATCGATAAATATGTTTTGTGGTTGTCCATTATTAAAAGTAATGGATGATCCTTGCTAGGATGTCCATACTCTACAAAATGATCAAACCATTTCAAAAAATTTATGTATTTATCCATCCACTAGGATTAGCATCACCTTTTGTACCTGTTGGTGCATCTTTAAGCATATCGCTACGAAAAAGGACACGAGGAAATATCAAAAACGGTGGAATAAAATCTCCAAGGGCATTAATGCAACCCACCATTGTAACTAGGGTTCCCCTTTCAACAGAAGTTACCTGTCCTACTTGCTGTACTCCTTTACCAGCAATCACTTTCACTGGCTTATGAACAGTTGTCAGACCTGCTTAATCAATGTTGTAAATGCAATCAGCAGAAAAGTTATAGCGCTTCTGCACACTGTCAAGGTTTTTGAAGAAAGTATCTACATTTGTGTGATTGAAACTAGTTGTTCGACTGAGGCTGGTAGCTTCTGGCATACGAATAGATAACTTTGTACGATTTAAGAATAAATAAAACCATTCAGTTCCAGCTGTTTCACTTTTTTCCAGTTTTCTAGTATTTTAATGTCATTTTTAATTACATATTGATATGCAAGTTGCTTTGTTTCTCTAACATCAAGTCCATAATGCAGATGCTTGACAAAGATATATTGAAAGTTCATCTTCTTGTGCCTTATTAAAAATATATTTATGTTGTTCATCAAAGTATAAGTTACTGTAAGAAGTTTCTTTATTAACCTTTATTTTCCGCTGCGAACTTGATTTTGAAATTGTATACTTTTGTGCAGCTGCTCGTAGTGATAAACTGCCTGTTTCGACAGCCATCACAGCAGCTTTTATTATATGAGCATCAGGCTTTAACCAACTTGTCACTTGTTTGTACTTTCTTGGCATCTGAAAAATTATTACTCATATTACTCACTCCATAATTAAAAAAAATTATACTCTTTTTAATTGCATTAACCAAAATCCAGATTAGGCTATAAGTTTTAAATTTATTTTCATGAAAATAAAATAGTATCACAACCCTATAAAACTTATAATGTGAATAAATTTAATAAGGCTAATAGTGAAGAACTTTATTTAAACTGAATTTAAAATACAAAAATGATTGGCATTAAAACAATACTTACTGTGAAAGGTGTCTTCAGGACAAAGAAACAAAAAAATCCAATATAATTATTATTATTTTCTATGATAAAAAAACACTTTACTATAAAGTAAACATTGAAATCTTATCATAAACATAAACATAATTTTCTGTTCACTTGCTTTTTTACAAAAATATTGATTATAAAAGTTAAAGTAGGGGAAACCGGGGCTAGTTGGCCGCAGGGGTAAGTTGACAAACTGCGTTTATCTTTAGAGCCTTTCATCAGAAAGTGACAAAAACTACTCAGAAACTTCCTTATTGACCATTTCATCATTCACTGTAGTATTGTCAGAATTCGCGCATGCGCAAGGGAGATATTGAGATTTATGCGTTTTTTGGACAAAAACGTAACTTTTAGAACATCGCTTCCTTTTTACTTTACAAAGAAAATATTTAGTCGTATGAAAAAAAAGTTATTGTAAAAGTTCCAGTCACAATTGGTTTACTATATCCAGTCAGCCCTTTTTTTCAAAGCTGCCGTTTTTCAGGATCTATAGACTGTTTATTAAAAAAAAAGCTTACGGGGTAAGTTGACAAATTTTTCACGGGGTAAGTTGGCTCATAGCATTTACTATGGAAAAAATATTTATTTTTATAAAATTATTATTTTTTTTTTTTTTAATTTTTAACAATATTGAAAATATTTATTCTTACAAAAAAATTAAAAAAAAAAATTTTTTGGTTTTTTTTCCACAGATAAAAGGTGGGCTACTGTTTGGCTTTTATACGGACTAATATTTGGTACCAGCTAAAAGTAATATTACATTTTGGGATAAAATTGTTGCAAAAATTAATTAAAAAAAAATTTCTATTAATTTTGCACTTAAGGTGGTAGACCACTATTAAAAATCGAAAAAATCATTTTTTCAATTTTAAAGTTTTTAAGTAATATAATTATGGTAGATTACGAATTTCATATTAGTTTTATATAAAAATAAAGCTAACCCTATTAAAAATCAGTTTTTAATAATGCAGTTTAGGCATTTTTATAAATTTTTCCGTAGCAACGGATTGTTTATTCCGTTGCTATGTAGCAAAAATGGAAGTTATCCAACAAAATACCTTAAAATTAAGAAAAAAAACTTCATTTGTGGTGACTGCGACTCTAAAACTACTTTTTGTTTATTATTAAATGCTTTTGGTGCAGTGTGTTACATGGTTTTTAACAAATTTCTTTAGTAAATGTCTAATTACTTTACAAAAATCACAACTTTCTTCGGCTAATTTTTTGTCTTCTTTACTTTGGTTAAATAATAACTGAAATAATGGGAAATAAAGATAAAAGAAATAAAATAAGGTATAGCAAGAAACGCAGACTCTTCAGAAGAAACCAACATAAATCATCTAACGTTGTAGCTGAAAAAAATCTATCTAATTTAGAAGAATTACAATTCAAATGTAGCTCTGCAAAAAAAAAATAAAGATATTGTCATCCTGTCAATTGTCACTTTTTATTTATTTACTATAAACAAATATTTAATTAAGTTGATAAGAGTTAAAATTGAAACTAAATTGCAAATCAAAATAAAAAACTTTTTTTTTCATGTGTTTTTTTTAGATGTGTTTTTCTCAGTTCTTTAAAATTCACGACTTTGCGGTAATTATCTCTTGATTCTCTTCACTAATTTTCATAAAATTTTCAGGAGTTGTTCCTTTAGTTATTATGGATGTCCCCTACCACTTTTATTGCATTATGATAACTCGATAAAAAGATATTAAAGTTCAAATATGGTCAAAAATGCCCCTTTTTTGTTTTCGAAGTGTTTTTTTTATTTAAAAAAAACTGTTTAATGCTTTTCTTTTGTTTTGGTACAGGATCTTTTTCATTATATTAAAAGCAAGTCTGAAAAATTTCAAGTTGATACCATACATAGTTTTTGAGATATTCACCGCAACGAAATAACCCTATTTTGGGGTTTACGGGACCAAATTTCTTAAGCCATTTAATAATCAAAAAAAAAAAAATTGTCATTAAAATGTAAATTTTAATCAACTTATATAAAAATAATTTTCAAAATGTAATTTTTGAAGGATATTTTTTTATTAGTGGTCTACCACCTTAATAGTGCATTAATAATCATTTTTATAGTTTGCGCCAACTTACCCCGTGGTGGAGTAAGTTGGCGCAAATTTTTTTTTTTTTAAGGGTCCGGAAAGGCCCCAAGAATTTTTTTTTGTAAATGAATGCAAATTTTATAAGATACCCTTATCCATACTCTTTAAAACTACACTTTAATATTTTTAAAAAAATGTACTGTTAGGGCAACAGAGCTCATAGAGTATAAACCGAGCCAACTAGCCCCGGTCTCTCCTACAGTAAATTAAAAAAAAATGCTAAAATTGAACAGTGTCCCATTTCACCCCAATTCTCCTGTCCAAAAAAGCAGAAATTTAGCTTGATATGTGTATCTGTTATCACTTGGCAAATTCAACTGCTGACCATTTGAGTGAAAACATTTTAAGAAATGGTGTAGGCAGTCCGGTTGAACATTTAAAACTCTAAGGCACTAAGCGTCCAAAAGTAAATCCAGAATGTCATTTCAAAAGAAATCAAATCAAAGCCGTCTTCAATCCTTATTGATGACTCAACGGATGTGAATTCAACCAAGCACCTTGAAATATGTGTAAGATATTTTTCAGAAAAAAAGAAACATATTGTTGATGACTTTCTTGGTCTCATTCAAGTGCTCTCAACAACTGGCATTATGTCTTTAATTCCTTGATTTATGAACTGCACTGGATTATCTCTTAAAAACTGTATTAGATGTAGTTCAGATGGTGCACCAAATGTTATTGCCATGGATTTTTTTTTTTTTTTTTTAAATGCCCCAAGAAGTCCTAACGGTCTTGTCACAGAGGACTGCAGAAGTGCATTTAACCAGGAAGTTCACGCCTCCTTCCTTACAGTGACGCAAAAATATGTCTCGAGCTCGTTTCGAGCCTAGATCTCCTGCTTATAAAGCAAGTGCTTTAGCGATAGCACCATAGCCGCATACATTACTCAGTCTGGTCTCGTGGTTAAACTATACAGTCAAACTGTATTATTATAATGATGCGCATTTGTCAACCCCTGTATCTCGTGTTGCAAAATGCTTTTAATGCAATTCCATACCCAGTTGGGCTTTTTTGAGTAAAGTTCCTGGTTTTTACAAAAGAACACTATTCGTCAAAACGAGTATGAAAAATTATTTGAACTCATGAATCTAAACATTGAATGCAAGGGACTCCAATCCTTTTTTCAGAAGTTTTTTGCGATTCGTTGGTTGGTTCGAGAAAAGTTTTTTATAACTTGCTTGTGAATTGGCAAGAACTAAAAGCATTTTTAATTTGTGCTGAAATGAATGCAAACTCTGAGATCCTTTACAAAATCTTTACAAAAGCAAAGTGTTCCAAGAAAAAATTAGTTTACTCAAATTTTGTCTTAAAAAATTAAAGTAAAGTTTACTCTAAAAAGTAAAAAATTAAAGTAAAGTTTACTCTAAATTTTTGTTTAATTAATAATATTGGGTTTAGGTAAATGTTTTAAAAAAACTTTTCAACACCTAAACTAACTTTTAAACATATTTTTTTGTAAAAATAGTTTTTTACCTAAAATAACATATGGAGGGGGAGGAGCTAATATAAGAAGGGTAGGGATTTTTTTCAAAACTAATAGGGTATCGCAACTCTAACACAATTTTTGTTAAAAGAATACAACTTTGAAATGAAAAAATACGATCTTTTATGATAAAATCGAGATAAACTCCAGAGTTAACTATATAATCTCAAGCAATAAATGAAACAGTTTAACATGAAATATTGAAATTCCTTGTAAAATAATTTAATCATTTTAATGTTCACAATAGTTAAAAATTTTAAAAAAGGAGAGAAAAGGACTACTTGAAACTGTTTATACCAAACTCAATCATACTTTTCTTCAGCTGTTTTGTATATTTATTGTGTTCCAAACGAAGCTTGTATCACTTTCATAACTGATAGTAATAGTGGTGAGCACTTTCTTCAGCCTGCTCAGCATATACACCAACCCCAAACTGACTGTGCTGAAGAAAAGGAACAAGATGACATACTAAAATATGAACTTTTCAGCTAATATTTAAATGTTAGTTAAACTAAGATGAAGCTGCAGATTTTGAAAATTTTTTTAAAATATAAAACTGATTCAGCAACATATTCTCCAATAAACATACTAAAACCTTTTGTTTTAATAATTAAAAAATTTCTAAAACAGGTAACTACAGGTTGAAGAATTTTTATATTCGGAAATATAGAGCTTGCACTTAGAAGGTTAACTTCTAAATTATCTAATTTATCTGAAAGCCTCCATGAACTCTCATCATCCAAACCAGTGGTAACCTCTAAAGGTTATATAATTCGACTATAGCCACGAGTCAAAACCAGGTCACAGTGTAATTAATATTTTTACAAACATAGAACCAATACCAATAGAAATACATAAATCTGGTTGAGGAATGAGATGATCTACTAAAGTTTCTATAGGTTCAGCAAGATACACAACTCTAAGAAAAATACAGTTTTTAAATTCTATCATGTAATTTTTTTTTGCATTCACCTTCAACAAACTTGTTGTAGTTGATATCCATTTAAGGTTCTTTTTTTTTTTGCTCTCAAGAGTACCTTCCCCTTCACACCTGAGATATACATACTTGCTGCTGTGACTGCTTAAACCAAATAAAGAGTTACAACATTTTAAATCAAATGCTATTGAATATTTTGCATTACTCAGAGCTAGTGGTTTCAATAGTTTGCTAAGATTACCATTATGCTCTGAAACATCTTCAACTAAAGCCAAAACCAATGATCTTTTTAAACCGGAATCATTATTACATTCTGAAGTTGTATGTTTACATAGTGGATCAAAAATAATTATAAATCATTTTAGAAAACCCTGTCCACCATCAATGGAAGTTCTAGCAATAGTGCAATAAGGATTCAAACTTCTTTCATTGATCATACGAAGAATTAAATCAGAAGTATCTTTTACAAATACCAAACTGCGACTTATCTCTTTATCTCCTGAAATGAATGATTCAGTTTTGACATCATAAAAATCTGAAAATATGTTATGCAGTTCATCTATCTGAGTTGATATATTAGGTTCTAACATTTTCTTCTCTAAGTTTAGTCGCAAACGTTTACAAAGTAGCTTATAGATTTCCATTATAGTTTCTAGAGATAACTTTTTAACGGATGCTCTGCTTCATATATTATCAGGTGTACCAACAACAACAATAAGGTTGTTTCCAAAGGTTTTTAAAGAAAAGTTGTCTCCAGATTCAATACTGTCTCTTTTAATTTTTATTTTGATTATCCCAGAAGCAACTTGTTCACTGGATACATTTCCAAAACCTTCAGCCAACATAATTATGTTTTTACACCTTTACTCTTACAGCAAAAGTGAGAGATTTCTTTGCCTAAATAAAATTTAAAGTAGGAAAAACTCTGACATTATTATATTTGTAAAAAAATAAAAATGGCTAGCGGTTATTACCAATAAGCAATTTTTTCTTAAATAACTCTGAAATGCAATCATAGATTGCAGATTAGCTACAAGTAGTGCAAAAAATAAAATAAAAGTGGTCTGCTTTTAACGCAAACCCAGATTTTGTATCTGCTGGCAAATTATCTAACGGCAGTGCAAAAAAAAAAGAACTTCATGCAATACAACCACAGACTTTAAATTATGTTCCGGCAATGCAAAGTAAATATAATTGTGAGTTGCTTGCAATGCAATAACAGGCATTGAATTATCTACCAGCAGTATGATTACAAGCCTGTAACTCCTTACAATGCAATCAAAGACTTTGAATTATTTGTCGGCAGTGCAAAATTTAATATTAAAGTGAAAGTTTTGGAATGCAATAAAAGATTTTAAAAGATCTAACGGCAGTGCAAATTATAACATGAACTGCATGCAATGCAAGAAAGACTTTAAAATATCTGCCGGCAGTACAAAAAGTATGTAATTGTGAGTTGCTTGCAATACAATAACAGACATTGAATCATCTACCGGCATACAATAACGGTATTGAAATGCAACAAAACAAAAAAAGTTAAATATTTGCACGCAATTTGGTCGCGTTAACCATTCAACGTAAAAGTTAAAACATTTGTTTTGAATATTTACTTTAAAAGTAATAGAACAAATGGTGCACAATTTGGTTCTAATATTTTTTTAAAACAAAAGGTTACGTGAATTAACATTTTACTTTAATTATCATTTTACTATCATTTTACTTTAATTTATTAAATTAATTTTAGAAAATTTTAACATAATAAAAGTTTACCAACTTTTGACTTGAATCGTCGTTTGTTCTTGTTCCATATTTGATCTGATTGTTGCCTAATGATTCAATAGGTAAACTTTGTGTAAAATTTTGTTACTTAAATGAGCATAATTTTTTGTGGAATTGTTATTTTTGTTATGAAAATTTTACTACTGTAATGCGGGTTTTAGCCTCTTTTCAATGATATATAATAATCAATAAAAAAAAATTGTTTAAATTTTTACACACATCCCTAACTGATGAGAGCACAATAAAGCAATAAAAAATATAATATTTTTAGCCCTCTTAACTGTAGCGCTGGTAAGGTGACCTTAACTGTAGCGCTGGTAAGGTAACCTTTACACCTTTCTTTTAATACCAAAGATATTTGATATGAACCAAGTTTTGTTTTTGACCAAGTTGTAGTTAAAAACCTACTTAATAATAAAAATCTGTTACCTAGGAAACCTTTTAATAAAATTGACAGATTAAAAGTCATTAAGCAATAAAGATTATGAGCGATTAATTTTTAATCTATTTAAATTCATTTTACTTATTCCAATTTATTTATTTTACTTATTCCACCTTAGATAAAAGATCATGTTAAACATGATCAAAACATGATGTTATATTTATATTAAGTGTTTACTTACACTTGTTGTGTTCTGTTCTTTCTGTTGTGTTCTGTTCTTTTTGTATCCCGATTAATTGGATGGCAGTTGTCTTTACAAAATTTTAGCAGAGCTTCTTCTGCTTCTTCAAAAGATGAATAAATGGCACCGTGACAGAAGTTAGCCATTTATATTAACAAGATTGTTGAAATTTAAAATATTTAATCTTAAAAGCTAGATGTGCCTTTTTTAAAAATTAAAGTATGCAAAGAATTTGATACTTTTTTGCGCATACTAATTGAAAATTGATACTTCAATACTTCCTGCCGGCAATTAACCCCAGAATTAACTGCTGGCACTGCCGGCAATTACCTTTTGCGTATAGAATAATACGCTAATATTAAATAAGTCATATTAATCATAGACTATGCATTGACTAGCATAAATTCAAATTTTATTTGAATTTATGCTACTATGCTAAATTTAAATTTTGTTTTTTTAACAATAATTGAAGAAATACTTTATCAACTAAAATATTATATAAGTTATACAATATTGATAATTTGTTTAAGGAAATTATACCTACTGTAGAAAAGCAAGAAGGACACAAGGTCTTTATAATAATTTTATCAACGATATTTTAATTATTTGTTGTAATCTATTCAGATATTTCACTAATATCAGATTATCTTCTGAGACTTTGTCGGTAAATTTGAGATATTTTCTCAGTCCAATCGGTTAGTTTTAATGTTACACCCCTGTTCAATGCACATAAATTTGTTTTGCAAGAAATACACATTTTTTTGACGCAACACTCTTTTTCTACAACATATTCTCTCCATAATAAATTTTGAATATGAAGTTGTACTGCGTTAGTTACTTCGAAAAGTTTATGTGATCCTCTTCCAAAGATAATAAAGCAACATACACTAATAAGACATTTTTCGTCGGACATTTTGACAAAAAATATAAGTTTTATATGATCGCTTTTAACCGCAATAATAAATATTTTAACTGCAGCATTTTGTATCAATTTGAATAGTTGATGTAATCATAAAATGACGCAATTTATTTTAGACATTTTTATAATATAAATTTAAAATTTAATGTTTTTTTTGATGTTTTTTTTGTTCTTTTATTTCTTCATAATAACTATTACAATAAAATAAATGAAAGAAGAATGCATATAAATTAAAAATTAAAAATTTTGTCACATATAAAATAAGAACGCGGAGACTTGCAGAAGATCAGGTGATATTGTCGTCAAGAACCGCTAGACGTTTTTTAGAGTTAGACGTTTTTTAGAGTTAGAATGAAAAAGAGACCATTTTGTTTTTTCAATATTCAGTGAAAGTTTGTTTGATATAAACCATTGAGAAACTTTCATTAGTTCATTGTCCATACAAGAAAATAGTGTCGTTATGTGGCTATGAGATAAAAAAAAATTTGTGTCATCAGGAAACATAACTCTCATCACATTGGATGCTTCATAGAGGTCGTTTATGTAAATGAGAAAAAGAAGAGGTCCTAGTACAGATCCTTGAGGAACTCTGAAAGTTATTTCTAATAATTGAGATCGCGATGATTGGTAGAAATGAACAAATTGTTTTCTATTGCGTAAATAACTTTTTAATAGCTTGAGAAAATTTCTTGTGATTCCATAATATTTTAGTTTTTTGAAAAGGATTTTATGGTCAATCATATCAAATGCTTTTGATAAGTGAACAAAAATTTCTAAAGTAAATTTGGACTTTTCAAATGAATCTGTAATATATTGAGTTATTTTTAGTATAGCGTGCTCAGTAGAGTTATTTTTCTTAAACCCATATTGATTTTTACATAATATATTATTTTATGACAGATGCTGGAAAATTTTGTTATAAAGAATTCTCTCTAAAATTCTAAAAAAAACAGATTGAACAGAGATAGGACGGTAATTACTGACATTCAACAACTCTCCTCCTTTAAATATTAGTTCAAACAGGGGCAATGAAAAGTAGTTTCGACAACTACTTTTTATTGTCCCTGTTTCTAACAATTTTGATGAAAGAGCCTTTTCACAGGTCATCTACGCGAAAAGCGAGCAGAGAAACAGAATGTCAAACCAACTATTGGATGTTCGCATAACATCTTAATTAATGAGCTAAAAGAGTTGTTGCAATGACTTTAATATCACTGTTTCAATGATCTCAAAGATTGAAAATAATATTTAAACAACAGATTCAAGCAGGAATGAAGATGATCTTCACGTAATTAGCATCACGATATTAAATGTGTCGAAATATACATAATGATGCTTTTTTTAAATTGTATTTAAAGAGTGATTAATACTAAAGCAATATTTAGTAAACAATTTTTTAAGATTAAATGTTTTCCTCTACATCTTTTTTTTTTTTTTTTCTTTTTTGGTTCTGGTTTATTTTTGGTTTGTTTTTTATTTAAATTTGGCTTGCTGCTGAAAAAAAACCTCGCAACCTGCTGCCAGGCATATGGAAAATATAATTTCTATATTTTCTCTTTGCTAAAAGTTAAAGTTTCAGTTAAGCAAATGTTCATACATAAAATACTTTGTTTATTGTTAAAAACATTTTATTTGAAAAAAAAAAAAAATTTTAATTAATTTTTTTTTAACGTGTGCGTAAAAAGAATATTTTAAACAGTAAAATATTTTCAAAAATAGTAGTTTATAATTTATTACAAATATATGCTTTGTAAAAGCAAGTTGTTGCTGTGTGTCCTTTATACTTTACCTTTAAGATGATTGCAATAAAAACATATTATTAACAATGTAGAAAAAGTTAGTTGCTAAAGTATCAAAAGTGTGGTCTTATGCAAACCAAATTGATAAGAACATCGTTAAGTCCAAACTCTGTGAGGCAATTTTGAGTGCGAGTGGTGGTAATACAAGCACACTCTATCTTCATATTACTGGAACACATCGTTTAAATAATGATGGCACCGGCAGTTTGAACACACTAAACATATCTTTTTTATACAGCTTTGCTGCCTAAAGTAAAAAAAGGAAGAAAACTAGTCTCGCATCAGAAAGAACAGACTTATCGTGATGCACGTCGTAACAAAGAAGCTTCACTTAAATTTTGTAATGACAAAAAATTATTGGAAGCCGTCATAAACTAGTTTACTTAATGGAATTTCACGCTTGACATGTTAGAGTTGGGTGATTAGAGCCGTGCTGTATAATTGTTATTGCTATATAAGCGCTAAAATGACTTGGTCGCAAGCCATTATACCGCTTCTGAAACCATTGAATCAGATAACAACTACTTCATCTGGTCAGAATTATGTCGTAAGTCTATCCAGTGTTGGCTTTTGTTTAAAAATGTGTCTGAGCAGCAAAACCAGAAAATGGCACTGCTGCCATCAATTGCAGATTCTCCATTGCTATTGAAATAACAAAACGTTATTACCCGAGAAGATACAGTGTAATAACTGGGTCAAAAGCATCTGTATTAGATCAACGTTATAAGCTTTATAGTTTTCTAAAGAATCTATTTGAAATGAAACATATTCCGCTTGAAATGGAAGTTGAAATGGAAGCTATTGTGAAGAGTTGAAATGGAAGCTATTGTGATGCCAGTATATTGAGAAAGTATTGAAATAGTAGTAGTCAAAT
The DNA here is from genome assembly GCF_038396675.1 of Hydra vulgaris. NCBI lineage: Eukaryota > Metazoa > Cnidaria > Hydrozoa > Anthoathecata > Hydridae > Hydra > Hydra vulgaris. Next base: position 20,708,638 of record NC_088923.1, read on the forward strand.
TAGTGCCAAAGCGAGACCAAATCTTGTTGGAACCAAACTTACCAAAAAAAAACGTCTTTAATAAATTGGCATTGCCATGCACAGCTAACGAAGACTAGGAGATGAGGATTAACTTGCGTCTTATTATTCGTAATTGCCGTTGAGTGTCAACGGAAACATCTGAGATTTTTGGGGAGATAATACCAAACGTTACGCAAAGCTTACTATTTTTTTTGGCTTTACTTGTTTGTATAAACATTTACTCGCACCCTTCGCGCAATTACCAATGCATACCAACAAGCTGAACAAAAAAAACATAACATTAGCAACTTTAGTGCCATCAGTAAACGCTCTCTTGACTGCTGGGTATGTAGTGTATTAACAGCGTGCATCTTTGGTTCCCGAGACAATGGGCGTACGAGTGTTTTTAAACCACAATTAATACTTTTGTATCCTGGATACTTAAAGTAAAATAAATTTTAGATGAAAAAAAACGGAAAAAAATAAAAAGTTTAAATTAAATATAAAGTTTTGATGGAAAATAAATGAAAGAGAACAACTATTTTAAAAACGTTTATTTTTAAATATATCCGCGTACCTGCCCATTCGTTTGACAGGTTTTTTTACAATTTTCAACAGCCCTAGCTAAGGCTCTTATTGCTCTTATGGCCAATTATTTTATTAATAACATAGTATTTTAAATAATATGGTATTTTAAACTTATATTATTCAGAAGACTTCTATATTTTTTACGAAGTTAAGTAAGAAATTTTATTTACTTTATTTACAAATATGACTTGTAAAAAAGTCGATAAGAGGTAAAAAAATACTACTTAATTCTGATTAGTTACCATGGCACCAACATTTTTTTTACCTCTTACACCCACGTATTATAGCGCTTTGTGAGCTTTATATTATAAATTTGTTACATTAACGACATTTATATACTTTTATCTCACACAGGTGATTATCAGTTTTCAGTTTATTATCTAGAGTTTAGACCATAAATAGTAGCACATTTATTAGCCTGTTTTTTCTTTTTATATTGCCCGTACTATCATTTTTGATCATTTTTCTTATTATTTTGTTATCTATTTATTTATTTTTTTATTGTTTTTGTATGGTGCGATAATTTTAGCTAGGTTGCCGTTCATAAACCAGCGGATCTATATTGACTTGTTTAGTCATAAACTAAACATTGTTTCATCATTTGTTTAGGATGACTAGAGCGTGAGTTATTGTTCACCCTATCCCTGAGACCTAACATTTTATTCCTTCTGCAGAATAGTCTTTACATTCATTTATGATTCTCACTCAATGACATTTACAATCTACTTCTATTTTCACATCTCCCAGGTCTACGTAACTGGACGGCTTCGTTGGTCACTTTTTGCGACCATTGTGTCGCATAAACGAACAAATTTATTCTTTGTGGATGGTGAGCCCCAACTTCTTCCAATGTACACTACAACGACAAAACGGACATTAGGCTATCCTGCTGGATGTGGTTACTGCGCCCAATAACCTAATGGCTACGCTAACACTCACGCACACGTTCATTCGGAAGCTCCACAATGCACGTTGGATCAGCGCTCGCTGACTATGTGCTCGGATCTAAAATCTCACTTCATAGCACATCATTCCACACCAGCACGGGGCAGTAGCTCTTTTGATTAAGAGCGATGGCTTGTGGCCTACGGTGACTAATGTATGCATTCGATCAATTGAAATCCATTCTGCTGGTCTTACGTCTGGCTCTGATGTGCTAGCCCATAAGCGCAAGGAGTGAGTGTGTTTAGCTTTCTATTCACCCGATTTGAAAGTGAACGAAAACATAGCGAGACCATACGAGACGACCAAAAAAAACCTTTTCTTTCCTTTTTTTTTTTTTTACTCTTAGCTATTTTTCTTTTTAGTTTTAGAAAAAAATTTTTGCTTCTTGCAGTTGTTATTTTTGTAAATTTTTATATGTTACGGAACGGTAAAATGCGTTTCTTAAAACGGCGCTTGGTGATAAGCCGACTTAGATCGTTATTTTCTCATAAATTATTTTCTTGTATATTTTGTTTAATAAAAACTATACACGAATAATACAACTGTAATACAACAATAATACAAATTATACACGATAGCAAAATAAACTAAACAGTATTTAAATTAGAATAATGAAAAGCTAGTTTATTTTTTTTTTACTTTAATAAATCTTTGAATAAAAAATTTATGTTTTACGTTGTTAATAAATATTAATGCTCTTTTTAATAATAATTTTAATTTTCAGGATAAACACTTTTTTACAAAAGGTTTCAAAGTTGATGACGAATTCATTACATGCACATCTTTACAAATATGTATTTTGGTTAAAAAATAAAAGTTATTTAATAGTTTAAAAAAATAGCTTTTTACCTGTTTGTATTTTTGAAACCTTTTTTATTATCTTAATATACTTAAGCTTTTAAAAATTTAGTTTTTTTTATTTTTGAATCATTTCACTTCCAACAATTTTGCAAGCAGCCAATAATTAAGTTGGAAGTTACAACAAAACCTACAGGCAATGATGTACCTACAGGCAGTGGTGGATAGAGGTGTAAGTTTGTAGGGGAGGGCGGGCGAGGGTCAGGGAAATGAGTAGAGGTCAAAAGGTTGGGGGTCGCACATTACCCCTTAGAAACATTTGTTTTTGACAAATGCATTTGCGATAAATATATTTTATCAATGCTTTTATTTGCTTTTAAGTACGTCCAAGACACAAGACAATCTAAAATTTAAATTTGTCAAGTTTACTTTTGGTTAACAATTATCGTTTAAAAAAATAAAACATTTATGCCATTTTTTACATATAAATCTCCTATTGTAGAGAAATAAATATTTATGGAAAAGATGATTGGGATTTTTCAAGAAAATTTCCAAGAAAAAAAGATGTAGATAATATTATGCTTACACAGGGTTGCCAGATGGCATTATAGAATGCCCTGTGACTGATCCAGGATTTTTTGGTGTTTGAGCTAATTTCCAGTTATAAAGCTAATTCAGAACATTTGCATGTTTATTCTTTTGTCAAACAATAATGCTTTGGAAAATATTGCGATAATTAGGGGCTGGGAACAAAATCCCCTAAATTTTACCTCCCTCCGCTACCCCAAACGTGAGGGGCAAAAAGTTGATAAAATATTTTACTATTCTAAACTATTCAGATATTCGTCGATAAGTTATAAGTTTTATAGAATTATCTCTCAGCGTTCAAAAATTATGACTATATAAACTTTGTAACCCCATCAAATTAAGCGGAGCCCAAACTTTATATGGTCATAATTTTTGAACGTCGATAATCTTAAAAGTAGATTTTTTTTCAAGTTAAAGTGAATATAATATTTTATATAGATTCACTACGTCGTTTCCCTATTTCTAAAACCTATAGATGAAAGACAGTATAATAAAAAGTGATACGTAAAATAGTATACATAAAAAATAATAATAATCTTTAATAAAAAGTTTTATTACAAATATAAATGAAAACTGATATTTAAGAGCAAATATAAATAACACATATAAACTGCCTCAGAAATTTAATAAATATACAAAATATCGCATTGCATTTAAAGGCCTAGACAAAGGTTATATCCATCAAATATTTGGAATATCAAACATATGGAATATCTATCAAATATATAAAATACCTATCAAATATATAGAACACCTATCAAATATATGGAGTAACTATCAAATATATGGAGTAACTATCAAATATATGGAAAAACAATTAAATATAGGAATTACCTATCAAATATATGGAACACCTATCAAAATGGATTCAAAGGTATGACCATGCCGTTCAGTTCATTTAGAATTCTAGCAAAAAAAAATTTAAAACTTGAGAAACGTTTGTATCTACACTGACGTCCTTTTATTATTTTTTTTTTTATCTCTATTTGATTTGATTATCACCTCAGTAATTATATATTTATTATTATTTTAATAATTAGTTTATTTTGTCCAAACTTTATATAAGAGCTCAGTAAAATCTGACGACGTATTGTCATGTTGATTATCTTTGAGCCTTTGAAATTGACATCCAGATTGTAGTTTGGAAAATAATTGCATTGGTGTCACATTAGGTGATTTAAATGGAACTAACATCTCCATTACTATCTCCAAAAGAATTATTCATAAAGAAGTTTATGAAAGACTCTTTAATATCATCTAGTAATACTAGCTCACAAGAAATCCTCAATTTTTTAATTCAAACTTCTTAACCATCATTAGCTTGCGAGTGGGGTACCCATCATTAGCTTGGTCGATGGGGTACCCATCAAGACCCCAATTTGAACTTGATAGGTCACCAAAACAGGCTTAGTCACCAAACAAGGCAAAAGACATTGCTATTATAGAGCAAGTACAGCAAAAAGCCACTAAAATAAACACGGAAAAAAAAGTACTTACGATATGAAGAAAAACTCCAAATTCAATTTGCGTGTACATTATTTTCGACTTGAACGTCAAGTCGAGTTAAAAACGAGTCGAAAAAAGTCGAAAACGAGTTGAAAAAAGTTGAGTTAAAAACTACAAAGAAAGATTAAATTTCTTCTCTTATCCCATCCTAATGTATAGAATACATTACATTTAAACGCTAAAAGTGCTGTACCAGTCAACTCGTTTTAAGGTAGTGTTTACAAATTGAAACTCAATATATTTGAATGATCTGACAGACGAGTGTCTTTTTTTTCAGCATGGAAGTGCCTTGTGTAATATATGCATATACAATAGATTTCTGATATACATAAACTCAACTTTTGTTTAAATGAAAACCAACATTATTAATAGTACATAAAGTTTCGTATATAATATAATACATAAATAACCAATTAATATATATATATATATATATATATATATATATATATATATATATATATATATATATATATATATATATAAATATATATATATATATATATATATATATATGTATATATATATATATATATATATGTATGTATGTATGTATGTATGTATGTATGTATGTATGTATGTATGTATGTATGTATGTATGTATGTATGTATGTATGTATGTATGTATGTATGTTTGTATCGTACATATATACATAATTTATGTATATACATACATTTGTGACGAGGTTGTTGGCAGGCGGTTTAAAACCGTAAAAAATTGCGTAACGAATGTTGTCTACGATCCTATACTCTCTAAGAACAGTTTTAAAATATAATATTACGTAGTATTAATTTATAGCTTTAAAAGAAAATCGTTCAAAATGATAAAACATATTTTTTACTATAAAATATGTAAGTATCAACAACCTTGAACTTTCAATTTTAATTTTTTGTAATCTTAAAAAATAAAGTAAAATTTAAAAATTTGTTTATTTATATTACTTGACTCGTATACCCCTATGCTATATCAATTAATATGACTTAAGTTATACGATACAAAAAGGAAATAAAACTTAAAAATTGAAGTATGCTAACTGTAAAAAACAATAGACATATATTTAATATCCGAATAATACAAAAATATGACGAAGATTCCATAACTCTTTTAATTTAAAAGTATAAAAAGAAAAAGTACAAGGAGAAAGAAATGTTTACATAAAAACTATGGACATGAAGATATAATTACTGGTTTAAACCTCTTATAATTTACAAGGAAAAACCCAATCATTAGATTATTAGAAGCACCTCAATTACCATAAACACCCAAAATATGCCTAATATTAAAAAGTTGAGCTTCAAATATTTAAAAACTAAAGAATATTAAAACTCAAAGAGAACCTAACGGTTTTCTTTGAGTTTTCAATATTCTTTAGTTTTCATTTTTATTGATATAACAATTTTTATTTATTCTTTTTTTATATATACTATAAAGAGATAAACAATAAATGTAATATATATAACAAAAACAAACAAAAAACAAAAATAAAGAAATGAAAAAAAAAATAGTAATTATTACAAGCATTTCAAAAACGACCAAAAAGTGTTACGACATTGAAGTTGGTGAAACGACACCCCCAATTTGTGAAAAAGAAAAAGATCAATTATGATAATATACAATTTAAATTTTCGTAAATAAAAATTAAAAGTTAAAAATGTAAAATAAACAAACTTAATAATGCTTTTACAAATTCAACATAGAAATAACGCCATTTTTTTATAAAATCTTGTAATTAATAGCAAACTTTACATTAATATTTGCTTTTATCATCAAATTAACGTATGAACTGGATGCTTCTAACGTTCCAGTATTTTCAATTAAACCTGCTGCCAAAGAGTTTGAACTAAGACCAGATTGTAATTTAGAAGTCATTCCAAATTTACATAACAGTGGAGAAACAAATCTTCTTTTCAATTTTGTACAACTCTTTCTCTCCTAGT
>NC_088923.1:20720000-20752500 GCF_038396675.1 Hydra vulgaris
CTAAAACATGAAATGGAAAAAATTGAAAAGGTTTATTTTAGATTCAGTTTTGTATTCCAATAATATTGTAACTTCAAATTTTTTTTTTCAAAACTAAATAAACTGATAATAATTCAGTCCTGAAACAAATAAATTCGTTTTAATAAAAAATAGGATCTGAAAGATAATAATAGTTTTGAAATTTTATTGCAGTATATTATACAAACTTCTTATGCTTTATACAGTAAAAATTTTTTCGAGTTTTTGATAACATATCTCAATATGATACTTGCATTACAAAACAGAAAATATAAGGAATTAGTAAATTATGAAGAATATTCTTTTGTGTTATGAAAAATAGAGATCCACTATATGGAATTTTTTAATGGTTGTACTTCTTTTAGTAAGATTTTATATCTTATTTAAATTCTTTTGTCCACATTTCATGTGATTTGTGTTTAGAACTAAAGTAATAATTTTGAGAAAAAGTAAAAAAAATGTAAAAGGCAAGACAAAAGAGCTGATTTTCAAAATAAATATTCTTAGAAATTATTTTAAAAAATTAGCGAGCAAATATCATCAACTCCATCATAGTGTAAATCAGCTGATCAAATAAGATAAGCTGATCTTTGGTGTTGATACTCACAAAGTTTCGAAGGGAATGTCTTCTGAAAAAAGTTGTAATCCATTTAGCAAGAGCTCCATAATTGTGTTTAAGTATTTGACTAATATGTCCGGAGACATACAAACACCTAAGCAATTCAGAGTTTATGTATCTTTTTATGATGATAATGGTGATGACAATCATGATGATGATGATCATCATTATCATTATTATTTTTATCTTAAATGAATACGATTTTATGAATCTTAAAACTATAAGTCATTAAAACCCTTTTTAGGGCATAAACTCAGAGAAGAACGTATTCAATTTATTCACAGTCAAAATTGCTTCTAAATTTAGCTTCAGAAGTAAGGGTGCAAACTTTTTTAAATCAAAAAGAGTAAAATGTGTTTTCTTTAAGAATCTTGGTATTTGAATTTTTTTCGTTTAAATATTGCTGGTGATCGACTTTACGGAAACTATGATGGAAGAATGCAGAAAGTTTGAAAAGTTGATACTACTGACTAACTATGTTCTGCCAAGAAAAAAACCACGCCAAAATATTCATTATCAAAATAATTATGACTTGAGCTATCATTATCTATTTTATATCATGATTTTACTTGTATACCTAAAAGTTGGCTTTTGTTAAACAAATTTAGTATAGAAATTTAAATAGAATTTTGCGGTTTTGCTTTTTGTTTTTGTCTATCTTGTTCTTTATTGAGTATCTTTATTAGCTGGTTCTTAAAACAAAATTTTTGACAAATATTTGCAGGCACCATATTAATGTGTCCTAAATAGTAAAATAACACTGGATTTAAAAATGTTTAGATTAAAAAGTAGTACTCAAAATCTTTTATGGTCTGTAGCAAACAGACCTTGGAACATTAAATGGGTCCCTAATATTATTTCCATAAAATAGTTATAAAGCTAGAGCTTTAAAATTTCGACTTTGATAGAGCTATTCATTAGAGCTTGTATCAATTTATAAGAAACCAAAGAAATTTCTCAAATTTGCCCCATTTTGAAACAAACTGATTTTAAGAAATTTTTAAAAAAATGCACTTAATAATAATCTTGAGCTTTATTATTAACTATTTGGTTTTAATTAGTATAGTTTGTTGAAGTTAGTCGGGGTTCAGCTTCGCTCTGAATATATTTAAAAATATTTACCTACTTTCCTTGTTAAAAAATTCACCTACAACCTTTTTTTACATTAAAGCAAATTTTTATTTTAAAGTTGCTGCTACAAGTTGGATAAAAAATTTTAAATAGATTGTAATTAATCAAATTACAAGTATGAAAATGACGGTTTTTAATTCATTTTTAGTTGTTTCTACCTATGTCAAACTACTGGAAATTTATTAAAGCGTAAGAAAAACTTAAATCCAGTGGCGTAGTGAGATGGGGTGGGAATCACTTTTTATGGGATAGCAGATTAATGAAAAATTTTAATTTCAATTTAAGTCGAGAAATTCCTTTGATTTCTCTATCAAAGGATTGCTTCAGAGTTTTCTTTTTTTTATATATGTTCTATATTCTTGAGATCTAAATACTTTACAAAAGTATGGCTGCATTTAACTTTTCTTGCAAGATCTCTATGCGACTGACAAATTTATCTTTAAATCCTTTCTTTTTTTTACTTCCAGCTTCTTTTTATAAAGATTAAGTCTGCTCATAAATGCCCAAAAATAAATTGAAATGAGGACAACGATTTTAAAAAGAAACATCTAAAAATTATTGATTTTATCTTTGCTTACTCATTTCAATCCAATAACAATGATAATACTTATTACCGTTACAATCAAACAACATCGCATTAGTTTCTGTGTGCAAAAAAATTTAGTAATTTTTTTGCACACAGAAAAACAGACAGCCATTTAAAAAGTAAGTTTTTAAATGGCTGTCTGGCCATTGTCGAAACGGCCAAAAGAAATACTGAAGTCCTTGAAACTTCTTCAAGAACTTGATTCAGAAGGTCATTAACTGAATTCAGTTTTGGCACTCAAAAACTGGATTCAATCATTTGAATTCATTGTCTTGACTTCGTAAGCGATAATAAAGGTTGTTTTACTTCGTCGAATCGGCGACGAAGATAATAAAAAAAAAAGAGGATTTAAATAATTATTATATTTACCATGGCAACCTTAATCTACCAAACTTTCCACCATCTTCATGTACGGAAGATGCGAGTAAGTTATTTTCTAGCTGGAAACGCTACATTAAATGATTCGAGCTACTTTGCGATTGAATCATAATTACAGATAATAAGCAAAAACTTTCGTTACTTCTTACTTTAATTGGAGATAATACTTACGAAATTTATGAGAAAATTATACCGCAAGATACGCTGATCATATAAAAAAACGCACTCGAAGCTTTTAATGAACACTTCAAAAATGACCTTTTTTTTATCTTCCGTAAAATGGCTCAACGTGCAGATGAAACCACTCAGCAGTTTTTCGTTCGATTACATGAACAAGCTCTTAAATGCGAGTTTGCCGATAAAGATAAAGAAATTAAACAATAAATTGAGCTTAGTACAAACATTTCAAAACTTCGTAAATACAGTTTTCGAAATCCTAACAAAACTTTACAAGATTTGTTAACTTCTGCAAAAAAACTCGAACTGATGGACAATCAAATAAAAGAACTGGAGAAAGAAACGAATAAACAAAGCGAAGCAAATACAGTCAAGAAAACAAACTTACCACTAATTAGTAAAAAACCACATGAGATTATAAATAAGTCGCTGAAAAAAAGTTGTTATCGATGCGGAACTGAATTGCCGCACACTAATGCATGTTTAGCTTTATGGAAAACTTGCTACTCCTGCAAGAAAATTGGACATTTTGCAACAGTCTGTAAAAGTAAGAAACAAAAAGAACAGAATACAACAACACATCGAGAGAAATACCAAAGAAATTAACAAATCTATACGAAACCAATAAATACAATTTACAAAGATATCATTGAATCCGAAAATCCTCGTGCAAAGTTAAATCAAGGAGACTTGTACTCTGTAAATGCTATCAAGATAAATACTGACGCAGTCGAAAACTTCAAGGTGACAATTAATATAGAAAATATACCAATAACCGATTTAATAGATACTGGAGCTTCTATCAATATTCAAAACGTTAAAAGATTTGAAAAGATAAATAGTTTTATCAAAAGACCGCTTCGCCTATATAAATTTAAAACACAGATTATTACTTACGGGGAAAACAATCCAAAACTTAAAATTGAAGAGCAAATTAATGTCGTGATAGAAAGTCAAACAAAATTCCTTCAGTCTACATTCCACGTGATTAAAACACACCACAAAAATCTATTATCTGGAAACGACGCCAAATTACTCGGTTTAATACAATTGAATAAAGCTCTACTACATACTGACGTTAATGAGAAACTTTTAAACAAACAAAAGACAATACAAAATAATTATATCGACAGTAAACAACAAAATTACCATTTCATGCAGAACATTAGCAAATTAAACAATACTCGCCTTCTAAACGTTCCAAAACGATTACAATCACTTACAAAATCATACAAAAGTTCTGTTTTTGGCGGGAAAGTAGAAAAACTTTCTAACTACCAAGTTAAGTTGAAAATAAATGAAAGTATACCACCAGTTGCACAAAGAGAAAGGAGAACTCCTTTTGCACTTAGAGAAAAAGTTAAAGACGAACTTACAAAGCTTGAAGCAGAAGGAATAATTGAAACTGTAACGGGCGAAGCGACACCCTGGATAAGTCCTATGGTAATTGTTCCAAAAAATGACGGTAACCTAAGGATTTGCGGAAACATGCGAGCCGCTAACAAAGCTATTGAAAGAACGCGTTTCCCGACTCCAACCCTAGACGATGTTATTATAAAACTTAAAGACTAAGCCGTTTTCTCAAAACTAGATTTAATGAAGGCATTTTACGAGCTTGAACTTGCGCCGGAATCGAGATCAATTACTACTTTTCAATCCGAAACTCAAATTAAACGTTTCACAAGACTTAATTTTGGAATAAGTTCTGCGCAGGAGGAACTACAAAACGCTTTGCGAGAAGTTTTGAAAGATATAGAAGAAACTCTTAATATTGCTGACGATGTTTTATTAATCGCTTTAAATGCAAAACAACACGATTCAATATTACACAAAGTATTAGAAAAATTCAAACAGAGAGGTTTAACTCTAAACTTTAAAAAATGTTTATTCGGAAAAGAAAAAGTCAAATTTTTTGGATTAATATTTTCAAAATATAACAATAAATATAACCAAAAAACACTAAAGCTCTCCCAAGCTTTCTCGGGGTTATGAACTATTTTAAGCGTTTCATTCTACACTACAGCACAAATACTTGTCCTTTACGAAACCTTCTTTATAAAGATTTATAAACTTTGAGTGCCAGCGTGCGTTCGATAAACTGAAAAACGTTATGACATCAGATTCATGCGTTGGGTACTTCGATCCCAACAAAGAAACTACAGTCTTCACCAATGCAAGTCTTGTAGACATATCGGCAATCATTGTACAAAACACGCCAAATAAACAAGACTTTAAACTCATATCATATAATTCAAAAGCGCAGTCACCTGTACAACAACGCTACTCTACGCTGGAAAGAGAATGTTTAGTTGTAGTGTGCGCCTGCTAACACAGCAGGACACACCTGTTTGGAAACCCTTTTAAAATATACAGAGATCACAAAGCTATTGTGAAGGTTTTGAACAATCCAAATGCTACAGTACCACTTTGCATTGAGCGTATGACTTTACGATTACAGGGATGTTCTTTTGATTTTCACTACGTCCAAGGAAAACATAATATATCTGATTAGCCAAGTTGACACCCGGTAGACCCTTGTGACAACGAAAAGCTGACACCCGGTTGCGACAACGAAAAGCTAGAAAAATATGTCACTGCTGAATACGCATGTCCTAAAGCCCTTTCACTAGCCGATCCTATTCTACGAACACTTATAGAGTTAGTCGCCACTAATACCTGGTATAAGCTGACACATCCGAATTGTCCTCCAGAAATAAGAAAGTTTCAAAAAGAGTTACTTGCTTACCGTAAGATTAGCCAAGAACTTACAGTAAATCAAACATCAGACATTATCCTAAAAGCAAATCGAATTATAATGCCACGATCACTAGAGATTACGGTTATACAACTGGCGCATAATATTCACATGGGACTCGAGAAAATCAAAGCACTACTTAGACAGAAAGTTTACTTTCCTGGCCTAGACACTAAAGTAAAATTATATATAAAACAATGTGCAATTTGTCAAGCACTTGGTAAAGAAAATCCAACAGCCGAAGTTTGGTATACACTTAACATAGATTACCTTGGTCCTTTATCTTACGGATTTTGTTTGGTAGTTCTCATCAACCAAACATCAAAATTTTCGATTGTCGATATTATAAATAATACATCCGCTGACCTTCTTATTGATTTTCTACAGAAAATGATCGCAGTATATGGAATACCAAAAAAATTATCAGCGATAATGGACCACCTTTTACTTCATTCAAAATAAAGATGTTTTTTAACAAACTGAATATTAAGCATAAACGAATCACGCCGCTTTGGCCGCAAGCTAACTCACATGCCGAATCATTCATGAAACTACTGATGAAAACAATACGAGCAACACACATTGAACGAAGAGACTGGAAAAAGCAGTTGTACAACTTTCTGTTCTCCTACCGTACCACTCCCCATTGCACAACTCGGATACCACCATCTACACTCATGTTCAATCGCCTTACAGGTTTCACAATTAATGATCAAGCCAAGAAGAGATAAGAAAATGCTAAGTTATACAGAAAGAAATACCACGATTCAAAATACCACGCAAAAAATCCAAGTTTAAATATTGGAGATACGGTATTGATAAAACAAAAAAGATATAACAAAACTACGGCACCGTTTGAGTTTAAACCCTACACAATTACGACAAAGAACGGTACAATGATTAGTGCCAAATCTCCCGTTGATAACTCGCAAATAACTCGGAATGCTTTAAACATAAATATTAAAACATTCCTGAATTTAAATAGTAAAACATTTCATTTAAAGAAGAAGGGAAAGATGTAAGAATGTGCTCCGCGATAGAGATCTTAAGAAAACTATATTTAAGTTAATATAATTTTGTAAAAGATTATTATATAAAAGTAAGCGATAATAAAGGTTGTATTACTTCATCAAAAATATATTAAATATTTTTTCAGTTGTAAACTAAATTTGAAAAAAAAACAATTACCTGCTTAGTCAATCAAACTAATTTTTCAATATAAACTTTCTTATTAAATTATTTAATTTTACATATTCATAAAATTTACATATTCAATTTTACATATTACAATTTACGTATTAAAATAACCATATTCTTAAAATATGGACTTTTTATTATAACATTTTAATTTTGTTTTATTTTTGTTTTGAGTTAATTAAAACAATTTTAAGATTCAGTTTTTTAGACAAACTAAAATATATCGTATAAATTTTAATAATAATTTTTCTAAATTCAATTTTGATGGTATAAAAAAATATTTATTAAAGTTTTAAAGAAAGTTATATTGTAAAGATATAATAATGAAAAAATAAAAACGCAATATTCTTTTTATTTCGAGACCCGTTTAAAGTTTACTTTTGAATCGAAAGATTTTTTGAATCGGTAGACCGAGTTTTTTAAATAATGCAAAAAGAGATGCTTAAGAAAACTTTTTCTATGTGTTATCCGAGGTTTGCAGGATCGAAGTTATAAGTTTTATTTATCAACTTTGCTCCAAATAATTTATTCAAGAAATGGCTCATATAAGAGTTAACAAGTGTTAGCAGTAATCCAAAGTTTTTTTGTGGGATGGTGTCTAGATGATACTTTGCTTAATAAATGATAATTTGATCTAATTAATATTGAAAATTAAACCTATTTATTATTTAATGTTATTGATTAAAGTTTTAACAGCAACAATGTGCGTAGCAACAACGTGTTTAGCAACGTGATCAATTAAGTAGTCAACCTAAAGATAAATGAATCGCAAAAACAAACTATTATCTAATAATGAATACAAACAAATCAGTAACTTATCCAAAAAGAAATGACCGATTGTTTTAAACGACTGTTAGAAACCGAACGATTTCGAATTTAAATTTAAATTGTCTATAACTAAATATAAAATGTTTTTTGAAGAACAATCTCTTGTTTCAGTGAGTGTTTTTTTTTTTGGCTAATAATCTTAAATTGTATTTCAAATAAACATGAAAGAAATATGGTGAACTCTTTATTCAAATCAATAAATTAAACTGTAAGATCTATTTGATTTTCTGTTCTATCTAGCCATTTCGTCGCCCTTTTTTTTTCTGGCGTTGCATCAATTTTTAAAAGACCCAACAGAGTAAACTCTTATGATGAAGTTGTTACCGTAGTATCTCAGATATATAAACATTCAGATATTGATTTTACCGTTAGCAATAAACATATCGTGAATAACTAGTTTAATAATTAATAGTTCGTGCTAATTTTTTCAACTTCAGTTCAACATTTTGCTCACAAAGAAGTTTAGTAAAAAAAAACTTCGTAGATAAAAAGCAATTAGGAAAAAATCAGCCATGTTATCGCAAAACAGTCTTCGAAGAAAACCGTTAGTATATGGAGAAACGAATAAGGACGACGCCAATAAGTCAGAAAACACAACAAATGTTCCACCAACAAGACCTAACCAACAATTAACTCTACGAAGTAGCAAATCTTTACAAAGAATTACGTTAAATAACGCTTACATGAGCATTCCTTACCAAAATATTAAAAGAGAGTTTTCTTCTAAATCGAATCGAGAAAATATAATTTATGCTCATAGGCCAAGTATTGTAAACCTTTCAGGACAGGGTTTAGATAACGCAAATGAAGATAGAAAAAAGAAAGAAGATGACCCTAGAAAAGAAAACGTTACTAAGGTTTCTTTACTTTTTTTTTATTTCGCTTATTTTTTTTTATCTTAACCTTAAATATATGTGATATAACCTTAATAATACTTTAATAAAAAAATAATACCTATAATGTTTGCTTTACTTTAACAAAGTACTTGTAAAAAATAATAACTGTCATGTTTGCTTTACTTTAAAAAAGTACTTTAAAAAAGTATTTAAAAAGTTGCTTTACTTTAAAAAATGCGTTAAAATTTAATTTTTCAAATTTATTTTTATAGTGTATTATTCTATAAAATATTTAATTTATGTTATATATTTTCATTTTTAATTATTTGAAGTTTTCTATTTCTTCTTATAATAATACTCTCTAATAACTAATTTTTTATAAACAAAAAACTATTGATAGTCAACTTAAATTTGCACATGAACATCATAATCTTAAATGAATTAATTTCTTTTTTTCTTTTTTTTTGCGCATAATAACAAAATAAAAATTATTCAGAACTGACAAACTTTTTAGCCTTTCCTGGTACATTTTCAATCTATTAAGATTTTAAAGATTTTTCGGGTTAATAAACCTCTTTCAGTCAAAAAATAAATTAAAGCAAGATGAATCAAAAATATTCTAAGAGAACAAACTTGGAAATGAATTTGTTGAAATTGTTTAGCTCCTCTCAACTAAAGTTGCATTTCAAGTTTCCATTACTTAATTTATAACCTGTACAGTAGAAAATTTACAGCTCCTTAAGCGAAAATTGGAATATTTTCAAAAATATTTATGCTGGAATCAACATTTTTGCGAATAAACAATATTTAGTGATCACTACTCATGATCAACTTAGATATTTGGGCAACTGAAAGTTTTTCTTAAAAACACAGAAGTTTTAAAAAAGTAGCAAAATTGCTCATATTACTCAGACCACTTGATAATATGAGCACTTTGAATTAGCTCAAAAAAACAATATTAATTAAGTAAAAAAATACCAACATGACAATTAGAACTAACTTTTGGAATATAATGATTTGTTATTAACAAAACTTATTATCAGAAGATCAAATTTTAATTAAGACAATATTACTTTGTTTTCTGCAACAACAACAAAAAAAATTAGGGTGGAATGCAAGAAGCGAACTTGAGTCAAGTTCGACTTGAACTTTACATTGTAACCAATAGCAGCAGAGTATAAGTTTTCCCCTCAAAAAATACTCTGCCGCTATTGGTCACAAAGTAAAGTTCAAGTCGAACTTGACTCAAGTTCGCTTCTTGCATTCCACCCTTAGCTCGTTATTTTTTCAATTTTATTAACTCACACCTTTGAATAATAAAAATACAAATTTTTTGAATTTAAATTACAGAAAAATATTTAGTATTGTAAAAATATTAAAATTTTTCACTGTTTTTATTCAAAAATCAATTAAAACCACTGCGATTATAGGACTTTAAACTAGGTAATTTCAATGAAAAACACTGGGTAATTTGAGCATGCTCATATTACACAAAAATGGCATCTTTAAATAAAGTCAAGGCTAAATGTTTTTATGCATTGCTTTTTAAACAAAAAATGAACGTATTTTTAGCTAACAGATTTTTCTTTATAAAAGTTTTTATTTCTTTTTTGGTGCTCGATTATTCGTGTCTTTAAATGGCACTAGTGTAGGTCTTAGTCATGATATTAACGATCTTTTTAAAGTTCTCAAACGCAACTTGTACATATTTTATACAACGTATTTAAACTTCCTTATATTGGAAAAATATCTGATTTAATCAAACATAGTCTAAACGCAATCATTAAAAGATATTATAAATCGGTCACCGTATGATTGGTTTTTACTCCATTTAAAGTTTCAAAATTTTTTCCGCAAAAGATCTCTTTCCTACAGACTTTAATTCATTCGTTGTCTATAAATTTGAATGCGCATGCTGTATTTCCTGTTATATTGGCGAAACTACTCGCCATTTAAAGAAACGAATAACCGAGCACCAAGAAAGGGATAAAAACTCACACATTTATAAACATATTCACTCAAATGAAAGCTGTTTTAATAGCTTTAATCATGCTAATTTTTCAATTTTGAATTCGGCCTCCTGCAAATTTATAATAAAACTCAAAGAAAGCGTGTACATAGAGTGGGAAAAACCCACTATTAATAAACAAATGAACCATGTAAAAATGACAGCTTCAATCTCGTTCCTTTTAACATTACCAGTTCTTTATTCTTTTTTTAAAACATTTGTTACAATTTTTAATTGCATTTTTTTTGTATTTTTTTATTAAAAGGTCTCTATTAATTCAACTTAATTTTAATAATTTCATTTAAGCATTTTAATATATTTTAACTGATTATGGCTATGATATAGTCAAAACATTGTCTCATTTATTAGAATATATATATATATATATATATATATATATATATATATATATATATATATATATATATATATATATATATATATATATATATATATATATATATATATATATATATATAGTTTTTATTTTGCAAATAATTACTTGGTTTCCTTCAAGACCCTTTTTGAAATACTTGGTAATAATAAAAAATATTTAGGATCTAGCTATTGTAGTAGCTATAGATATGTCTTATGGTAGCAAAAGACGTGGACATTTTGTATATTTGTTTTTTTTAAAATCAGTTTATCTTTATTATTCATTTCTAGTTATGCGAAAACCAACCTTAATGGTTTATGTCTCAACTGAGTTAACATTTTAATAAATGAATAAAACCAGTGACAAATCATTAAGGTTTGTTTTAAAAAAAACAACCTCTTAAACCTAAATTAAATGAAAAGTAATTTGGTGCCTAAATTATAATCAGTTTTCAAATTTTCAGGCTTCAAAAAAAACTTACTTGAATTAAACAATAGTTTAACAAGTTCGAATAAAATTATTTTGCGTTTATAGTTGAAATTTCTCTTTTTTTCTTTTTTTCTCTAACTTTTCTCAAACTTTTGTTGCGTTTGAAGTTAAATTTGATTTCAATTTACAGATTGAGTAATTTAAAATGAAAATAGATTGAGTAAAATAGTTGATAAAATAATTAATTACTTATTTCATTATTTATTATTCATTTTCAAATTATATAAATTAACTTTTTGTAATTATTTAATTAATATTTACGAGGAGTTAATAAACATTCACAACCGTTTATTGACATGAGCAACATAATATTTATGAATTAACATAAATTTTTAGATTTATGAATATACGAATTTATCCTAATTTGGCAGTATATGCATTTTTCAACAGAAAATAAATTAATTATTAAACATTCTGAAACTTTACAGAACGGGAGTAATTAAATCCCATATTCAAATATGAAGCAATGAAGTCTTATAAAGTTTACCCCCGTTTGAAAATCACGCTTAGTAACAATATTTTTTTGAATGAATAATAAAATATGAAAAAAATTTTTTTTTTTTGCAATTCACTGAATTTTATAACGTTTAAAATGATTAATTTACTCTTGACTGGCTTAAAAATACATGTTTAAAGTCGATGCTAAACTTAATTGCTAAATGCTAAACATAGCCTTATAAAAACTAAATTATAGTCGACGCTATGGTTATGAAGACAAACGATAATAAGCGTAGAATAGATCTATTAAAATATCGTGAAAATAATTATCACGGAAATATTTATCGTGGAAATAATTTCCAGTATGAGTTGCCTCCACTAATAAAAATTACAAAAGGTTTGTATAACAACGAGTACTCGCCAAGAAACCAAATATTAACTGATCGTAAAATGTTCTTTAACAACAAAATACCAGAAAAAAATAGCCTAATTAAAAGTATGGACCTTGCTGGCCTCTCAAACAAAAATCATGCTAATCATGTCTATAAAACAAAAACAGCATCAGGCTACCTCACTGATGTAAGTCGAAACGAAACTTTGCAACATTGTTCAATATAAATGGACAAATCTTGTTTATATGTAACTTACCTATATGGATACTTATTTATATATTAATGAATGTGAATACTTTTTTAGGGTGTACTATCTCAGCGGACAATAAATCCAAATGTTTATAACGATGTTTATTCACGACGTATTTATGGAAATGCAATAAGATCTACAGTAAGTGACATACCATGGACCGAATACGCAAAAAACCGTCGGCTGATATATGAATTAAACCCTGAAAATCCATCGTCCTACATGAAAAACGGGCGTATGAGTAAAGAAAATAGCAACGATAAAGTTTGCACATTTTATCAAAGTTTCGAAAGCCAAGAACCCGTTTTAAGGATTGTTATCAGCGAATTACGTTTTCGAGATATGAACGATTTTTTAGATGAAGTTTCAAAACTTGTTGGGCTTAGAGCGCGGGAAAGGTTTGTGCATACTCCCAGAGGTAAATAACTTGCTAGTTCATTTTCCTTATTTGACAGAGAGAGAAAAAATTATTTAAAAAATTACCTAATCTATATTTGTTGACAAGGTTACTAAAAATGAATACGACAATTAATTTTTAAAATGTTAAGTATCCACAAAACCGGCATTTGTTCCATAAAAGACGTCTTTTGAATGTTCATAAGACTTCTTTATAGGACCAAATACTGAATGGGCAGATTAAGTACTTGGATTTAAGGATTATGCGTAATTTTGGGGGGTTTCAAAACACTATATTTGACTGATGCATAGTTTTTATATATTAGTTTAAGTATTTTTACAAACTTAAAAAGCTGGTAACGTAGAGCATTACACATTGTTTATTAACTACTAGGTGATATTGTTAAAAATATTAGCGAATTTGAAGATTTTGGGGTGTACTTTTTTGGACCTGCTTACATATACGATTTATCAAGATACGACAGATTCCGAATGCAACATACACCTGATCTTATTGATTCTGATTTTGAATCAGAAGCAAAAATGGTTAGAAAAAGTTATTATTTTTAGTATTAAAGTTTGGGTATTTAGGCATATATTCTAATTAAAAAAATGTTTTCATATCTTTTTTTTCTTTTAGGGTCCATTGAAAGATTCTCAATACTACTCAAGAGGAAGAAGAACAAGAAGAATTAATATTGAATCAAATACTTCTCCGTCGCGAAACATTTCTCTTATTATTGATGAGCTGCATCACCAATCAATAGAAAGTTTACTTCAAGAGTGTTCAGTAATACTAAATATTCCAGGTGGAAGAGTGGAAAAGATATGTACACGTCGAGGAAGAATGGTAGCTTATATTTGAAACAAATATTTAGAAAAATCATCTTCGTTTAAAAAGTTTTTATGTTTTAGACTAGAATAGTTAAATAGCCAGTTCAATAAATAAGACTAGTATGATTGTTACATAACTGGTTTGAACTTTATAATATAAAATATTGTTTTAGGTTACAAGTATTAGTGAATTTTTCTACGGACAAGAGGAAGACTACATTGCCGTGATTTCATTTAAAAGTACAGCGAATGAAGAACCTTTTATTAATTCACAAAGAAACGAAACATTTAAAGATCCAATGAGAGGGTCATACGATCCTTCAAAGCAAAGACGCACATCAATCGACTTTTTGTTATCTGAAAATCAAAAGAAAAATGAGACAAGTAAAATTAAATCTCAAACAGATAGAGACGATTTTTACGGCGACAGTAAGTTTTTTTTTTAAATGCAAAGTGTTGAGTATAATTCAGAATTATTGTAATTGGAAGAAATAGATTAAGCAAATGTTTTTTTTTTGAGCGTGTCCTTTTTATTTTTTTAAGGTCGGCTTTATAAAAAAGTTAGCATGCAAATTGGAGAAAAAACTATTTCGTTTGATCCTCCATCTTACAATTTGTACAACTCAAAACCTGTTAACTCCCTATTAGATCACATGGAGCTTGAATGGATGTATCTTTTCAACTTTAAATACCTTATTTAACTAAAAGAAAAAATTCGTTTTATGTATTATTTCTATTTTATTTTCTATATAATATTATACAAATATTACTTGGTTCTTGAGCTTGTAAATTTAAATCGCCATGACACTAAGTAATATTAGTCTATATAAATATATTACTTTTTAACAGTAATGCTATTAATGAATAGATTTTCATTTCAGTTAACAATCTCTCCTTGAAGCTTAATTAATTAACGCAATTTGTTAAAGTTTTAACATAAATAAAGTCATAACATAACATAATTAACATAACGTAATTAATATAAAAAGTAACGATTGGTTGTTACATAGTTACATTGGTTGTTGCATAGTTACACAGATTGTTTAATATTCATAATGCGCATTATGAAAATATGGGTAAACTACCACATCATTAATGGGTAATGAAAAAATGGGTAAACTACCACATCATTAATGATTTGGTAGTTTACCCATTGCTATAAAAAGTCTCAATAGTTCTTAATTTTTACATATTTTCTTTATTGTTCCTTATCACTGTATATATTCTTTATTGTTCTTAATTGTTATATACATTCTTCATAGTTCTTGATTGCTATATTATTGTTATAAATATTCCTTATCGTTAACTATTTACTTCTATATACTCTTAAACGTTCTTTTTTGTTATAAATCTTTATTCTTACACAATGTTACACCAATTCTACCTAATCCATGGATTAAGAGTCTCTAGAAATTTTTCAAATCTCTGACTTTCGGAAAATATTGTGGCGGAGACCCATTTTTTTGTAAAAAAATTCCGACGAATAACAATATAGATAATGCAGTAAAATTTATTTACACTTTTTTTTTGCCGATAAAAAAAAATTTACAGTCGTAACTTATAAAAAAATAATTACATGACCGGGGCTAGAAGAAGACAAATTTAGTCTTATCATTAAGTCCCAAAAAATGCGTCATTACTAGACAAAATATAGTTTGACAATAAAGTATAGCTTCAATGTATATATCTCTGATATATATTATAAGAGAAAATTTAAATATATCGCATATCGTTTAAAATTTATAGTTTTTCAAAAAATAAGATATAACAACTGCTTTGTAAAATAAAAGAAACAAAATTTATTAAAATATTAAATGACAAAAATAACATTTAAGAATTGGTTTGAAAAATAAGAAGATATGATTTTATATAAAAACATTTTATTGGTAGAGCATTTTATAGTTTAACTTATTTAATTATATTTATAATACTTTTCATTGCTAATTAAGTAAAAGCAAATAAACAGTATAAAATAATAGTAAAAGATTAATAAATAACGCAAAAATAAAAAATAAACTTCATTTAAAATTATCATTTAAATAAAATAATTTAAATAAAAAATAAATTTCATTTAAGATTATCATTTAAAATGATAAAAATATATGTACAATTATTGATTAATTATGCATTAGTAATCTAAAGTAATTAATTAATTAACTAATAATTATTGATTTCTAATATAAAGAAGTTTTATTAGAAAAAATTTAATTCATTTTCAGTTAACAAAAGTAATTGCTTAAGTTTTATTTTGAATTGGTTTAGAGAATAAACAAGATATGAAAGTATGAAAGTATGAAAGGAAAAAAGTATATATTTTTTTACAAAATAGTACATATTGGCTCGTTGATGAAATTTTCTCAGACAATGATAAAACTTAAATATCAAAATAATTTTTTGAAACACTCAAGTATAGATGGTTAAGTATAAAAATTTAGATGGTTAAGTATGGAAGTATAGATGGTTAAGTATGGAAGTATAGATGGTTAAGTATGGAAAATTTACAAAATTGTTCTCAACCATAAACTCGACTACCTTTAAAATCAAGTGTTTTTTTTTCGTTTTTCAATGTAGAACAAGCAAAATCATTTATGCTATTAGAAATTCTGAAAATAACGATGTTCAAATATTTACGTTTCATCATTGCCTTAGAACATCACATCTTTTTTAAACACTACATAGAAATGTGGGACTATTAAAAAATGTACTTTACAAGGTGCATTTTTTAATAGTCCCACCATAGTCCCAGTTGTTATAACAAACGGTTTAAAAAAATGATTTAAAAAAACCGCTTATAAAGACCATCAGAAAGACCTTTGATATTTTCAGCAGCAATTTTAGTCGCCATTCTTAGAATTTTTCAAGATGATAATTTTAATTAAATAGGTGGAATAATTAAGAAAGTTAAATGGAACAGCATAACTAATATAGTATAACATAACATTTAATTATATAAATAAATAGTTAAAATAAACGAGAAAGTAAAGAAGTTATTTTATAGATTAATCAACAATATTACGTAACCGTAATAAATATTGCATAACTATTTCCATAACTAAAACATAACCAGATACGGCTATAACGGTCGAAATTGCCGTAACAACATATTTATTTTACCTTCAGAAGAAGTGGTTTATTTTGTTGCAAAAATTGTGGTCATGTATAACATGACACTTAAAAAGCAGCGATTTTACGCAGAGCATACTGAGGAGATACGGTGTATAGCACAACATCCAAATGCATGGATATTTGCCACTGGTCAAATATACGGCGGAGTTGCTGGTCATATTCGCATTTGGGATTCCAAATTATTATTTACACGAAATATCATTAAATTTGACGATATGTTATTGTCTGTGGAATGTTTAGCCTTCTCCCAAGTACGTTTTTTGTTTGTTAAACGTTTTTTAAATGTACACGCTAAAAAAAAGTTGTTTTTTCTATAACAATTATTACTTCTAATGTTATAAAGAGAAGCTCTTATATTTTAAGAACAAATAATGTATTCAGATAGAATCGTATAATCTAATCTCAAATCTAAACAAAATTTGCATATTTAACTTTTAATTAAAAGTTTATTTATCTTGTATAGGGTGATCATGGAACCTATCTTGCTACTATCACTACGTCAGGTCAAGAGTGGAATCTTCATGTTGTACAAGAGCCAGTTCCTGATTCTGATGAAATTGGGGATTTAGAAGAACTAAATATAGTATCGAGTGATCCTTACAACGAAATTGAATTAGCATTGATGTTCGATCCCTCGGATAGTAACACTCTGATTTCATGCGGTAAAAATCACGTTTTCTTTTGGAGTATTTTGAGTGATCGTCCTCAATACGAAACAGGTCATTTTGTAGGCTATCAAATTCCTGATTATGTCACATGCATAGGTTTTAACCAAAAAAATGAATTAATTACGGCCGATTCAAATGGGTTTTTGCACCTATGGATTAAAGGTGAAAGAAGGACAAATACTATCATTAAAACTAGCCATACTGGAAGTATTATTGCAATGCAAGTACTTTCTGGTGGGCTAGTGATTACAGGTGGTGGATCTGACAGAATGTTTACTCTTGTTGATTGCGACTCCGTCATTCCTACATTGGGAGAAGTCCAACTTTCTGCTCGTTATGGTGGAATTGTAGCAATCATACCAGATAAATACGCTTTTATAGGATCAGACATTGGCAATCTTCCTTTAATACTAGGTACAAGCACAAACAACTTACTTATTGGTAACTTAAAAAGTGAATTTGAATGTCTGTTAAGAGGTCCATGTGACATGAATACCGTTATCACTAAACATCCGAATGAACAATCTTTTCTTATGGGAGGTTCAGATGGTAACATATCCTTGTGGAAATTAGATGATCATACTGAGGTATGGGATTCAAATATATCAGCTTGCTGTTGCGCGGCTGCTTTTCATCCCTATGCTGAGGTACTGGCGATTGGAACTACATCAGGTCGTTGGATTATATTAGACGCTCAAAATGCTCTTCATTTAGCATCATTTCAAACCGAACGATCAACAATATCTTGTTTATCGTTTTCGCCCGATGGAAAGTTCATAGCAGTCGGAAATGAGATGGGAAAAATTTTTGTATACCAATGTCTGGATGATGGAAAAACGTATCGTTACTTAAGCTGCACCCAAGTAAGTTTTTAAAACCTTTTATTAATAAAGCATCACAAATTCATATTTTTACATTACATCGTTACTTAAGGTAAGGTTTTTGCTCCCATGGCAACTTTTGTAATAGTAACTTTACCTTCTTTTTTTTTTTACATGTTTTAAAATTATTTTTCAGCTTATTTTTATGCATGTTTAAATTCAGCTTATTTTTATTTCAGCTTATTAAATTTCAGCTTATTTTTATGCATGTTTAAATTCAATTTTTTGATATGAATACGTGTTATATATACTTATTTTCATCTATGTATCGCATTTACCATTATTATTTATTTATAATCAAAGTTAGAAATTTAATGAAGTATAAAATTAATTAGGAAAAAGTGTACCCTTAAACCTAACCTTAACCTTATCCCTTACCCTAACACAACCCAAACTCATTATTTAATGAATTTAAGTTTCCCTGCATTTTTTCTTTTGACAGTTGATGCATGTATTTTCTTTTTGTAAAAAAAAATATAAACTTATAAAGACAGTTTAAATGAAAAAAATTTGCTCACGGAAACAAAATATTTTTAGGGAAATGTCTTTACATCTTTTTTGATCACATATGTATTAATTTTTTGCATAAGCTGTACCCAATGATAGAAGTGGAAACATTAAACACAAGTTTGCAATAACATAAGTATCGAAAATTAAAAAAAGATTTATTTAAAAAAATTAGGAGTAAAGAAAAAGATGAAGTAAATGAAGATATTTTATACTTTTAAAGTCATCTATGTGCAAGCTTAGCACAAATTTGCATCCCCGCCATCTATCTAATCCCACCGTCCATCCGCCATCTATCTAACCGCACTATCTATCTAATCCCACCATCTATCTAATTTAGCCTAAGCTTCTATGCTAGAAAACGTCCAATTAAGGGGCCACGTTTAAAACAAAATTCTTGATGAAGTAGCTCTTTTTTAAAAAACGGGTCTAATTACTTTAGAAATAAACTAAAGGATTTTAATCTAATCCAATTTTACAAAATTTAAACTTTAATCTAATCCAATTTTACAAAACATTGAATCATTTAGAGAAATTCATTTTCAATTTCAAATTAGTTCTTAAATCAGTTTTGACTCTTTATTGAATTTGAACTAACTTGTATATTGCTACAAGAGACTTCAATCAGGGAACCAGAATACATTATTTTCTTGCAAAATAAACAATTTTCATTCATTAGATAACTCTAAAATTTTCAAATGTGTAGCAATCTTAAGATTTCAATATTATTAGACTCTTGGTACAATAAAGACTAAGAGTTTTATAAAAATTGTTACAAAATCTATTTAAAAACTGTGCTGAAGTTTTGACTGAATTGAGCAAAATAAACTAATTATACATAGTTATTTTCTAGAAAAATCTTGATTCGGCAATTTTATCGGTAGACTGGACCGATAATGGATTATTTTTCCGTTTTACAACTTCGTCAGCTATTGACTACTTTAACGTCGAACAAAGGAGTTATGAACGCAGAAGAGTAAAAATACGAGATTTAAAGTTTGCGACACAAAGTGGGGTAATTAGTTATGAAACTATGGGAATATGGAGATGTTTGGATCCTAAAACAACTTACACTTCTGGTTGTAAATCCAAAAGCGGCGAAATGTTTTTGGCCGGAACCAGTGATGGAAACATTCGAATGTTTAATTTTCCATGTGATTCTTTAATGGTAAGTTATGTTATTACAATGAATAAATAACACTTGAAAATTGAAGCGTGAGTTACAAGATGATATCCGAATGATTTTAATTTAACCATTTCTGGGTATTCGTAAAAAAGTTTTTTCTTTTTTTTTTCTTTTACGATAAACTTTTAATTTGATAAACAAAAGCTTACAAAAAATAACTTTTATTTTTAATATATAAAAGTGAAGTTAAATTGGCTCAATATATCACTTTAAAACGTTAGCACAAGCAAAATGGACTAATTTGATTAAATTTATCTATTTAGCCACTTTTCAACGAAGTAAACATCCACAGTGGCGCATTAAAACAAGTTTTATTTACTTCATACGATTCTCGAATTGTCTCGGTGGGTCAGCAAGACTATTGCATCGCGCAATGGAAACTTGTTTCAGATAAAAACGTTGTTGAGAAAAGCGATAGCATTAAAAGTGAAATCGTTCCTAATAAAAATAAACAGCCAATCTATGATCTCCAAGACCAAAAACCTAATTTATTAGACCAAAAGAAAGAAAAAAACCCAAAAGTTCCACAAAAACCCAAGGAAAAACCAAGAGATACAAGACCAAATAGACACAACAAAAGAAATCCACTTAAAAATAGCAAAGACTACGAAGACAAAAAGGATGAACAGAATTCACTTGGTAATGACAAAAACATCCCTTCAAGTGTTGTTTCAAGTAAAGAAAATCCAACTAAATCAACAGCTCAAAAAGATGATCCAAAAAATTCCAAAATGTCTTCCAAAAGCTCAGTAGAATATGTAATGAAACTCGCGGACGATTAGTATGCACATCTTCTTGGAGCAGTTAAACATTGATAAAAAGTCAAACTAAATTAATAACCAAAAAATAAATATTATTCTGGTTATATAAAAATCTTATTTTGATTTTTTTTTTTAGAGCACATTTATTTTTTAACAATATTTCTTTTAAAATTAAAGCAAATTGAGTCTGCGAGTCGTTATAATTAGCGCATTTAAGTTTAAGTCTGGTCAGCAAGTCTTCCAGCAGACTGTAAATTAAGTATTAATATTCTATAGATTTATATATGTATTACTTTACTATTGTTTCAGTATATACTATAATCTGTTTTAATAAATAGTGAATAGTTATATAAATAACAAAAATTGTTAAATAAGATAAATAAAATATAAAAGGCATAAAGTATTTGGAAAGATAACATAATAAAGTCTAAATAATCTTTTCAACTCTTTTAGTTCCCCTCATCCCCGCAACGTTTAGATTGGACGTCGAGTTCGACCACTACTATACACAATATATAGATTGTTAGTATTGGCTGTTGTTAGTTTTACTATTTTATTTACTTTTGAACTATTTTTTTTATATTTAATATCATTTCATTTTATATTTCTTTTTTTTTATTTATAAATGTTTTTATGATTCGTTTATATAAATTTATATTTACATTTTAAATCATTTTTTACTATTTAAACTAGTTAAAAAAATTTTATTTTATAAATTGTAGTAGGAGTAGTTCGTCATAGATTTTCTGACACTTTGTAATAAGGGGGCAGAGGTAGTTTAAATTTGTGACGTCGCAGCTGATTTGAACTAGCTCTGTAATTTTATAGAACTCTAAAGTTTCTGCAACTTAAATTTACAAATGTTTTATCAATGCAATGGCATTGTTAAAGGTGTACCCAAGCTTTTCCTTTTTATATTATATTATATATATATATATATATATATATATATATATATATATATATATATATATATATATATATATATATATATATATATATATATATATATATATATATATATATATATATATATATATATATATATATATATATATATATATATATATATATATATATATATATATATATATATATATATATATTGGGCTTCATCAAGAACAATCCTGCCGTTTCGCGAAAAGCACATATTTTATTGTATTTATAGTGTTTCTCTAATTTTTTTTCAAACTTTTTATTTTTAACATTTAATGTTATTATTATTTCCCAAATCTTCTTTTCAAAAGGTTTTATGAAATACTAATGTTGATCATGTTGATACATATATTGCAGATTGATAAGATTTCTTTTCGTCAAGGCTCCTCTGACGTTGATTCATCCGCGTGTTTACCTGTATGTACCTAAGTAAACTTTGGAACAGTTTCATTTGATCATATAGGTTCCAGGCTGACTTATACTAGTAGTTTTGATTTTTTTTTTGATGTTAATAAAGATCTTCAAATTTGGTTTTGATTTAAATACTGCTCTTTATCCTGCTTTTAAGTTTTGGTGAAGGGCCTAGTACCCATTGTAAGACAGGAAAATTGTTGCATTCTGATGGAATTGTATTTTTATTTTGTCTTTTTTGATGAATTTGGCGTGCAATACTCCTCAATTGCATTTATTGGTATCCGCTTTCAATAAAAGTTTCAGTTAAAAAATTTATTTAGTTTTGCAAATGAGGTTTACTGCAGATGGAGTCAGCCCCGTGAAGAAATCCTTTAAATATAGCGATTAAAGTATTCGGATTGTGATTTGAATGCGGTTTAATCATGATATGGTATGATATGGTATATTTTAATGTTTTTAAATCTTCCATCTACTAATGCCATGAATTTATACTCCTGCACCTACGCTATCGCTATGGTTATTTATCTTAAAGTGGTTTTAGCTGCTGTTTTAACGCTCTGCTCTTTATGTGAAGTGTCGGTTAAGGTCTTGCCGAAAGTAGATCAACCAGTTGAGGGGGCTGCAGCTGACCCAGCATTGATTGATGCGGGTTAAGATTATTTAGCTAGTTTGCTTAGCTGGTATTAGATCAGTTTGTGTTTTAATGGTTGAGAATCCACCTTCTACTAATACCATGGATTGATTACCCTTTTCTCACTCAACCTGAGTGAGTCGTTTGTAATTAAATTAATTCATTAATTAAATATTTATATCAATTTAAAATAGAATAAAATTTTGTAGATAAAAATAAAAAAAACCTTCAAAGATAATTATAACTTCAGATTTTATTTATCTATTTCTTCCCCATTAATTCGCCTGCCGAGAACCAAGAGACCGTTTGACTTTTTTTTCTGTTTATTACTAAAAAATGTTCTCTATGAGTCTGTGTTTTGAGTGATTCTAGTCACAAAAATCATAAAACTAAGGTTCATATTAAAAGAACCAGAAGGCCGTATGTCCGAAAAAGTGATGACTGCTATTATCAACTGGCCGTATCTTCTTTGACCAATCAGATCAGTCAAGACTTCGTTTACGCTGTTACAACCACTAAAACTCTATTTTTTATCAATAGAATGGCGTACCATGAAACTACTGATGAAGTCTTTCAAAGGCACGAATATAAAGATAGAGTTCTCTAAATTATATAATCACAAATTGTTGAGACTAATCAATGCTTACTACTTAGTTCTATATATTTAATATATTATAATTGTTAAAATTGTTATTATTATCATATATATATATATATATATATATATATTATATATATATATATATATATATATATATATATATATATATA
The DNA here is from genome assembly GCF_038396675.1 of Hydra vulgaris. Taxonomy (NCBI): domain Eukaryota; kingdom Metazoa; phylum Cnidaria; class Hydrozoa; order Anthoathecata; family Hydridae; genus Hydra; species Hydra vulgaris. The sequence continues at coordinate 20,743,590 of NC_088923.1, forward strand.
TATATATATATAATACCTAATAATTAAGAAATTTAATGGAACAAGATGTTTACATTCAATTACAAAATAATCTTCAATTCAACTACTCTGAATTTATCTCTGTTATTCAATCACAACATATTCATAAAAATGATAGTTTCCTTAATCAAGCTGATTCGAATAGAGATGCCAGAGAAAGTAGCAGAAAACATAGGAGAACTGGAATAAATCTTCCACGCAAACGAAAATGAGACCTTACCTCCTGGAAAAAAGAAATAAGAAAAAAATTTAGACAGAGTGGTTAGCAATACACAGCCTCAAATGGTATAATACTACATTGGAAATTTATAAAAGACTGTAATAGAGACCACACACAATGTCGTTTTAAATGTAAAATAAAAATTAGCGTTGCTGATCTTTACACAAACGTTGCTGAACTTTATACAAACAAAACTATATTTTAAATGATCAAGAAAAGCGTTTTTTCTACTTTCAAACTACAATTGTAGAGAACAAAAAGCGGTTTCGTTCGGCTGAAAATTCAGAATTGAAAAAAAAAACAGTTATTCATATTACTTTATTGTTTCTGATGAACAAATGCGTGTTTGCAAAGAATTTTATCTATGTACTCTAGATACAGAGATGTAGGTCTCGAAACCAAAGTCTTGGTTTTGAGACTCATATTTAACTGTCTTGGTCTTGGAATTGGTCTTGAAGCCTAAAGTCTTGGTCTTAGTCTTAGTCTTGAAAATCTAGAGTATTTGTCTTGGTCTTGGTCTTGGTCTTGAACCTCTATTGTCTTTTAGATTCTTAATTCTTACGAAAAATATCTACTCAATGAATGGGTTAATTATTAATAACAAACCGTAGATCGCTGCAACTTCCCGCTCTCCATGAGAGTTTGTCGTGTTGATTTGATAAGGTTCTAACGGAAATTTTTTATGTTCGGAGGATTTTAAAAAAAATTTGAATTTTTCTTTAATGTTTAAATAAAATTAAGCCTTGATCCCGGTCTAAAATTAGGTCTTGATCTCCGACTTTCAAAGACTTAGTTTTGTTCTCGGGTTAATTTTTTGATGAAAATAGAATTAGAAATTACCCTTTAACAAAAAACAAAATAACAGGAGCACCTCAACAGTATAAAAGAAGTAAAGTATCTAGTCGAACTGTCCCGAATTACATTAAAGATTCTGTACGTAAGCATATTCAAAGCATTCCGAGAATCGCTAGTCACTTTTGTCGCAAAAGTAAAAACAATGAGTGCATTCAAGAAAATGTGAGTATGACCATTTTGTATGAGAAATATTGTAAAAAATGTGTTTCTGACTATGTTATTCCTGCAACAAAAAAAACATATATATAGATCAATATTTAACACAGAGTTTAACATTGAAGTTCATAAACTAAAAAAAGATAAATGTGATAAATGTGAAAGTATAAAAATGAATCTTTTACTAAATTCAAATAAAAAAACAGGATATAAAATTCAAACAACAAACAAAGGTGAAACTAAGGAAGAACGTAATTGTGATAGGCTTTATAAAAGCAAGTGTGTCATTTGCTTCGATACGGAAAATGTTTTCAGTCTACCATGAGCAAATGTTTCCAACTTTTTTTACACACAAAAGTTGACTGTTTTTCATTTGACATAATGCAGTCTGGTCAGAACTTACTAGTGGCCAAATAAGAAATAATATAGCTAGCGCTCTTCTTGTTACAATTTATTAAATAGCTGCAGATGAATCTTAGGTAACTGAAATTTATTTATGAAGCGACTTTTGTGTACCGCAGAATCGAAGTAGTTTTATGACAATTGCTTTAAAAAATTTTATGCAAAATCATCCACAAATTAAAACAATCATTCAGAAATTTTGTCAGCCAGGACATAGTATTATCCAGGAGATAGACAAAAAAGTAGCTGAAGTTTACAGTCCAGTTGATCTTGTCAGAATTCTAATATACATACCTCAAAAGAATCCAATCAAGTTGATTCAAATTAAAGATGTGCAGATGATGGACTTTCAAACCGTTGCTAAGAATTATTCATTGGTTAAAAATGTTCCATATGCTAAAGTAAAGATACTTAAATACTCGGCAGTTAAGCCATGGAGTGTTAAATAAAAAACCATTTAGTACTGAATGGAAGCTAGAAATATTCTCAAATATAACACCAGACACCAAAATTCAAATAATAAAAAAATTGCAAACGATATAGCTTGTGCAACCGAAGTTTGTGACGATAGATTGTGCAAACGATAGAAAGATTGTGCAAACGATAATTTGTGCAACCGAAGGTGCTTAAAAAAAAAATATTGAAAGAAAAAGTAAAGATCTAATATCGATTTTAAAATTCATGCTACTTCAAGACAAATGAAGAGTACACGGGAAAAACGGCAGAGTCACATATAAAAAGTTTTGAGAAAGTATATATTAATCATTTATAAAAGTTTTCATATAAAGCATAGAAGTAAATTAGAAAAAATTATTTCTTAATTTCCAGGCTGTTGTATTTCATTTTCAAGTAAAACAGAATGTTTGGATTAGTCTTTAATCTATATTTACTATTCTAACTAACTTTAAAATTGTAACCAACATAATTAAATATATATACTTTATTTAATTCTGAAACTAATTTTGTATTATTTATTATTTGTATAGTGTTTGCATCAACATAACCGACCCTCGCGAACAAAAATTATGTTTTGCAATCTTTTTTGGTTTTATGCTTTTCAAAACTGCATTAAAATATTTAAAAAATAATTTACCATAAAGCGCTAACAACATGACCGCCGAGAGCTTATATGGCGCCCGGGGCATAGCGTCGAGTAAGCGCCACTTTAAACATGATTAAAAAATTAATTTGAAAGCAGATGTAGTCATGCAAATGCAATACACATGTGTGACACATCTGGCATCCAATAGGAAATGGCTGTAAAGTAATTTCTCTTACTTTCTTTAAAAAACACACACACAACCAATGAACCAATTGGTAAGTTCTTTTATGCATAGGTAGCTATTAGTGATAATATGATGGCTGTTAGTGATAATAGCCATCTATACATTTATATTGCCATTAGCATGTAAGTACTGCTTTTCATTTTTTTAAATAAAACAGTTGATGCAATAGACTCACGTCTTCTTAGACCAGTATTAACCAGAAACTGATTTTTTTTTTTTAAGTTAGCATTAGCATTACTGTTCTCTAATTTATGTAGAAATTTTTGTATAGCAACACTTTCATGAGATTATGTTTCAAAATGTAATATGTCGTCACTTTCATTTTATACATACAATATAATCTCTCTAATTTGAATCTCTAATTCGAATTAGAGAGATTGTACTGTATGTAATCTCTAATTCGAATCTAGCGGCGATCCGAGCTGACTACCTGGTATCGGAAATCTTGCAAAGAGTATTATATGGCAATTCTTGCAGAATCTTCTACCTAGTAGGACTGCAGCTGAAGAACACGTAGAGAGCTTGATACCGAAAAAAGTTTTTATCTCAGCGCAAGATTTAAATGCATGTTCTCCTGCTAAACAAAGCTATGGGCACCATAAAGAATATATAAGGCTTATGGGATATTTTGTAAAATTAACGATTTTGCCCCCATGTAAATTCCAGCCGTAATTGAGCCGTTGTCAAAACCTTGTTATAGCGGCATTTCTGCAATTAAAAGATTTACTTTTATCATCACATCACGAATCAGTTTAACAATATACGCTCCCTTCTTTTCTCCGCGTCTTTAAAACAAAGAAAACGCTCTTTTATTTCCCAGTTTTTTTTTGGTAACCTTAAAGTAAATAAGACGGAGAATGAAACCTATCTGTTCTATGTGTAAAACATAAGTGAGACTGTAAATTATCCAGCATCTCTCACTTCCTTTAAAAGCATTATATTAATATTGTCATTAGCATTTAAATACTGCTGAAATTTCTCGTTTTTTTTAATAAAACAGCTGATGCAATAGACTCATGTCTTCTTCGTCCAGTTTATACCAGAAATTGATTTTTTTCCTTGAAAGTTACTCAACCTTGCATAATTATTATTCTCTAACTTATTAAAAATTTTTTGCATAGCAACACTTTCATGAGATTATGCGCCAAAATGTAATACATCGTTATTTTCAATTTATCCATATACACATTTAAATGCATACAAAAGAAGTTGCCATTTATGGCAACTTTTTTGTTAATTTGGCAACTTGTTATAAGAAAATATATTATTGTAAAAAGATAAATGCACCTTTTCTCTCAAAAAAATGTTGTACGATTTATAATTAAATTATAGTAAAAAGAGTTGTTTTCAACAAAATTGAAATACAGTAACAATTCTCTCTGACAGAAGACTTTCTTCTTTAAACACAATAATCCGTGAACATGAAAACCGCCATTGTTAATAATTTCAAAAAAATTTTAATAAAACATCATGTAAAAATCACGAAATAATGATGTTTTTTACTTGCGATTCGCAAGTAAAAAGCATGATTATAAAAGCAACATTTATGCAGCACAAATATTGCTTTTATAAAAAATAAAAATTGACTTTGTTGTTGTGGTTGTAACCTCTTCATATATATAAGATTGTGATTTTAATATTAACTGTGCAGAAATTACATTTTCATCCATTTTATATCCAAGTTTCGTGCATTTAGTGGAATACTTTTGAACACTATACTAATTTTAACTTTTGAACAAGGCAGACACAGCTTGTTTTAATGAAATGCTCTTTATTACGTAAGCCTTATTTTTCCAATGAAAATAATATTGAAATAAGCAAATTTCTATGAGTTGTTTCAGGTATAGTTAGTTTTGTTAAGTTTTTATATGATATACTGTTATTTAATTGTTCTAAAAAGGGAAAGCCGGGACTAGTTGCAACGCATTTTATAAAACTGTTTGTTTTCTATAACTTTAATTTTATATATTGTATATTTTATTTACTTTAAATAATTCTATATTTTTAACCTTTTTGTATTTGAAAACGATATTTTTTACCTCATATTGTTTAGGTTGTTTAGTTTAAAGTGAAACCGAAAAAAAAGTTTGAGAAAGCGAATTATAAGTTGATATCTGAAAAAATAAAGATTTAATAAAATAAAATTCAAAATAATAAATACTTTTCAGTTTTTGTTTTATTAATAAATTTTTTTTTGAGCTGACGTGGTAACCTTACAGTTATATAATGTAAAAATATTTTGTAATAATAACTTGAAAAACATCGTTAAAATAACATTGTTGCAACTACCCCCGGTCTCCCCTATATATGTAAAAAATTAAGTATTTGATTCGAAATAAATTCGTTTTTTACTTAAGCAATTAGTAGTTTATTATCGACCTTATCGAACGCTTTAGCAAAGATAAACCACTAAAACATAAATCCACTGTTTAAAGCATTGGTTATTACATCTACTGATTCAAGAAAATTTTTGATTACTGATTTACCTGAAGTAAATTCATGTTATTCTTTAGCAACTAAGTTATTAAAATTTCAGTAATTTGTTGCCATCTTTATTAGCTTTTGCATTTAAAATAGTTCTCGCAACAGATTGAGTAATAACAACAATTTACAAACTTGTTACGTGCACAAATAAAGATTTTTATGATGGTATTTCAATTGTTCCTTTATAATTAAAAGATTACAATAAAAGTCTAAGTTGGTCCTTATTTTTTTGAAAATTAACTTAAACGTAGTATTTTAAAGGTAAACTTTAAAATACTACGTTTAAGTTAATTTTCACAAAATTAGAGCTAAAAACTAATTTTAATTCTTCCTGAGATCATAGTCGAAACATTTTGAAGATTTTAAACTTTTTAGTATGAGGTAAGAACTAGCGTTACCGTCAATAATGAAAAATATCTTATTAGTTATATTTTCTGCGTTTATTTATATATGCATGTATGCATATAAATATGTATGTATGTATGTATGCATATATGTATGAACGTCGGTATGTATGTATGTATGCATATATATATGCATGAATGTATGTATGTATGTATGTAATTATGCATGTATGTATGTATGCATATATGTATGAACGTCGGTATGTAAGTATGTATGTATGTATGTATGTATGTATGTATGTATGTATGTATGTATGTATGCATATATGTATGAACGTCGGTATGTATGTATGTATGTATGTATGTATGTATGTATGTATGTATGTATGTATGTATGTATGTATGTATGTATGTATGTATGTATGTATGCATGTCTGTATATATGTATACATGTATGTATGCATTTATGTTTTTTTAATTGTGCTGAAAATTTTTTTTTTTAATAACACTTTATTTTATATAGAATGCTCACAGCGCAATAATAAATAGAAGTAATGTTTATAACTTTATTTGAACTCAACTCTTAAATAAGAATTCTATATCGATCGATCAAAGATCTTCGTGTTTTATAAATTTTGATCAAGATACTCAACCAAATAAAAAACGGCATAAGCGTAGTAAAGTTACAAAATCAAGTAAATATTTTGCGTCTTTCCATCACCTATCATCTTTTTATCATCATTTCTACCATTCTTCCATCATACATCATCATCGCATAATCTAACAATTCACTTAGACAAAGCCAAAAACTTTAGTTTTTATCGCTAATAAAAACTTGTTTCGCAGTATAGCTTTTGATGAGTATAGAGGAACGTAGAGTCGAGAGATACATGTATTTGCAGTAGGAAGTTGATGGTCGTTTGCTGGTTTGACAGTAACAGAAGGTAGAGGTTGAAAGCCTTCGGCACTTGCAGGCATTGCGGGGGAAGAGGTCCAAAAATAAAGCTAAAAATAATTGAAAAAATAAAACTTTCTAAAACATTTATACAAAAAAAATATATATAAATTTAATCTTATAAGATTAATAAGATTGTATAAATAATTTTAATATATTTACCAAGTCCTGCTTTTGCTTAGGAGTCATATTCTCAACAATAGACCAGAACCATTTTTTAAACTTTGTTAACTTTTCTTGTCCTTCGCCTGTTAAAAACAGATCAATTTTAAAACTAGACTAATAAAAGAAAAAATTTGTATTTGTTATAATATAAGTAATAAACATAAAAGGAGAATGTGGGAGATTTTTGTTTAGAAAGTATATTTGTAGAAGCGGACCTCTAGGGCAAAAAATGACCTAACTACCCCCTCAGCTACCTTTTTTTTTCTGTAAAAATCACCCTGTAAACTAATGGAAGGAGTAAAAACAGGTATAAAAGATAATAATATTAGATTATAATACTTTACCTGCTGTTTCATCACTAAAAAATGTGTAGCTCATAAGTTGTTGGATGCATATGTTTCCAATCCCGTTTAAAAGCAACCGGAAATCTTCTGCGGTCAAACTTTCTAAATGATTTGCTGGTATGACATCTAGTAATCCCCTACGCATTGCCTGTTTTATACATAATAAACATATATAAATAAACTGTTTCTGCTTCTAATCTATTAAGTGTTTAATAAACACTACTACTACTACTACTACTACTACTACTACTACTACTACTACTACTACTACTACTACTACTATTACTACTATTACTACTATTACTACTACTACTACACATACACAAACTGTTTACGCATATAATGCGAAGATACACATATAAATCAAAGCTTCTTATTTTAACTATGGGTCGCGACCCCTAATGGGGTCACTTTACGAAATATTGGAGTCGTAAGATTTTAACATAAAATATTTAAATGCATGAACTTGTATAACTGTGTATTTTTTCATGTGTATGTATATTATTTTATAATCAAAAAATAATCACAAAATATTCAATATTTTTATTTTATATTTATCTAAGGTCGCGAAAAAACTTCTAATCATAAATGGGGTCGTAAATTAGAAAAGGTTTAGAAGTCCTTATATAAATTGTTCATGCCTATAACAATGTATAGTATGTTTAGTAATATAATTAGTATAAAAAAGTATAATAATAAAATATAATAAGTATAATATTTAACTACCATAACTAACACAACTTGTATGATTGGTTAAAATACTTTTATGAAGGATTCGTAAATTAAAAAATTTGGGTAATTCTAGTCTTTAATAATCAAAAGATTGAAATAAGATAATATTTTATAAGTAAAAATAGATAAAATATTTTTAAAAGAGTTTTTTTTTGTAGATTGAAAAGCAGAAACTTTACAGACATAAAATAAATTGCAAAGTTTTGATGTTTTGTTCATAAATTGTGATTGATAAACTATGTAGAAAAGAAAATTGTATTTGTGATTAAAAATATTTTTAGTTTCAATTATTCCTACCTGAAGTGCTCTCCTAGAGTTAACAACCATTCTATATTCAGCATACCGCTTGACATAATCATGAACATTGTCTGGTGCAACTTCTACATGACTTCCACCCTTTACAAGCTCTACTGTACCACCACCTATAAAATAGAAATTGGATATAAAAATATAAGTTGTTAAAAATAAAAAATGTACCCTTTTCAAATCATAACATTAAAAAAATGTACCCTCTTCAGGTCGTAACTGAATGCAATATGTTAGATCAAGATCTGAAAAAAATTTAGAGCTATCCTCACGCTTGCTATCCTCAATAAGTTGACGTAAACTCTCATATAATATTGGATCAAAAAAAGCTAAGTCATGCCAACTTATCTAAAATAAAATAATATGTACATATGTGTGTGTAAACACATTTTAAAATATGCGTGTGCAAACACATTTTACAATGTGCGTATGCAAACACATTTTAAAACGTGCGTAGAACAGGGAGTTGATGCATGTTAAAGATAATATAATCGTCCACTTTCTTTTATTACTTTCTGAGTGCCTATGTGATTAGAAAATTAAAGAACATTGTAAGTATGTAATTATGTAATTATGTATTGAAATGTCAACTGAACACAGAAATTAGGCTTGCTACAATCAAAAATCCAAAAAGTTGTCCTCCA
>NC_088923.1:20755000-20772500 GCF_038396675.1 Hydra vulgaris
TTTATATAAATATATTTATATACAAACATTCAAATTAAAAATCCATTTAAAAAAAAAAAAAAAAAAAAAAACCATAAATATAATAGAAATATAAAGATAATGAAGCATTTGATTTTACGCTGGAAATAATTATTTAAAGGTTGCTGATCAACACAGATGAAATGAAAAATATAGTAGTTGATTAATTTTTTTTAAGGACAATCAAATTTAATTTTTATTATTTTCATCTAAATTTAGTAACCATAACAGTTTATGCTTTACGCTTTTTGAGTTTGCACAATATTTTATAGGGTTACATTGTTATAAAGCCTAATTATCCACAAAAAAAACAACACTGATTTTAAAAAAATTATTATTTAAGAACAACCTTCTAATAAAATTTAGATTTTTATATTTCTATAAATGTTATTTTGAATCAGTCAAAGCAAACTTTAGTTTTTTAACAACCTGCTATGAAAAAACTTTTTTTTCTTAGCTGGTAGCTTAGATGGTTCCTAACTAAAGACTTTACTTTTTTCCCTGAGGAAAATTAGCTCTTTTTAATTGCTATGTATTTATTGCTATGCGTGATTTAAAATAAAATGAAAAAAAAAAAATCTTTCGTAGAAAAAAAAAAGAAAAAGTTTTACTTTTTTTTTGAGGATGATTCAGATACTAATTTCTTATTGAAATGGAATAATTGTCTGTTGTTTTTTGTCTGCCTCTATTTTTTGATTATAATTTATTTTATTTATTTCTATTTAATCAATTTCGGCACTTAAAACAAAAACTATTATACCGTTTTGGCATTTAATGATCTCAAACTTTTGAGGTTATTAAACAATTTAAGCAAAAGTAAATAATTTAAGTAAAAGTAAATTAATTTAAGCAAAAGTAAATTCTTATGATCGCTATATTTATCATTATTATTATTACTATAGTGGACTTTTAAAGAAATGTTAACATTTTTAGTCATTATTTCTAATTTATTTCATTAAAACTCATTAAGATTTCAATAACTATTTAAATTTTTTTTTCTGAATTTAAAGACAAAAAAAAAATCTCAGACTATGTTTATTCTATGTTTATAATATCAAAAATATTCAGTATTATTCAAAATATTCAAACATTATTTCCAAAAAACGATAAAAGCTGTCACACTCAGAGTGATTGAGATTTTTAAATTAAGATTAATTCATTTGAATTGTTAAAGGTCATTGAGACAACATTTTCAAACTAAGATTAATTCATTTCAATATTTATTTCTCCGAACTATCTAAAAAGAAAACATTATTAAACACCAATTCAAATCTTCAACATTAGGGTGTCCCAAAAATATAGCTTTCTCACAGAACCAAAAGGTTCGAAACACATCCTGGTTGTATACCTTAAATAAAAGAAAAATTCAACATTTTAGCCTTCAGAGAGTGTTAGGTGTAGATTTCCATTTTTCATCAAAATATTTAAATAATAAAACAATCCAAAGAAAAAAACAGTTTATTTTGGTTCAAAATATTTTTTCTTTTATTAAAGTAGAAAAAAAATTTACATTTAATTACTTACTCCTTAGCAAAAAGTATTTAAAATACTTTTTGCTAAGGAGTTATGTTGTTCAAATCACTTTTCATTCTTTTATCCACACTTTTTATTTTCTTTAGCAACCACCATGATATTTTGTCTCTGATTTTCATTATGACTGTCTGCAAGGAAATATTGCACTAGACAAATATTTCTTTCAGAGCAGTCATTTGTGCACTGAATATTTGAAACAAAATCTTTAAAAAACTTGAAGCTGGGATGAAGATCTACAAATTTTTCATCAAAAATCAAAAAACATTTTTCATTCCATCAGAAATCCAAAACATCTTGTATATAAAGATCGAATATGAAAAAATACACCAGCTGTTTTTCCCAACAAACTTGTGGAAATGAGTGTTCTTGTTAATGATTATATCATCTCTAACCTCTGGTTTCTTTATTATTTGCTTATTTATAAATACAAAATAAATGAGAAAGAGGTGGAAATGTTTCATTAACGTGGAAAAACATAAAAAATCCAAAAGTACCTGTTTTTCAGTTTTTACACATAACACTTCTAAGGGTCCATAAACCCTTAAATTTGGTAATATTGCTTATTTTTACACATATAACCAGGATATATTTAGAAGCCACAAACTTCTTTTTTTGGGAAACCCTATTCAACATTTATTGATAGATAAAGTTTATTGACTGAACAATATGTGAGCATTTTAGATGTTCATTGAATATTATGTGAGCATTTTGAATGTTCTTTGTAATGATGTTATTTATTTGGTTAATATTTTTAGAAAACAAAAAAATTTAATTAGTTGTCAGCTTTTTTTTTTATTAAAATGTGCATTTGACAAAGATTGTATAGTAAAAAAAGAACAAAGATTGGGAAGAGAAGAACTAACAAAATCAGAAGTGAAAATTACTGATCATGAAAAGTAAACAACAACAAACTTTTTAATCTTAATCTGATGAACTGGTTTACAGTGTATAAGTACAGTGCAATGTTACAGTGTATAAGTACAGTGCAATGTTATCATGTAATTAAAGTTTACAGTGTATAAGAACTGTGCAATGTTACCATGTAATGAAAGTTTACAGTGTATAAGTACACTGCAATGTTACCATGTAATAAAAGCATGCAAAACAAAATAACTAAAAGATTTAATTTTTTTCAACGTTTTGAAAAAAAAAAAAAAAATTAAACAATAGTTTACCTTCCAACATTTCGAAAACAGTTAATGCGTTCAATTACATTTTTCCCTGGACGTGGTGAATAATAACCAGGCTTTCCAGGTTGAAAGAAAAGGGGTGAATTGTCAAACACATAATTGCTATCATAATCATCCACTAAAGCATCTGGATCTGACTTACTAGAACTAAAATAATTAACTTTTTATTAATGTAGCATAATACACCTTTTAACCATTTTTTAAAACATATTTTATGCATTTTGACTACCTTAGGTTTGAAACACAATTCAATAAATACATATATTGACTTTAAAAGATAATTAAAAATAGAATTTCAACAGTATAAATTTTTTAACTTTTTTGAATCTATATAAAGGTTTTAAAATTTATTATAAAGGTTATTAGAATGATTGTTCATTCTAACAAAAAAGTTAAAATTTGAATCATTATAAAAGTTATTCAAAGGGTTTTTTCAATAATAAAAATCAATCTTATTTAATTAAAAAGTTTTCATGAATATGAAAAAAAATTATAAAAACAGTTTAATATATATACACCATTGGATTAGATTTCACAGTATGAATAAAAATTGGTAATAGTTTTAGAAAATGAACTTTTGCTACACTTTAAGATAAAAGTAATTAATAACAGTCACGTGCGCTTATTTTTATACATACTATATATAATCAACCACTTTTAAAAAAAATAAATAACTTATATTATCATAAAAGTAAACAAATACCTCATTTTTCCATTTAAAAGCTCAGTTGCTTCATTAACCTTTGCAATTAAAATACTTTCACTGCTGGTAAGTATGTGTATAATCTGTGTAGGTGGTAATTCCAATATCATGCCAGTAATTTTGTTCGCATTTGCCTAGAAAAAAAAAAAGGTTTTTTAACTTATTTTTTTGTTAAAAATAAAAACAATTAAAAACAAAAAAATAAAAAATAATAGAGTAATGTAAAATTACAATTAAAAAATAGATTTTATGTAAAATTTTAGGTAAAAAAAAAGTTGTCTAGAACTTACAGGAGAGATTGCTTGTATTCGAGAGTATAATCTTTTACCAAGTTCTTTTTTATGAACTGGAATATCTGTTAAATCTTCTTGCAAAGAACTTTCAGACTCTGGATTATATGGCAGAGCATCAATAGATAATGTAGCTACAAAAATATATTATAGAAATAAAAAAAGTTTATATGTACTCAATAGCATATTAAACTTTTAAATTAAACAGGGTATCTGTGTTTGGTAAAAAACATGTACCATATATATCAACCTTTATTATTTTTTTATACTTATAACTTATATACTTTAACCCTACCAAGCTACTGAATCTTGTATGTTTAGGTTGTATGCATGTAGTGTATGCATGTGGTGTGAGATGATTGCTTCTATTTTCTGTAAATTAATGCTTCTATTTTATGTAAATTAATGAATGCTGAATTGAGCACACACAAAACACCAATGATGAAATTTTTTTTAGATGAAGCATGCTGGGATACAACAACTGACAGATGGTTTATGTCGGAGCCATCTTATGCATTATCTTATCAAATCTTGATCTAAATCTAGTAGCTAAATCTGGGTGGTGTGGTAGAGTGCTCACATCATGAACAAAAGGTTCAAACCCTAACACATCTATGGTAGTACTGTACTTAACTTGCAACATGACAGTTGTTAATTAAACTTAAATTAGTTTATACCAGGGATGCGGAGTCCCAAAAGGACTCCGGCTTTATATCTCTACTTTTTCTAAGTCTGTAGTGTCCAGAAGCTCTGAATATGTTTGTTGACTTATGATCTGCTATAAGAAAAAAATTCATGAGATTTAATGACTTGAAACTTATTGTTTTTAAGCCCGGAGTCCTGGAGTCCTTGCCGCCATTATACCTAAGGACTCCAGGTTCAAAAAAATGATTGTTCCTCAAATCGAAAAGTCTTAATTTTTTTCCTATAAGTAGTTCATAAACTTATTTATATTTTTAGAGCACCTGGTTACCAAAATCTAGGATAAAATAATCTTTTTGTGACTTTCAAATCTGGAGTCCTTTTTGGGACTCCGCATCCCTAATCCAGTTAATTTTTTTATAATTATATTGTGTGTGTGTGTGTGTGTGTGTGTATATATATATACATACACACACCCAGGGAAATTCCAGTTCACTGGAAATGTAAAAGATCACACACCCAGATCCCACTCGAAATGTAAAAGATCCCACATCCCACAAGAACACACACCCAGGGAACTTTCAGTGAAAGTTCACTGGAAATGTAAAAGATCACTGGAAATTCATCGAGTTTGCTGGGTTTTCCACAAATTTTACGACTTTGCTGGAAGTTTAACGAAAAGCGTCATTTTATTTCCAGTGATCTAAAACTTTATTGGAAATTTAGCGCTGTTTTTCCAATAATTAAAAACACCGTTGGTTTTATAACTAAATATTGTTAAAACTTTTGCTAACAGTTATAACTTTCTTGAAATTTGAAAGATATAACTTCTTGAAACTATTTTTCCAATTTTTGCAATAAAATAAACATTATTTTTTTGTATCTACAGTTTCAGTTTCTATTATTTTAAGTTCTACTCAAGCTCCAAAACCTCAGGTATGTTGTTCAGTATGTTCACTTTATTAAAGCGAATATATATTCAACTTTATAATTTCACAAAAATTTATTATCATAAATGGCTTTATTGTAGATTATTGAGCATAATAGATAATGATTGATTTTTCAATATGTATATGTATATGTATGTATATATATATATATATATATATATATATATATATATATATATATATATATATATATATATATATATATATTAGGGATATGACTTTTTAATTTTTTTTCAAATAAAATGTTTCCTGTATCATAAATCGATGAACTTTTACCTAAAATCATGAAAAAAGGCCCAAATAGCTTTCTGCAACAAAAAAAGGTCACCCCCAAAATAAAAATTTGATTTACCATTTTTATACATTCATTTTTGACCGATGTTTTAATCTTAAGCTTAATTCTCAGCTTAATTCTATTTATTTCATTATTTTGTTATGAATTTATAAATATAACGCCACACGTTACCATGGCAACGAAACGGCCGTGTGCCGGCAAATACTTGGAATTGTTATGTGATGACGTCATTGTGTTACCACGGTGATATAGACGACTGTAACAGACTGTAGAAGATTATAGAACTTAGTAGAACATTCTGGAAGCTCTAAATAATTATATAAGCGAGCTGCTGTCAGAGCTCAGTGTTGATAATGTGAATAGTTCTATGAAGTACTCTGCGTGTAACTGAGCTAATAAGGAACTACTGTAGCGAACTAAAGACGCTGTAAGTGTACGAAGTATAAGTAGTTGTAGCATTATCGTTAGGATACGGACTGGATTATCGAACTGTTATCAACATTGACTGGATTATCGAACTATAATTGGATTACTATACAGTTAAAGTATTTTATTAATTAAACGACTTTATTAAACGGATATTTACGCTCAGCTATCCGTAAAGTCGTAACAATATTATATGATGTCTCACAAGAAAAGTCATACCACAGTAACAAAGAACAAGAAGACTTGGACTAAAAATTTGGTGAGATTTCAAGAGTCACACAGAAGAAGAGGAAGCGTGGCTGTAGAAGAACATTCACTCGATGAAAAATCCAGAATACCACTTCAATTGCAGATCGTAGGAAGATACCAGTTTCTCGGAGCATATGTTAAAGGAAGAAAAGAACGAATAGACCAAATTTCTAAGGAAATTACAAAATTGTGGGACAATAAACTGAATTTTCCACGTGTGTCTGATCAAGTGATAAGAGCAAAGCTTATGAAGGTGCTGAAGGTCTATGATGAATGTGTCAAGCGTGGAAAATATGATGTTCTCAATGCATTATTTGACATCACGAAAGTGAATGGCCAGTGGTTATCCTCGGAAGATAAACGTCTATACCACCTACAAAAAGAAAGTAAAGGACAGGTGGGGTACTCAACAGGACAAGTGGCAAGTAAAGAAACCATTCACCCTTCCAAGAGAAGGAAAGTCCAGTTTGGAACAGCAATACCTTCCACATCACAAGTCCTGTCTACCACAGACAGTGGTACTGAATCTGAAAACTGCAAAAGTAAGAGTGAAGATGATGAAGACGACGACGGTGATAAAGACGATGATGAGGACACTCAGAAAAAAACTAGAAAGCACTACAAAAGTAAATTTGCTGTAAGTATGGTTACATCAAGTGGAGTTTCCACAAAGAAAGCTGCTAAAATATGCAATGTATTATCACAACAAGGTATTGATATTCCAACTCCAAGTCAATCAGCAATTTACAAGTCCATATTCAAAGAGGCAGGTAAATTAAAAAAAGAAATGATACAACAACTTAAAATGGAACAGTGGTCCTTACACTTTGACGGCAAACGAATAGATGATAAGGAATATCAGGTAGTTGTACTTCAGAATGAAAGAACTGACGTGAAACTTGATGCACTGCGTTTAAAAGATGGCAAAGCTGAAACTGTTGCTGAAAAAATTGCCAAACTTATTGATGAATACAATTTGTGGAATTCAATTAAGATGATCATTACTGATACAACAAACGTCAATACTGGGAAGAGAAATGGAGTTGTTGTGAAGTTGCAACGTATGTTTAAATTAAAGGGTGTCACAATACCACAATTTATCGGTTGTCAGCATCACGTACTAGACAGGATTCTCCGTCTGGTGATGGACGAAGAACTTGGGGGTGATACCAAATCTCCAAACATTGAATACCCATTTGTGTCTGAACTGTTGAATAAGTATGATGAACTGAAGGATAAGTTTGTGAATGGAACTGTAGAAATTCTTGATAAATCAGGGTGGAGAGACGATATGAAGTTTTTGTACCATTTAACAAGAGTGTTTAGGTTCTATGAAGAACAAAGAAACTTCCCTCTGATTCACTTTCAGAACATTCCTAATATGAGCAATGCTAGATGGAACTCAAGAGCCATTCTCGCCATTCTGGCGTTCATTCTTATGCCTGAAGCGAGAAAGAATTTGGAGAAGGTTTGCAGGTTCATTTCATATGAGTGGGCAGAACATTGGTTTAGTAGTCAAAAGTACAATGACAATGACTTCAAGAATTTATCTGATGTATTGAAGCCTTACAAAAAGGCATTGCAGTCATTCAAAAATCACTGGAAGAAAGAGCCATCCGTCATCGACATACCACGAAGTAATCAGATAGCTGAACGTGCAATCAAGGTGATGCAAGACCTG
The DNA here is from genome assembly GCF_038396675.1 of Hydra vulgaris. Taxonomy (NCBI): domain Eukaryota; kingdom Metazoa; phylum Cnidaria; class Hydrozoa; order Anthoathecata; family Hydridae; genus Hydra; species Hydra vulgaris. Next base: position 20,762,978 of record NC_088923.1, read on the forward strand.
TATGCTTCCTGCAGAAAGAAAGACAAACTGTAACTTCGATTCATTCTAAGTAATAAGCGCTAGACTCTTTATGAGACGTGAGCATCATGTGACCCATGTACTAAACACAGTAGGCCTATAGACACAGACAGTTATGTATATTGTTGTACTAGACGCTTTGATACTGTTAATTTTGTAATACTTGTATAATTATATATCACATAATGTTTTTTGTTATATCACAGTACATGTTGCATAAATAAATAAAATAACAACAGGAGTATGACTCTTACAACATCTTCAGCCTTTAATATTCATTTACTGTACAAAAGTGTACCTATTGAAAATTCGATTTTTTGGTTTTGGGGTGACCTTTTTTCAAAATATGTCAAAATGAAACATCTATTCGTTCTTTTTACATAAAAGTTCATTGAATTACGATACAGGCCTAGTAGGTTGCAAAAAAGTCATATCCCTAATATATATATATATATATATATATATATATATATATATATATATATATATATATATATATATATATATATATATATATGTATATACAACAGAATGAGAGCACCTGCTCAACAACAGAATGAGAGCACCTGTGATGACAATGATTCTAAAGATGATGAATTTATGGATCAATTATCTGACTTAGATGAAATAATTAATAATCAGTTTGAAGAAAATAAAAGTTCAAAGAGTCCACCTCTATACCCTGGCTTAAAGATAAATGTCTCTAATGCATGTTTATGCATAATTGTTTTACGTTTTAATTTGTCCTACGAAGCCTTAGAGGCATTGTTAACACTCTTAACTATTTTATTGCCACAGTGTTTTGCCAAAATCTGAATATTTATTTTTGAAGTTTTTTAAGAAGGAAAAAGAGTTATATGAAAAAGTTTTTTTGTGATGTTTGTGAAGTTGCTTTAAGTCTTATTAAGACTTAAAGAAAATTAACAAACATCAGTGTACAAAATGTTTGAAATTTTTTACATCATCCTATCTTTATAAGAAATGCAATTATTTTCATATTTTAAACATAAAAAACAGCTTAAAAACACTTGTGATGACAATTGGGTACATTTAGCAGATCTTGAAAAAAATGGGCAAGCAATAATTTGACTTGTTGTTAATACTGATAGAGTCCCCATTTTTAAATCATCAAAGTGGTCCTTGTGGCCTTTGTTAGCATCCATTCATAATTTTCTATATTCATTGCAAATTACTAATACTTTTTTTTTGGTCTCTGGTCAGGTTTTAAAAAACCAAATTTACCAAAGATTTGTTTACAAATTTCCTTGTTTGTATGGTAGAGAGAATATGTCTTGTAATGGGCACCAATTACTTCATCTTCCCTCATATGCTTGCCTATGGGGCCTTTATTATCTTACTCTTGTCATCAGTTACTTTTTTTTTTCCCTCTGGTTTATCCTTTATTCATTTTATCATTTTTTCTTTTTAGTTTGTGGTTTATTTATTTTTAATTTTCTCTTTAAATATGTTTAATTGTTTCAGCGCATTTTTTTAACATGCAAACTATCAAAATATGCAAAAAACAATGGCCAAGTGTCAAAAAAAAAAATGTATATGTGGTCATATAAAGCATGAATTTTATGCCTTGCCTCAGAAGTCTAGGTAATCTGTCCAATTTCTCTGCAGTAACGACTGTCACAAAAGATTAACACCATTATGCTGTAAATCCAGGTACCAAAATTTTTCCACGATTTCAGAAGTCACACTTCTGCAGCTAATTTAACTCAGTAAAGCGATGAGTCTGCCAGGAGACAAATCTCTCAGTAGTTGTATCTAAGTAGCTGTACTCATTTATAAATATTTGAATTTAGCATCACTTCACATTAAGACACCCCAAGATCTTCTTCAACAGATAACTTTTGCAAACTACAATTTAAACTTTTTTTTATTTCACTATCACCTTATGCATTTGAAATTTTGACAATTTTGAATTTATTTTTCTCTAAAACCACTTCAGTTCTAGTTTTTTTTTTTTTTTAATGATGCATAATTGAGTAGTTTTTGTGCGTTAGTGTAGTTTGTTTACATCTGATTAGATTTTCAAAAGTAGAAAAGATTTTTTTGTAGAGTAAAAAAGTCTGTTTTTTTAGACATTTTGACAGTTGATACCAAAAATCCATTGTGCTCATATTCAATAAACTTAAAAGAATCTAAATTTCTGAAATCAACTGTGGAAAATCAAGATTTAATGACAAAAAGAAGGCAACAATTTCTTATCTCAGTTAAAATAAGATTTAGTATGTTAATAGTTTTCATTTAAAGAGTAAAAAAAAAAGAAAATCTGAAAACTTATCAAAAGAAAAACTAAAAAAAAGGAAAATTAAAGCAAATTGGACAAGCTAAAAATTTTACAAAAGAGAAAAAAAAATTTGAGCAATTTGGAAGACAATGAAACTTTCTATTAAAAAAATCACTCGATGCTTCCAGGTAACCAATACAATTGAGGCCTAATTTATTTTTTGCTGAAATAAAATCTAAATGTGTACATTAAAAAAAGATTGTTAAAGTTAAAAAGTTTTTGAGAAAATGCAACTTGAAATTGTCTAAACTTTAACATAGTGATATTTGATTGTGTACAGTATAAATCTTAAGTTAAAGGTCTTATATTTTTTGTTTGATTATTCCTCAGCATCATTTCCAACATTACTCCCACCTGAAATTTATACATCCACTTAAAGAGATCTTAGAAACTTTTATCAGCTTTCTAGATTATCAAGATTATGTATTACTTTCTATTAGATTATGCAGAAGCAACTTTTGTTCTCTTTATAAATATATCAAAAATAATTTTCTATAATTTTTTTGACACAAACAGTTATTTGTCTCAAAACATATTGAAAATTATTCTTTCAAATAGAGATAATATGTAAAAAGATACATGATATATTTACAAAGAGATTATTATAATAGCTTAAAGTTTGATAGATTACTATTTTTACACTGACTATTTTAAAAAACTTGCTGAAGATAGATCAAACATTGCACAAATGCATCAAATACTGAGTACATGCTAGAGCTATTTTTATCCTTAAAACGCCAGGCTCTATATGGAGACTAAAAAAGGAGAGAAAACAAAGGGCACTAAGAAAAGGTTCAAACTTGTCAAAACTTTAGAAGACCTGGTATTCAATTAAGAAAAAAACCCAAAAAAAATTTTATCTTTAATTACCCCTGCATCATATTACTAAAGAAGCTTTTGAGTTTGAAACTGGAGCTCCAAGCTCTAGAGTTTTTATAAGATTTACAAAATAAGTATACATTACAACAATAAATAAATAAATATATCAAACAAACAACATATAAAGAATCTGAGTTTTTGAAAATTGTGACTTTTCAGGTTAATGGCTAATGCTCTAAATTATTTTACTCAGAAGATAAGGGATAAGATCATAAAGATTATGAAGAAAGAGTAAAAAAAGGATGATAAAAACAGTAGACTTCTTATCTATCTGCTATTCCCTCTTAGTTTCTAAAATAATAATATTTGCGCTTTCAGAAGTGTGCTATGCATCAAGAATCAATATCAAAAGTTCGAGTCAGGATTGGTTGTAAGTATGCAGAAACTTAGGTGTTGATTGGATGTATGGTTGCTTCTGCTATGTCTGGAATGAAAACTCAGAGGTAAAGAAGAAGATGCAAGATTATTTAAGTGTAACATTCCTGATTTGTGTCAGTATAACATATAAATGAAAAACCTGAGCTATTAATTAAATCTGAGTCCACAAAGTTGTTAAAGCTGGTAGGTGAAACAACTGGTTTCTGTAAGTGGCAGATGTCTCTAATAGTGAAACAGAGCAGTGAAGAAAGAAGAAAGCCCTTAAGTCATTGATTTTTTTTTAATATTTCATTAAAAAAATTAACAACTGTGCAAAGAGAAATTTGCAGAAAAATGAAATGATCAGTTGGTGGTCAGGAATAGCAGTAAAAAACTTAAAAATGATCAATTTGTTTTTTCCAAGAACCAGTTGAAAGATTTTATAAAGAAATCTTTATTTAAAAACGTAATATATAAAAAGAATATTTAAAAATGTAATACATTGAAAATAATTTTTTTTTAAAACTAATTTAGTCTTACTAGCACTATCAGCATTTGATCTGTCATTATGTCGTCGAACATTTCTTGATACCATGTCTGTAACTTCTAACCCACGTCGAATATCTTTTTCCCGCTCTCTAGCACGAGCACGTAGCTGGTGAGTCAAACCTTGAAATGATTAGATTCATAAAAATATTACACTGAAATTAAAATGACTGTATATTAAAAATTAAATATTCATAACTATAGATACAATTAAATAACATTTAGAAACATAAGAAGTTTGAATTTGAAATTTAGAAAAATTAGCATGCTGAGTGATGTTTTGCACACACAGCATATAAAGTAAAAAAAAAATGTTGTCAAGAAACACAGTATGTTAAGCGAAGTTGCTAAGTTATACAGTTGCTAAGTTATACAGCAAGAGTAAAGTTAAACTAAAAGCTAATAGCAAAACCTTTTGGAAAAAAAATAAATTACTGAAACAAAATTAATAAACTTTAATGTTACAATTTAAGTGTTTGAAGTACTTCTATCAACTACTCTTAATCAAGGTAATATAAATACAGAATCAAAATATTCAAAGTTGTAAACATGGCTGTAAATATTTCTTAAACAAGATTATTTTGTTACTTTTTTTTGTTTTGAAAAGATCATTTAAAATTTGATCATTTAAAACATTAAACAAAAATTCAAACTCGCACCACAATCGATAAACTTATAATGAATCTTTCTAATACAAAGAACTTTTGCAATACATTGTTCTATAAACACTAATGCATCAACGAAATGCATCAACGAAATGCATCAACGAAATGCATCAACGAAATGCATCAACGAAATGCATCAACGAAATGCATCAACGAAATGCATCAGTAAATTAATCAAATTTATGTGAATATGATAGGAGAAATACTTTTAATGGCTATTTGTCCATTTATTCATACAAACTTTATTTAAGTTAAATAACTAAGTTAAAAAATTAAACTGCATTAAATTGCACAATTTTAAAAACAAATGATGTCGCAACATAGTCATGCAAACGAAACTTTTAAAGGTATGAAAGAGTCAGAATTTTTATGACTTTTTTTTTTAATTCCATTAATTTATTTTTGCATATTTTATTTTATTTTTACACATCTAAAACACAGGCCTATTACACAAGCGGCAAAACTTGAAAACTGGAGGCCAATTAGTAAAAATTTAATTTAGGCCTAATTTTGATTTATAAAAATATTTTAACAAATTACAATTGTTATCTAACTTGCTAACTAAAGGCACTTTCATTTTATATTTATTGAAGAGAAAATATTACAAAATTTCAATCAAATATAATTTATTCAAAAGAGTTTTATATAAGTCAAACAACAAAAATAACAAAAGTTTTAATTTAATCACTCAATTTTAAAATTTTTTGAGCTGACTCTTTGTAAGAGTGTTTAGCTTTGAACAACTATTTTTTTAAATATTTGAAAAATTTTTAAAACTTTTCTGTTTTTATCTGTTAAACAATTTGCAGAGCGATTTGCAATGCAACACTTTAAAGACATAATAAGCCTCAAGAAATACTTTTTCTTCTTCTAATTTTAAGCAACTATATTACCATATAGCAAATTTTTCTGAGTTAATTAGCCTCCAGTTATTTTTATGGCTTGCACAATTAATAAGCCTGTATTTTAGATAGCCGTGTATTTTTACAACACCATAAAAGCATTTTGGTAACAGCTTTATTTAAAAAATCAGAATTATCACTATGAATTCTTTTTCTAAATCTGATATAAAAGATATATACAGAAAAATCAGCAAATTTTTTTCTTTTTCTAAATTGCATTGAATTACAGCAGATATCTTTCAAACAGAATAAAAGAGTTGATTTTTTGCAAACTTGAAGAAACCCCTTCAGTTCACCTTGTTTCAATAGTTGAGAAACAGTTTGGCTTAAAAACTCTTGATGATAATTTTTAATAATAAATATATGATAATTATCCAAAGCAATTTTTATTTTGTTATTCAAATGAATAGAATTTTCATTACGAACAAACTTCATTAGAAATCAAAGAACAAAACAATTTGAACTTGAAAACTATTAGTTGTGTAACTATAACCAAAGTATTCAAACTTTTTTTTTTAAAAGTTAGTTCTACCATATAGCAGTAAGTTAGCTTATAGCAGGATATTCAGAATATCATCTTATTGTGATTATCATACACTGGTATGATTATCATACTCTGATATGATTATCATACTCTGATATGATTATTATACTCTGACATGATTATCATACTCTGATATGATTATCATACTCTGATATGATTATCATACTCTGATATGATTATCATACTCTGACATGATTATCATAGTCTGATATGATTATCATACTCTGACATGACTATCATACTCTGATATGATTATCATACTCGGACATGATTATCATACTCTGATATGATATCATACTCTGATATGATATCATACTCTGATATGATATCATACTCTGATATGATATCATATTCTGATATGATTATCATACTCTGATATGATTATCATACTCTGATATGATTATCATACTCTGATATGATTATCATACTCTGATATGATTATCATACTCTGATATGATTATCATACTTTGATATGATTATCATACTCTGATATGACAATCATACTCTGATATGATTATCATACTCTGATAATTACTAAGATGGTACTTTCTTGAAAATGAAACGAATGAGATGAAACTCTCTTTATGTTGAACTATTACAATGATTTACAGTTTTTTTTTTAATTGCAGAAGTTCCATGACAAGTTGACAAAATGAAAAATGTTTTATTGTATTTTATACAAGCTTTAAATTATCTGCAAAGCATGAAGTGCATTGCAAATATGAAGCTTGTGTAATTAATCCCTTTTTCACATTATAGAAAAGCTTATAAACTTAGTAAAAGTTATAAACTTAGTTTATAACTTTTACAAAAGTCATTTTAAAACTAAAGAGCATAAATTTTCACAATAACATGGCTACACAACAATTACATTTAATCTTTAAATGATAGCATCACCATATTTAAACACCTGAAAACTCTAATGTGCGAATAATACTACATATGGGCGTTAAACTTTAAAATAATTACTCGAAGAAACTATTAAAATAATTAAGAAAGAAAAACTGTTAAAATAATTAAGTAACATTTTTTCATTAGTCAAATATAATTACAAGATTCATCTCACAAATAGAAAACTAAGTAATAAAAAATTCTATAATTTATAGAATATTTATTTGCTCTTATATTATTTAATATTTTTAAATAGTTGCTTGAACTTACTTAAACCATACCACAATCATTAAATGCTACTTTTTAACAAAAACAACTTTTTAACTTTTTTTCATATATTTGTTTTGAATTCATTTCGCAACTATCACTGAAACATTTTCAAAACAAACTTTAAATAAATTATTTAAAATTTTAGTTAAACCTCTAAAAAGTATTTTGAGCTTCAAGTAAAAATATATTTTTCCCAAACTTTTTCAACACCAACTTTGTGTACTATTTTTGAATTTGTAAACTTTTATTTATAAACTTTTATTTTTTAATTTTGATTATCTTAAGAAATTGGAGAAAAATAAAATAAATTTTTAACAACAAAAAACCTTCCCAAAAACCTTGCTAAACTTTGATTTTCATCGATATAAACTTCTAAACCTCAAACCTTTTTAAATCTTTTTAGTATACAGTTAGAAAATTTTCAGTTACAATTTTTTATGTTATTTAAAATTGTTTATAAAACAATTATAAAAAATGTTTTAAATAAAGAAGAGCTACCTCTACTACCAGAAAAGATGTTATCAAGATTTGGCAACCTTTCGTTTGTAAGAAAAGCATTGCTAATTGCTGTGTAAAAACTACGAACTACTCCACTTCCTTCACCCGGTTCATCTTTAAATGATACTTTAAGTCTATGTATGTTTAGTGGTCCAGCACCTGGCAGTCTACGACCAAACTGTGAGTTAAGTTGACGCAGTGTTTGTTGTAACAACAGTGGACGTGAACGATCCAGCTAAAAAAATAATTTTTCATTTAAAACTTTGAAGCAAAATTAAATAAATTGTTAATTATAAAAATTGTAGTCTTTTTTACATTTAACTTCTAATTTTGTAGAAACAAATATTACTATTCAATGCTTTATACATAAAATTAAAAAAATTATTACTTTCTAGTCTCTTTTAAACAAACACCCTTTTATTAACAACCACCTGATTATTAATTCACCCACCTATTTATACAGTACTCACTTACATCATGTTTTTTTGAAATCAAAAATCAAAGTACTTATATCATACCCCTTCAAGATATAAATCTTTTTGGTGTCCATTTTTCAACTTTTCCATTTCTCTTTTAAACTTTGCTTCTTTGACATCAAATCGACCTAGCTCATTTAGTATTGAATGAGGCTCCGACCCTACATCATCTAAAAACACTCTGCCAAATAACTCCAAACACATATGCCAACGACTCAAGTAAACATTGGGTGACATAAGTAAAACACAACTTGTTGAATCTGTTGAAAATAAAAACTATTATTAATAAAAAAATTAAAATAAAAACTAAAGCCAAGCAATAAAGAATTACTTTATAAATATAAATGCAATATAATTTAAAAGATCAATAAATAATCCTGAAATTCATCTCAAGAATAAACAGCTTGGTTATATAACTCACTTAATTCAAAATATTTACATTTTTGAATGCATAATTTTCAAATGTATGCATTAAGAGCTTAATGAATGCTTATGTTACTAGTTTACTTTTTTTAGACTATATTTACATGAAATAAACAAAATTTTACAAAAATTTATAAAATAATAATAGTCTAGTATAATAATTTTTTGGGGGTAATTTTTTTCTCACGTGAAAACACTGAGGGAAAAAAATTCAAACTTCTAACTACTAAAATGCAATTAATAAGAAACGGCTTAGTTAAAAGTAAATTAATTAATAAAAAAAAAAATGAAATATTATAAGCTGTTAAAAAATATTGTTTAGTAACTATAGATGCAAAAGATATTGGTAAAGAGATAACTTGAAATACAACTTTTAAAGATTGGCATCATTGTTATAGTCGATATCTGTTTTGTGTCGTTTCTTTTTGTCAATCTTAACAAAAGTTTCATTATGCGAAGCAAAATAAGTTGAAAGCCATAACCGCAAAGAAACATTTTATAAAAAGAAATATATCCAACTATTCTCTTTCAATCTTCAATCAAATTTAATTTAGTTGAATGTTTAAAACATTATCTTTTTATTGTAACTCATTATACTAAGACTTCTATTTTTTTTAAAAAGGAATTTCCAGGTGCATCATTAAGTGCATTCTAATAATATTTTCTCACATGCATCCTAATAAGTTTTTTATTACTTTTTAATACTAATTTTGTTGGACAAAGTTAAAATAACAATTTATTTTACTAATGAAAAA
>NC_088923.1:20777500-20785000 GCF_038396675.1 Hydra vulgaris
AATTTTAAGGAAAGTGTGGTACTAAACAAACCATTAAATGTATAGAAAAGAAGGTTTTTTGCATGATTTGTTCCATTTTCATTTAAATTTAATTTTAAAACAGTGTCAAAACTAACAACTTATTAAAATAGTCAAAACTAACAACTTATTAAAATAGTCAAAACTAACAACTTATTAAAATAGTCAAAACTAAAAACTTATTAAAATAGTCAAAACTAACAACTTATTAAAATAGTCAAAACTAACAACTTATTAAAATTAATCCTTTTATATACTTCATATACCTTAATTGTGATTCAGTAAGTTCCATGACCCTCCATAACCATTGCCATGTTTTGAACAAAATTTTATCTGTTGTATCACGAGTTTCTTTTAATATATTATCTTCAATAGGGTAGCAAAGGCCTGCTAGACTGCTTTCTTCAGAAGTTTGTCCCAGCAAGTCAGAAACCTGAGTTAATTAATAATAAAAAATATACTTGAATGATATTCATTTAAAATAAATTTAAAATATATTCAATACATACAATATATTAGTTGAACATGACGAAATTTAGCACCCTCCAATTGTTAATTACTCAAAAACTCAACAAATTTTTGTAATTTTTAAAAACAATTAACAAGCCTTCCCGGGAAGCATGTGCGGTCGAACGCCTTGTTTGTCCATGCTTAAAGTAATTTTTTTAGACAACTTGACCACATTTTTATATTGTTAGTGTTTTAAGAATTTACAGCAATATAAAGCCATAAGTAGGGATTGCAATCCCGCACACTTTTCAATCCTGCAGGATCCGCGTGGAAATTTTAATTTCTGTGCGGATCCCGCGGGATTGGTAGATTTCTTATGCACATTATAAAAGGCAAAATGACAAATGTATTTTTCTTTCAAGTATTTCAGAAAAAATATACTCAACTTATTAAATTGATAAGATGAGGTAAATAAAGCCAAAAAACACAATTTATTTGTAAATCAATATAATTCTTAACATTTAATGAACAAAAAGATAAGCTAAAATACGTAGAACGTCTTTTAGCTTTATGTAGAATGTCTATTAGCTTTATTTATTCTTTAAAACATCAAATATGAGAAAATCATTGTAAGCAATGCGCTCTAAAGAAACAGACTCTACTTAAAGTATCATCACTTAATCTACTCTTCAAAGGACTGCATATATAACCAGCAACTGAAAAAGCTCGCTCGGCCTCTACGCTTGTTGGTGGTATGGTCATCAAGTAACTATGCGCTATATCTAGAAACTTGCCTCTTACTCTGTTACTTTCATAGGCAGACATTTCCTGCTTCAATAATTTATCAAAGTCTAAAGAATCTAAATTTGGTATCTACTTTACATTTTTAGTTCAGCTTTTCTTGTCTTTCTGTATTTGATTTTCCAATTTTTTTTTCAGAGATAGAATTGTAGGAGTAAGTATTTGGGAATTGTTAATAGAATCTATAGCTTCTTTTTCTTCAAGTTCATTTTCTTCGTCTTCATTTCTTTCAATTGTATAAACACTTATCAATACTTTTTTAATTTCTTGACGCATAACGGTTCTTTTTTGCATTGAAAAAGTATTTTCATTCTTTTTAATTTCTTGTTCATACTTTTTAGGATTTTGTAAGTAAACTAGTAGTTTATTTAAATTCTTATTATGACGTTATATAAACGTCATAATAAGAATTATGACAATGCACACTTTTTGTCTATGAAATCTTTCTAACATATCGAACATACTGTTCCACCTAGTTTTACAATCAAGAATCAACTTAAGCTTTTTTCTGTGTTCTTGTAGGATTTACTTCTGTAAATATGTATCATTTTTGACAGGAGAGTTTTTAAATATTTTCACAACCTTTCTCACTTTTTTCATGAGATCTTTGTAATTGCTAACCAATTCAGCAGATAGTCGATCCAAAAGTATTGTCAAACCATATTCTTTATTTATAACTTCATCATCATCAGTGTTACCATATTCATCTTCTTCTTCACAATTTTCATATGTAGTAAACGGTTCTTTGACTTCTCCGTTGTTTTTCTTGTATAAGATATCAATAACTGCAAGTTGTATTCCATGAGCATAACATAGTTGTTGATAGCAAGACATCATTTTACTGACATTCACCATCACACTTACTCCATCAGCGATCATGGCGATAATGTCTTTTTGGAGGTCAATATTGAAACTATTTAGACTTCCTGCAACTAAATTGACCCAATATTCTGCATTACACGATCTGTGGATTCAAATCAATCCAAGATTAAAGTGTTTCGCCTTCATATGTACATTTAAGTTTAAGTATCTCTGACTATTTTGTGATGTCCATTCGTCAAACGTTATTGAAAACCTTTGATTTTGCTTTTTTAGTGATATGAATTTTTGCATTATATCGGCTTTTACAGAATCTGAGAATTTAACTACCATTGATCTTATAGTATTAGGTAAAGAAGGGAGACAGAAACCACTCTTTGAAAACAAATACCGCAAATCTGAAGATGTGCAAAAACTATTAAATGTAAAGCCATCTTTAGCAACCATGCGCGATACCATTTTTTCCATAGAAATTTCTTTTACGAGAAACATGTCAATTGTTCTGACTTCTTTGTCTTTGCAGTCAATGTATATTTTAGGTTCTAGTTTTACTGATTCATACTGATTTGAAGTTGAAGCTCCGTCTTTTTTTGAAACATTTGATTTTAAATTGGTGCCATGTTTAGTTTTTTAATGGATTAATAACCCTTTAGTTGATCTTTTACTCATTTTTAAAATAGCCGAACATAACATGCACTTAGTATATCCATATCGTTTCCTTCACTCCATATAGTTTTCATTTGCAACATGCTTAGTTGGTACTTTTGTTTTAAAATCTTGATGTAAATAATTTTCAGTCTTTTTAAAAAGTAGTTTCTAAAAGTATATTTTTTATTATTATGCACGCACATTTTCAATTTCACATTTTCAACATACTCATTAACAAAAATTTCAACATACTCATTAGCAAAATTTTCAACATTTCTAAAAGTATATTTTTTATTATTATGCACGCGCATTTTCAATTTCACATTTTCAACATACTCATTAACAAAAATTTCAACATACTCATTAGCAAAATTTTCAACATAATTCTGATTAACTAAACAAAAAAAAATTTGAACGAGTTCGACTATTGTTTTGCTAAATAATTGTTTATTTTTGAATGATTTTTTTATATTTATAGAAAAATAAAAATATTTTAATAGCTGAAGATATATATATATTAGAAGAAAAAATAAAAATGCTGACAAACTTAGACAGTTTCTGATAAATTGCTATTACTTATTTAATAAATAAAACATCGTTTCTCAGACAGTTAATAAAACATTTCAAATAATCCTGACTCAGTATTGTCGTATCTGCATATAGTATAGAAGTTTCTCAGTATACACTTCATTGTGCATTGTATGACTAGTAAATTTTTTAATGGATTTGTTTCGCAAATACATTAAACACTTTTAATTTGATATCTTTTTTGTCTTTTTTGTTTAAAAGAATTGACTTTTTTTGTTTAAAAATAATAATTTCAAAATCCCGCAAATCCTGCAGAAGATTTTGCGGAATCCCGCTATGCTATCCCTAGCTCTAAGTAAAACAAGAGAGAAAAAAATCGAAGAAAGGAAACAAAAACTAAACAAAATAGAAAATCTAAATATAATAAGCTAAAAAAAATAAATATTAAAAAAAAAAATTGTCAAAAAAATAATATACCTAAATATTTTACTGTTTTTGTTTTCTTATTTTTAGGGGGTTTATTAATTTCCACTACCAAAATTGATACAAATCGAAGAAAAAAAGCAGATAAGAATATAACGAAAATATTTTTAATATCTTTTTTTCAGTCAGACAAAAAAATAACAAAATTTCTCATTGTTCTAGCGTACATAGTAAATTAGTTTCTTAATTATACGGATTGATAAAAATCATGAATAAATTGCATATCAAAACTTTCGATTGTTGTTAAATTTTTATAAAAGATAATATGTTTTTTTCATCAGCTTGTATTAAATTTGGTAGCCAAAAACAACAACCATTCTAAAAAAAAATACAATAGTTGTATAAAAATTTTCTTGAAAATTTTTTAAAAAACTTTCTTTTTTTAATTATTAAGTTTTCTAGTTTATTTAATTAAAACTTACAATTTTGTTTCTTTTTTTTTTAACTTTTTTTTTCTTCTCAGTAGATAAATTTAGCTTTTTGCTGCAAATTATTGAAACGCATTATAAGTTAAAAAATACGAATGCTAAAAAATCTCTAAAAAAATTACTTAGAGCGTGGATGAACAAGGAGTGCAACTGCACGTGCTTCCTGGGAAGGCTTGATTGAGCTAATTGAATTATTTAATTCAATAATTTTTATATTTTTTATTACTTTCTTTTGCGGGTACTTGATATCATCTTCGATCATCCTTTGAGTTTAAAATTCTATAAACTATTAACTTTTTTGATCCACTTTTTGTTAAATTTTTTTTTCAATTTGAAACTAATTTTTTGCTTTTTAATAAGATTCCTCTTGTAATTGACCAGCAAATTTCAATAACATGCTGCTCAAAACAATTTGGAGGATTTACTTCTTTAGATACAAATTCTACGCCATTTTATTTGTACCATTCTAAAGACTTCTTGGAGTAGTGGATTGCAGCCAAATCAGGCCAAAATATTGTGGGCATATCATGCTTTTTAATAAATGGCAAAAAGACATTTCTTTAAATATTCTTTTGTATGTAAATGTGTGTTCAAAGTCTTCAATTATGCACAATTTTTCTTGGTTTAAAAGTTTATATAGCTTTTTTGAAAAATGAATTGGTTTTGAAAACCAATTCATTTTTCAATTCAATGAAATATTTTCCCCACCAATTGATTGCTTCGGAGATTTTATTTTATGATATGTTATATATATATATTTAAGATCCAAGTTTCCTATCAAAGTTTGGCTGTATTTAAATTTTCTCACAAGATCTCTCTGCCACTGATAGGGTTTTTCCATTATCGAGCAAATAATAGATTTTGCTATATATTTATTTTTAAATCTTTTCTTTGCTTCGCTTACAGTGTCTCTTTCAATAGATTAGATCTGTTTAAATTGCTGCAAAATGAATCCAATTGAGGATCAAGAAACATCGGTCAATTTCGGAATGTTAACTTTTGATAATGAAGGATTTTCAAAAAACTTATTTATTTGACTGAATATTTGTTTACTCATTTTAATTCAATAACAATGATAATCCATACTTGACTTCAAATTTAGAATCAAATGACAACACATTAGCTTCCGTGTGCAAAAAAATTTAAAAATTTGTATATTAGGTTTTGATTAATTAAATATTTAAGGGTGCTGAGTTTCATTGTATTCAACCAATATCATTTAAAAAAATCATTTTATGACTTATTTTTAAGAACTTTGTAACTATTAAAAACTTTTTTTAGATTTTTAAAACTGAGGGATTGGGACAGTTATAATTAATTTTTAAAAAGAAATTTTTAAAATCTATTTTTATTTTGATTATGAAAGACAATTAGATATTGCCATTAATAATTTTTTAAAAATATAGCCTTATGGGACCCCTAGTGTGTGCGTGTGCATGTGCATGATTAAATGCATACTTAGTTTCACATGGGTTGTCACTGATAAAATCTATAATAGCCATCTATGGGGGCTTTTATACCTAATATCATAAACAACAAAAAACTATTGAAAAGTATATCAACTTGAACTTTGAAAGAAGATAAAAATTTGATTGCATTAAAAAAGGCTATTTTTTTTTTTTTTTAAATTTACTTTTTGATTAATTGTTTTTTAAGACAATTATAAAATGATTATAAATTTTCATTTAAGATGAGTTTACATACTCAGAAAAAAAAGTTTTTTTTTTTTTTTAATAGGAACAAGTTCTGCCAAACTTTCAGCGGTGTAATAAATATAAAATCCTGCCATTTATACCCTAGCTCAAAAAATATTAAGAGTTTAATGCCTCAAACAAAATTGAAAAAACTATTAAAAAACTGCTTGAGATTTGCTGCCAACAAAAGGATATCTTGCATATCTTTATAATAGTTTATTACTTCAACTTCTAAACCTGTAAAATTTCAGGACATGATTGCCTGCACCCTTTTAAAAGTTTTTTTTAATGCTTAAATGTAAGGAATAAGGATGCTGTCAGCAACAAGAAAATAGCTGTCTAATATTAAAGCTTCGGTTAACATGTGAAAACTCAAACATCCTTTTATTTACAAATAATACTTGTAATTTTTGATTTTGAAAAATGCCCATTGGCATAAATATCATACACCATGCTAACAATTTTATTTTCAAACAATGACTTTGAGAAAAATTGTGCAAGTAGATTGCAAGCATAAAAAAATAAAATATCTGATTGATCAAAGGGATGATATTTCACAACATGTTTACCAAATCAATTTAATGTATCACAACCTTAGAAATGCAAAATTATCATTAATTATCATAATTATCAAAAAAAATGCAAAATTATCAAGAAAAAAAATTGCATTTGTTACCATAAAAAAACTAAAATACTGAAAAGAACATCAGCAGCTATATAAAGCTGAAAACAATATACTATATATAAAACAGCTGTTCCTTCAAGATGCTGTAGACTAGATAGTTTCAACTTTTCAGAAAAATCGTACTTTTATTTATGCATCCCCGATAATTCTGGAAATACTGGATTCTATTTTTCTGACATAAATGCAGCATTAAACGATGTAAGGTTAAAAAGTAGAGACAAATTTTAGTGGAAAAAAATTTGAAAAATAACATAAAAATGAAATTATCATTTTATGGCCTGACCTTACATTGTCACATTATTTACCTAAAGTACAAAATCAAAATCCAAAAATATTAAATTTGTACCAAATGAGCATAACCCAAATGTGCCAGAACTACTTCCATTTAAAGATAACACATTAAAATAAACACATTAAATTGCACATGACAAAATTACACATTATAAAACATATTTTTACATTATTTCTTAAAGATAAAAAAAATATAAATAATTTATCTAAATACCTCTCGAACAAGAATAGCAAAGGTTCTTGCTAATGCACTTGGTGTTGAAAAAAGTGAGGTTGAAGCACCATCACTAGTTGCACTAGCTCCAGATCTGCGTGAAGTATCAATATAGTAAACACCTGATGAAGTGGCACGAGTAGATCCAGATGTTGATGGCGTTGTGGAAGAAGTGTCTCGAACAGCCCATTGCAAAACGCGCGGAGTCGTATTGCTGTTATCAGCTATACCTTTGTGATATTAAACTAGATAAACTTTTTTGAGTAACATTTCTTACACTACAAGGCATTTTATATATTTTTAATTATAAGGATTATATTTTATATACATTTATATTTTATTATTTATATAGGAAGAATGCATGTAGAGGATGGGGAGAGAGGAGGAAGATAAAGTTGAAAGGGAAATAATGGTATTTTATTGTGTGTATTCTAATAATAT
>NC_088923.1:20790000-20870000 GCF_038396675.1 Hydra vulgaris
TTTGTTAAACAAAACAAAAATCCTAAATGAAAAAATTACAGAAAATTGTAATTGTAAATAAAAAAACAATTATCCAATGAGTGGAAGTTGCTTATCAAAAAATGTGGTATATAAATGTGTTGTTTCCTCTAGTCCATAAAAATTTTAGGACTCTGGGACTTTTTTTTTTTTTTTTAGTTAATAATATGCCTTAAAAAGACCTTGTCACAAAGCAAAAAAGAGCATTTGACCGGGAAGCTAACCATCTGTTTTGCCGATTTTATTTATTTGGCCAGATTGAGTATCGGTTCGAATGTTGCTCCTTGTTAAGAGCGTTACGCAGCTCGCATTTTACGTGCGAAATGGCCATTTGCCTACCCGTTTAGTAGTTTTACGTTAAACCAAAACTTTTATCGTTTAGAATATTTAAATTATCTTTTGATATTGTTTATGTGACGTTTATTCAGAAAATATAAAATAAAAGCATTTTGCCGCAATTGTGATCTAATAGGTTTTTTGTTAAAGAAACAGTTTGTTTAATAATTTTTTTTTTGTTAAAATTAGTTAAAGAAAATAAAGTGTTTCAAGTTTAAATTTTTCATCATATTTCATTATAAGTTTTATATTTCTTAAATATAAAACTACTAATGAAACCCTTAATGTTTGTTTTATTTTTTTTTTATCCCATTAAGATAGTACTTATGATGAACTGTTTATTAAAGTATTTCCTCGTCATCAATTGTCTAGACCCAGGGGCGATTTCACGGGTTGTATGGAAAGGGGGTTGTTGCCCCCTCCTCTAAAAAGAGAGGGAGTTAACATTTGACTTACAGTTCAATATTTTTTATAAGACATTCGTCGCTTTTGAAGGACTCACCCTCCTCGTTTTACTCAAAAAATCGCTCCCTGGCTAGACCTGTAGGTAATAATATGTTTGAGAATTTATTTGCTCAAATTTTTTCAATATGTACCAAATTTAAAAATAAATGATATTTTAGTTTAGAAGTTTATTTTTTTGCTTAAGTGATTCCGTTATTATTAAATTTTTAGATTTATCATAGAAAGAACATCGATTAGAAATGATGAACTAGTTTATGAGCAGTAAAAGAATATTTTACCAAAGTAAAGTTCTTTAAAAATAATTGTCGATTGAATTTGTGCTTTGTTTAAGTACTGTTTAAAACTGTTAAGTAGTGTGAAACTGTAATTATAAATATTAAACTTGTAACTACTTTTATTATGAAAAAAATTGTTTCTTTTAATTTAAACCCGAAATGTTGTGAGATAATATAATTATGTACATTGGTTTTCGGTCTACATTCCTAAAAAAATGAAATTTTTTATTTTAATAACGCTTACTGAAAAATTGCAATGAAAGCGGTATGGTTTAGATACGAAGAGCTATCAAATTTAACTCACAAATTAATTATACGCAATAAAAAAAAAATTCAAATGTCTGTAAGTTTGCGCTATTGAGCGCAAGTAATTTCAAAAAAAAATCTAAAAAATTATGTTTTTTTGCCATTTTTTAATAAAAATGTATTATTCTAAAAACAATTTCTATAGGCGTTTGATTGGGAACTTATTCAAAAGCTTTGTGGAAAAGTTGCATCTCATTTTGGATTTAAAATGAATAGAGATAATATGAGAATTCAAATTAGTGATCTTGCCAAAAAGCATAGCGAACAAATCAAAAACAAATTATCGAAAATGCTAATTTATTTAAAAGTCGATTCTACATCTAGGCAGCATATGCGCCACTACCTCGGTATAAATGTCCAATACTCAAACAATGATGAAATTGTTGTCATCAATCTTGGCATTATCGATACGAAAGGAAAACAAACGGCGGAATACACTGAAAAAATTTTTGAGAAGTGTTTAGATAAGTTTGGAATCAATAAAATTAATATTTTAGGCCTCAGTGTTGACAACGCAGCAGTGAGTAACACATATTTTAAAATTCACCTATATTTTTTTAAAATGAAGAACATTGTATATTAAATTGATATTAAAATTAATATTTTAAATAAAAACATTTAAAAAATAAACTTTTTTGATAAAACCGTATATTCACTAAATTTTCAGTTAACTATTGAAATCATAATTAATATATTTAGGTGAATATAAAGTTGGTGCGCGACTTCAGGATCAGCGCTATTGAGGAAATCGAAGATGACGAAAGCGATCTTTCAGTTGAAACTGATGAGTTTAACGAAGATGGTCAAAATAAAGCAGACAATGCGGCAGCAGTCTTGGCAAGTGGAGTTGCCAGTAGAATGAATGTTATACATCTTCAAAGATGTGCTGTCCACACTTTACAGCTAGCCGTGAATGATGTATTGAAGATGCCCACAATAAAAAAATTCCTCAGCCATGCAAGAGAAGTTGTCAAAACTGCGAGAAATTCTAAGTGGATTGACTTCTTCAGAGACCAAGCTCCACATCTTGTTCCAATACTAGATCAGGCTATCCATTGATCTAGCCAGTTCAATATGATCGAGAGGCTAATTCAGGTAAGTTATAGTTTATAACTTCTAAGTTTTAATTAAAGTGTATAAATCGGTTTTCCAACCGCTATAGTATAAATCCAATTAGTTCAATGTTAATGACATTTACATTATTTAATAACTTGTAAAATTTAGTTTGTGTAAATATTTCTTTAATAATCCTCTTTACTTAACTAGTTGAAAACGTAATACATATATTTAATGAATTCTTCTGTTCTTCTAGATTCGACCAGTAATTCAAAATCTGAATATGCAAAAAGAAGCTCCTAAAGAATTTACTGTGCAACCATATTTTTGGGGGATGTGGGAAGAACTGAGAGATGTATTGCATATGGCATGTGATCTAACTATCCGTTTTCAGCGTGAAAATATTACCGCACGCGAATTCCTTTTTGATTGGAATTCAATAAAGTGTGAACTAGACGGGAAAGACAGTGACTTAGCTAGAGATTTCCAAATAGGAATGAATAATAGAGAAAGTGCACTACGCGAAAATTCGTTGTTTCTTGCAGCAGTTTACGTGGATATTAGGCATGGTTGTATGCTAACAGCGACTGAAGATAAGGTTGTTTTTTTTTATCAAAATGCATTTATATATATATATAGTTTTGAATATATAACTTTAAAAAATACATACTCAAAAACTTATTAATATTTCTATAGATAGCTGAAAATTAATTACAAACTGATTCAACTGGCTAATAAAAATAGGAATGATGAACTCGACAAAATTAAAAACGCAGTAGCGCGCAACTCTTTTTCAGTTCATGTTGCCGAATCTAGTTCAGAAAACGAAAAGGATGCTTCACCAGTCGCAAAGCGACGACCAAATTTATTTATGCTATGTGAACAGGAGATTGAAAAGAATTGTTCAAAAGAACAAATGCAGGTTCAACTAGATGTAATTGAAACGGATTTTCGATAAGCTCTAAAAACAATTCTTTACGGTTTTACGAAATGCTTGCCGAGTCGCTTTGTCGCTACCCATATCTCAAGTCAGTGTTGAGCGACTGTTTTCAGTTTTAAAGCACATGACACCAGATCATGCTTTTTTTACGAACAAACGAGTTTTTTATTTGAATAATTTTTGACAATGTAGATATTGTAATATTTTGTTCTTGTAACTTTATAATTTAGAGTGTAATTAATGTAAATAAACATTTAAGTCTTTTTATAATTCTATGATCATATGTTTTCAAATAAACTGAGAAATTAAGAATTCTGTGCATGCAGCAATACAAAATAAATAAAAGTTATATTTGGAGTTGTATTATTCTTATTAAGCAGTGGTTGCGCTCGGCTGCATAAACACACATATCCCTTATTTTTCCTAAAAAGTAAGGGAACCGTGGTTCAAACCCACCTTTGGGCAAGTTTTGCGGCATCGGTTAGGAAGGAGGAGTGAATTCCTGTTAATTGCTTTTCCGCGGTGCTCTGCGATAAGACCGAATAGACTACTTAGGGAACCAAAAAACATATATTTATGTATATATATATATATATATATATATATATATATATATATATATATATATATATATATATATATATATATATATATATAATATATACATACATATATACATACATACATAATATACTTGTTTGTTAATAATCATTTATACTTTTTTTTTTATATCATTGAGTGCGTCATTTTATTTGTTGTTTTTAAGTATTGGATTTTTCATTACAACTGTTACGACAGAAAAAACGTAAAATTGCTTGTTAAACTTCAAGTAAAAAATATAAAACTCAGCATATAATAATATCAATATGTGCTGAATACACACAAAATGATTTTTTTTTTTTATCATGCCATTCCCTGCATCAAGTTTGACAAAGTTGTTTTGTTCAGAAGTGGTAAAAAGTAAGCGTTTTTGAAAAAAGTTAAAAACTTTACTGCTGTAACTTTTAAATACTAAATTATGTGATAGTATTTTACATTTCTGGAAAGTTTCAAGCCATTTCTATTTTCAGACCATTTTTAATAGCTTAAAGAGTGTCAAATGTTACGACCGTCACTCTTGCAGAATATATATATATATATATATATATATATATATATATATATATATATATATATATATATATATATATATATATATTTATATATATATATATATATATATTTATATACATATATATATATATATTTATATACATATATATATTTATATATATATATATATATAAATATATATATATATATATATATATATATATATATATATATATATATATATATATATATATATATATATATATGTATATATATATATATTTATATATATATATGTGTATGTATATATATATGTGTGTATATATATATATATATATGTATATATATATATATATATATATATATATATATATATATATATATATATATATATATATATATATATATATATATATATATATATGTACAAACACATATATATATATAAATCATTATACATATAAAAATTAAAAAAACTTGTTAATGATCTATAATAGTGTGTTTAAAGCTGTTCATGTTAAAATTTCCAACCATGACATTTTGTCCTTTGCATGTGGCAGCATTATATCCTTGATAAATGTTTTTACCCATTATGCCTTGAACTCAATATATTGGACCTATTCCATCATGGCTAAATCATGATCCAATCATTACTGAGCCACCACCATGCTTTTGGTGTGGGAACTTGGTACTTAATATAATTTTGGAGAAACAGGACATAGAACATAAAAATTGAACAGAAACAAAAACTTTTTAACAGGACAATGGCCAGAAAGGTTGCTTTGTCTTAAGTGGCGCTTTACTGTTGCATAAGAGCAAAAAATTTGATGATAATATTTGAATGATCATAGACATGTTAAGCATATATGACCATAGACATGTCTTAGAAAAATAAATTAAATAAGATCTGTACTACAATCTAGTGAACACATATGCTCTTGCACATACCAAGGTCTATGAATTTCTTTGTGACTCTAGCACAAATCTGCTTTTGACAATTTCGCTACAACATTCTTTTGGCAAGAAGCTGTTGATTTTGGCTGTCCTGACTTTACCAATGCTTGGAAATAATTCCGTTATTAAAAAACTTTCAATGTATAAACAAATATCAATTGTGGAATAATCATTTCCAATCATTTTCTTCTTTAATAAAATTTTGAGTAATTACTCCCAAATGTGTTTTTTTTGTTTTGTTTTTCATAATTGTAATATAATTTGACAATCATGAGAAATTTCATTAAAAAAAGTTAACTTAATGAGAAAAAATAACAAAATTTGTCCAATAAATTTTAGACATTACTGTATATACATGTTTTTATATATAATTTTGCAGAATTAGGAAAAATGAGGTCGGCAATTAGGGATTGCATCTCGAAATTCAAAATCTGAGAATTCTGGAATTCGTTTTTAATAATATAGTTTCGAATTCTGAAAATTTTTCCAGCAAATTCCAAAATTAAAATTTATTTTTTTGTGCTCTTTTCAACTTTCAACTTGTGTTTTTGTTTCTGTAAATAAATATTCTACATTCTAATTTTATAAGAAGAAATAAAGGAAAAAATTGTAAATTACAGTTATCCTGCATAATACAAGTAGACATAGAGAAAACATTCCTAAATTGCAGTTAATAGTTTGATGTCTTCATTTCATATCCACATGCAATAATTTTTATATTTGGTATAACCTCGTGTTCGTGGGTTATATTTTATGATTTTCAACAGTGTTGAAATTTGCTCATTGGGGTGCGGTGTGTATTGAATTATTTGGATCAATATTTTTTAAATAGGTAAGCAAATAATAGCAGGAATAATAGCAGTTTTAATTTAACAACATTTATTGATAACTATTTAATTTTGTTTTGTTTAACAAGTTAAATTATTATCAACAGTACATCCTAAAATGTCTTCAAAATGTAAAACATGTTATGAAATAGCAAAAACCGCTGGTTCAACGACAACACCGCAGCACGCGCATTTAAGAACAATTCACAATGTTAATGTATTAAAACGGGATGTCATGCAAGATGAAGGTCCAGAAAGCACGCATCAAAAATGATGAATAAAAAATATTTATTTAACAAAAAAGACAAATCACTTTCTGCAATCGTATTACAAATGTGTTCCCTAGATAATATGCCATTCAAAGTTTTCTGTACATCTATCAATTTGAAAAATTTGTTTTTGGCTTGAGACGCTCAAGATTATGTATTACCAAAATCACTTAACTCGATTCACAAAATGATTTTAGAATACGCACAAAAAATGTGGGCTAAAATGATGCAAATAACTTTAAAAGAAGATGGAGCAAGATTTTGCTTAACTCTAGATGATGTTAATTAAATGTGAACGTCCATAGCAAAAAATAGTTTTGGAATTTAGGTTTAGTGAGGTTTAGTAAACGTCCTGTTGAAGGATGTCTCCCTGCAGTGAAATGCACTACGGCTCTGAAAATCACATTGCAAAACAACAATCTAAACATCAATAAAGATATTACGTCTATAACAACTGATGAGGCAGCTGTGATGCAAAAAGTTGGCCGCTTTTACCATGTAATCAGCAGTTGTGCTTTGCACATGCAATACATTTAGCTGTAATTAATGTTCTGTATAATAATTCGAATACAACTGAAATGGTGGCTCACACATATACAGAAAATGTTAGTGTAGAAGATCAATTAAGTGACTTCAATGAATCGGATGAGGAATACATTGAAGATAAAAATGTTGGCTTGATTGAACAAATTTATAATGAAGCTGAGCTTGCTAAGACTGAAGAATTAGGATTTAGTTTTTTCATCAAAAAAGTTTGTTTGATTGTAAAGAAATTTTGTTTTTCGAGAACATCAAATGATATTCTTCAAGTATACATGAAACAAGAACTTGGAAAATAATTGAAACTTATTATGGACACTAGAACTAGATGGACAAAATGCTTGAAAGGTTTAACAAGCTGAAAAGCTGTGTTAGAAAAGCATTAATTGACATTGCATCTGATATTGTTATTCAAAATGGTAAAATTTTGTCGATTAAAAACATCTCTGCACTACTCCAAGTGAAGCTTACTATTGAAGCCCTTTGTCGAGAAGATGCATCAGCTTTCATCTGATGCGGCATTTTCTTTTATGCTTGAGAATTTTGGATCTGATGAACTTTCATTAAAATTAAAGAAGAAATTAGAAGACTGAATAAGCCAAAGACAAACTAATGTGTCTGGAACTCTTCAGTATTTACACAATGGCGGAAAAAGTGAAATTCACGCATCTTTCACTAGACCATTGAAAAAAACAATAGCCAAAGTTATTGAAAACTTTGCACAAAGGTTGATATTTAACGCTGACGATGTGATAGAAGTGATGTTGGAAGAAAAAACTGAGCCTAAGTTGGAAGAACAAACATTAATGCAAAAGTTGGAGAACAAAATTCAATTGAATTTATTGTCCAAAATTTAGTAAAGCTTAATTTCAAAAATTAAATCAGAAATGAAATTCTTTAAAGAGAACGGTGTTCGTGGCAAAATATTAGAGTCCATCTACTGGTATTTAATTTTGATTCCGTTATCGAGCGTGGAGTCTGAGCGAGCCTTCTCAATTGCTAGTAACGTTTGTACAAAAGTTTAAACGGGATTCGGAGATGCAGTTTTAAGTGATCTCTGCTTCCTCAAGGAGACGCAGTTTTAAGTGATCTCTGCTTCCTTAAGGCATATTTTAGGCATATAAAACAATAATTTTATATTTTTTATTATTAAATGATATACCATATCAGAATGTTTCTGTACTAATTGAATTTGGTGTAATTTTATGTTCAATTTTTATTTATAAGAAAGTATTTTTTATGCAATAAATAACAATAAATTATTTCTAACAAGTTATTTTTATTATTTTCATAGACATAAAAAAATTTAAAATATTTTCGTAATTCGACTAAATTCCGAAAAAATTTTATTTCGAATTCCGATTTTTTTATTTTCGTCAAAATTTGCATTCCCTATCGGCAATAAATTGCCAACTTCAAACTGTTAGAGGTCGACATCAGTTTGGCAAAAAAAATTTGACTTAAAGGGGTTAACATAAAATATAGAAACAAGTTCTGCAATTTTTTGCCAACCTCAAACACTTTGCCTTTGCAAAATGCCAACCCTAATTCTCAGGGCTGTATATACACAAATATAGATATAATGGTATATAATATACCGTTTTGGCTGTCATCCGAATCACTATCTGTTTCTCCCATATCCATGTACTGATGGTACTCTGTAGTTGTTGATGCAACACCATGTGATTCCTAACAAGATAAAATATATATAAATTCATTTATTTGTATTATGAATTTAAAATTATTTTATATTTAAAAATACCTCAGATTCCATTTCTTCTGTATCATCAACCTGATCATTGTCTGCAAATCTGACTCTCAAAGGATTGACACTATCTTTACGACCAGGCAGAGGCAAAACAGTAAACAAATCATCACAAGCAGCTGCACTTTCAAGACCTGTTCCAAGAGTAAAAGGAGCAGAAGGATAAACCACTCCCATTCTGACTGGCGCAAACAATGAAGCTGCAATATCAGCAATTTGCTTTGCAGCAAATACATTTAATGATGCAAAAACTCGTTTACATTTCAATACCACAGCAGATATTCTAAAAACAAAAGTAGTTTAAACAACATTTCAAAATTTAATAAATTTATAAAGTACTAAATTATTTGTTTCTGTCACTTTTCAAGTTCAAAACAATCAAGCTTATCAATTATTGATTGTTCTTTTAACCACAAATGATTTAAGCACTTAAATTTTAATTAAAAAAAAATTAAAAAATTAAGTATAAATGGCATAATTGTTATATATGTATTTATATATGTATGTATGTATGTATGTATGTATGTATGTATGTATGTATGTATGTATGTATGTATGTATGTATGTATGTATGTATGTATGTATGTATGTATGTATGTATGTATGTATGTATGTATGTATGTATGTATATATGTATATATGTATGTATATATGTATATATGTATATATATTTATATATGTATATATGTATGTATGTATGTATGTATGTATGTATGTATGTATGTATGTATGTATGTATGTATGTATGTATGTATGTATGTATGTATGTATGTATGTATGTATGTATGTATGTATATAGGCAATGTAAGATTTAAAATCAGAATTTAAATCATAATCATGATTTTCGATTTTGATTTGAAATCATATTAATTCCTAATAAAAATGGACTTCAATTTCTTAACTAATTACTCAACATTTATTGGTAAATGATTCCTGTAATGTTTTTTAGTTCAAGTCACAGAAAAAAAAATTTACATTCAATACAAATATATTTGATTTATTTTGATTATGCTTTTTGATATAGTTTATTTTGAAAAGGCTTTTATCTTAGCAATATCTATTGAATGTCTATGCTATTAAGGAGAAATAGAAATTAAAACTAAAAAAGTTGTAAGCTTTTTTTTTTATTTATTTATTAATTACAATTACAATTTTGTCATTTAAAAAATTTTCTAATAAAAAGAATTAATCTATTTATTTTAATAAGAATGTTTACCAAAATAAAAAAGCAATCAAATTGTTATTGGGTATTTTTTAATATAATGGTAGACAATTCAAATGATGGTGGTAAGTCAAACAAAGTTGTTATATCTTTAAAATGTTTAAAATTATCAGTAGCTCAATCAGAACAAGCAGATGAAATAACATTATTTTTGAACATTATAAAAGAAAATGAATGTGGTACCACAAAGTATTTATTAAATTTAAGTTGTTATAAACTTGCAAAGCAAGACAAGTATATGGCTGACTTGATGCAGAAAAAAGAGAGTTGCTGCTAAAGCATGCAAATCTGAATTAGCTGAACCACGTAGAAAAACAGTATTATCATCCTAGAAAAGTCAAGCCAATGTTAAAGAAGGGTTGAATAATGATGAACTGATTGAACTGCATAAAAAAGAAGGATTATCATCACAGAAAAACCAAGCTAATGTTAAGGAAGGATTTGATGATTGAGAATTAGCTGAGACGAGAAAAAAGAAAAATAAAGTTGTGAAGAAAAGGAAATAAATCATGATGTAAAAACGTTAACTGATAGTCAAATGAAGGTCTAGTATTGAAACATTGTTTGGAGGAACTTTAGTTAAGTGAGTATATGACCAGGTTTCTCACAATTTACGAAACTTGGTGCTAACAGCCTCAATTCATGCAGATTTGCACACATGATGGAAATGAGGCATTTAATTATATAATCAGCAGTATATTTCATAGTACTAACTCTAAATCTAATTTAGAATTGGTAGTTCAGTGGGATTCAGACAAATTAATGGATTAACTAAGGAATTAATATCAATAAAAGAAGTTAAAGAACTTGGGACTTGTGGATAAGCATGTTGGCATTTAAGTTAACAAGATTACAAACAACCTTTTGAAATACTTGAAAACATGGAAACACTTCGAGACTCTAGAGTTAACAGAAAACATGTGCCAAAATGTTGAAAAATCTTAATTTGTGGACGCTGGATTAAAACTTAGAAATGAAGAATTACTAGTGGCAAACTACCTACTGATATAATGGAAATAGAAAAAAAAAGTGCATAAGTATGTAAATACATTATAATTTAGTAAATACATAATAATAAATACATAAAGTATGTAGAGCTAATAAATTGTTGATTACTGAAATTTATGGGGGAAAAGTTTACAAGCTTAATCTTGAAGTTATTTAAAGAAATGCTTTATTGTGTCCAAAGAACAAAAACTCAAGAATGTACAAGGAAATTTTCAAAAAAATTAATGGAACTGAAAAGACATACTACAGCATAGATAGTGCGATAACCAAGATGTTATTCAAGAGATTCAACAAGAATATTTGCATAGTCTGACACCAAGTGGTATGCCACCTTATCGACCAACTTTAAAGCAAAATTGCACTGTTATGATGCTCAGAAATTTGAATGCCAAGAAAGGATTCTGCTTTGGTACGCAAAGATTAAATACCATTTGATTTCATTGAATTTTTTTTGCCTGAAACTGTTTTGCTACACATGGCAATTATATGTTGAAGTTTTAAGAGCAAGATCAATATCAAGAGTGAAATTTGCAATTTTACTCCTGACTCTTTTGCTCTTAATTTTTTATCACTGCTCCTACTTTCATAGTGTGACCACTTTTAATGACTGCTCTTACTTACATATTATGACCACACTTTGTAATCCTTTGATTACAAAGTGTGTCTCATCGGAATGCGTATCATTTTTTATTTATCTACTGTTCAATTGGCATTTTTTTTTTACTCAAGTTTATCTCTACTTCTTCATATTTTCTGTCAATAACTGCTTCTTCTGTGTAGCTGCACAATTTACTTTATATTTGTACATAAGTTTTATTTATGTAGCTGAGTCAAAAAAATAGTTTTTATATCAGAAAATGTAAAAAGATTTGGTTTTTTCTAAGAAACAAAACATTTTAAAAGAAATTAATTTCAAAATAGTCACCCTTTTCGCTTGATTTGATTGGTTTCTGTCGGAGCAGTATACAGCACATAAACACGAACAACAGATCTGATGAATCTGTTTATAACATTTAATGTTTCAACACTCTCAGCATCGTCACTTTGGTTTTTTTTTATATTTGCAAGCCGCTGTTGAAAAAGTTGAAGTAATGCCTCAAGAGACTAAAATTATATTTATTTGATTAAAAAAAAAACACCAACAAAAAAGCCGCAGAAAAAAGAAAGAAAAAAACAATGTTAAATTATTCAGAAGGAAAAATATTGATAATATAACAATATCAAATAAAAATAAATTATAAAATTTATAAAAATTAAATTTTATTTATTTAAAAATAAAAAAAAATGATATAAAATTTTGTAATTTAAAAATTGATTTATTATAAGTATAAAAATATAATTCACAATCACAAAATATATAAATGCTAACCTCTGCATAACATTTTACTAAAAGTTTGTGAACAAAATTATCTAACAAAGTGGTTCCATTTTGTCCATCTAAGTACTTGCTAATTTCATCAGCTTGTAGCATTGACGACATGACTATGTTATCATCTAATGATTGAGTTCTAAACAACAAGATTATATATATATATATATATATATATATATATATATATATATATATATATATATATATATATATATATATATATATATATATATATATATATATATATATATATATATATATATATATATATATATATATATATATATATATATATATATATAT
Organism: Hydra vulgaris; assembly: GCF_038396675.1. Lineage (NCBI taxonomy): Eukaryota > Metazoa > Cnidaria > Hydrozoa > Anthoathecata > Hydridae > Hydra > Hydra vulgaris. Next base: position 20,802,749 of record NC_088923.1, read on the forward strand.
ATATATATATATATATATACATTATATATATATATGTATATATAATTATATAAATTATGTTAGTGTATTCTACAAAGAGAGTGCTCAATGTTCTTAAAGAACAGAGCAATAATAAATTAGTAAGTACTTTATAAGAATATATATATATTATATATATGTGTGTATATATATATATATATATATATATATATATATATATATATATATATATATATTCTTATAGTCGAAAGAGATTTTTATGGTAAAAAAAATTCTCTTTTGACAACATTTAAGCTACATTTTAATGTCATTTAAAAGTTAAAACAACAAATATAATGCAAAAGTACATTAAGTTTTATTGTTTTTTAAAAAATCGCAATAATAACGACTAAAAAGTTTTTTTAATTAACAGTGTTTTTGTTTTTAATGTTTTATAATATCTTTAAATCATGCCAGGAGTGTTAGTAGATTGACTGACAAACAGGTAAAACATGTGAGGAGTGTTGCTTTTTGAATGTAAAAAATCCACAGAGTGTTGCTACATCAACTATCTTTCAGCCTGCTGCTATACGTGTGTCTGCGTTTATATGTGAATACTGTTTACTCAAACCCAACTGTATGTGTAAAAATATCTTTATAAACAGAGAAAGGAGAGGGTACAAAATTGAAAACTATTTGTATCCTATCCAACTTAACTATAGCTTATGTAGAGGCCTACGCATAGGGCCTTATGTATAGCTTATGTAGAGGCTTAATGTATAGCTTATGAAGAGGCCTTATGTATAGCTTATGTAGAGGCCTTATGTATAGCTTATGAAGAGGCCTTATGTATAGCTTATGAAGAGGCCTTATGTATAGCTTATGTAGAGGCCTTATGTATAGCTTATGAAGAGGCCTTATGTATAGCTTATGAAGAGGCCTTATGTATAGCTTATGAAGAGGCCTTATGTATAGCTTATGAAGAGGCCTTATGTATAGCTTATGAAGAGGCCTTATGTATAGCTTATGAAGAGGCCTTATGTATAGCTTATGAAGAGGCCTTATGTATAGCTTATGAAGAGGCCTTATGTATAGCTTATGAAGAGGCCTTATGTATAGCTTATGTAGAGGCCTTATGTATAGCTTATGTAGAGGCCTTATGTATAGCTTATGAAGAGGCCTACATTTGTAAGCTGCATAGCTAAAAGAAAAATAAGAGAGTAAAAATTATAACATGAAAACAAAGCTAATACAAAAAAGAAACCCCAATACAATATGAAATATGTCCACAAATTTGAATCAGGTTTGAAAGGAAAACCTTGAATTGCTTGTCTATAACGCAGAACACTAATTATTAGTCGTATTAAAAGTATTATAAACGAATTATTAGTGATCGCAAGTAACATTATCAAGAAATACTTCTGGTGTTCAAATTTTCGGTTTGGTAAAAATCATGAATAGCATTAATTATAAACTAATGGCAATGTCACTTCTTCATGGCTTCTCTGTAGCTTGCATTAATTAGGCTTCTTATTAAGTTTTAAAAAAAACGCATCCAAATTTACATTTTGACACACTGATTGTTATCCAGACTCTCCATAGACCTCCATTTTGGGTCCGCCTAAACTTTTAATTAAAATTTTTAGCTTTTTATTTTTAACATTTTTACATGCTTACATTTTACAAAGCATAAACATTTTTTTTTATGATGCCCAACTACAGATTGGTCCCATTTTTCTTCTAGTACTGCATTTATGTTGTTTCAAAAATCTAGAAAATTTTGTATTGTTAATGTACTTTTGTTTACACTTGCATTCTATCAAGTATACACTAGGTATATAAGAAATCTGTTAACACAACTAAAAACATCAAACCGCAAAACAATAGCAATATAAGTTGCGATCAGTCTAGCATTAAAATAATTAAAAAAGGACAAAAACATTGGTATATACTCTTTTGATAAAAGAACAGGCATTGTGAATTGAACACAAAAAAACAGTAGATAAATGAGGGACCATTCCTCAAATTCGTTAGTAGAATTAGAACTTATATATTAAAATTGAATAAAAATGAACAATTTACCAAACAAGAATACAAAAATCTTTACCCAAGCAAACCAATAACAAACTGGAAAAATCATACCCTATGCAATAATTAGTTTCAAAAATCAGCGCACAAAGTTATGGAATATCGCAATATTTAGTAAACATATTTTAACCAATATAAAATAGAAGTATAAAAAACTCATTAAATTTTGTTAAAGTAGTTAAATTATGGAATATATGAAACAATGAAATACTGGTGCCCTACATTTTGATATTTTGAATCTATACCACATAATCCCACTGGGGAGAGGCCACAAAAGTTCTTCTTGATATGTTAGAGATCTTCCTACATTTAAATATACTGAAAAAACTCTCAGTAATAAAACCTGTATATGCATCTCAGAAAAAAATAATAGAAATGTGTTTATATAAGTTTTTGTAGAATGAAGGAAATTTATGAGATTGTGGATTAAGGCCCTATAGGACTTCCATGGTAAAATTTACTCATGGTAAAACTTGCAGAGGGTTTTCAGCAGTTTTTTAAAAATAAAGCAACTTTATTTTTATTATTATTAGCGCTTTATTCCACCACTAGAACAAAAAATATTTTTAGGTACATAGATGATATTCATGCACAAAAGAAATAATGCCATTTCTTTTCAACGAATATTAAACAACCAACATCAGGCATTGTTTTAAAGCGTAGAGTGATTTACATAGGCCTTAAGTGATTTTTACGTAAGCAATAAGCGATTTTGGTTAAGCAACTTTTTATCATTTTTTAACTTTTAAATTATACTAAAAGCGGTAAGATAAAAGAAGCAATTAATTTTTAAAAAAGTCACATTAACTTTTGAATGACGTTTATGTAAAAATATTTCTTACAAAAGTTTGAATGACAATTATGTTTGATATAAGTGCTATTTAAATAATAAATTTAAATAAATTTTTTATAAGTAAATATTTACTAATCAAAAAATTTATTGTAACGATTGATTTTTTAAGCTTGAAGCAAAGATCAAAAAAACATAACTTAATTCTGATAAAAAATATGATTTAATTTAAAACTAATTTAATAAAAATATACAATTTTATTTTGATAAAAAAATATATATAACTTAGTTTAGATTTAAAAAATATATAATTTAATTTTGATTTAAAAAATATATTTAAGTTTATTAAAATTATAGTTAATGTTTGGGTTTAACTTAACTGTCAAATCTATTTAAAAATATTACTAAATATTGTTCAATTTTTAAATTTCATTTGTTCTTAATAAAAAATCAGCTTATTTTTATCGCAACTTTTTTTTTCGGTTTTCCTTCCTAAACGTAAAATTTGTTAATATTAAACATTTTTAAAAATGCAAAATTAAATTTAATCATTTAATATTACAAAAAAATAAACATACCTTTATAGTAATAATAAAAAAGTTGTTAAATAACATATAACTTGTTTATATTATTGTAGTGATTTTAAAAAATTAAATTAATTTATATATTAAATACATAATTGAATTGGAAGATGAAAACAAAATATCAAATTTTCAAGAGATTAAAATAACAATTAAAACAGGTAAATTTTCAACATAAATCAAAAAGAAGCAATAGATAAAATAATTTGAACTATGACTCAAATCTTAAAACTTTGGAACCTTTAACACAAACTTTAGAGAAGCCATTAAAAAGCACCATTACTGTTTGTTTGTAATTAAAGCAAAGATGTTAAAATCAAAAATCTAGAAAAAATTTCTTAAGACAATTTAAAAAAAAGTATCAAGAGAACCTGTGGTGATTTATATTTATAAATAAATAAATATATATATATATATATATATATATATATATATATATATATATATATATATATATATATATATATATATATATATATATATATTAACTTTTTTAATATTACATTGTAGTGTCTGCTTTATTTTTCTAGTTTTATCTAATGATTATTCAAACAAATTAAAGTTTAAACCAAGAAGTTTTATATCACAATTTCAAGATCAACACATATTTCTTATTGAATAATTATTGAACTTTATTATAAAAACAAAGGTCATGGTTTTAAATAAACTGGAAATTTGAAGACCAGAAATATTTCAATTAATTCACATATTTATATAGTATAGTGCTGATTATACACTAAATAAGCTACTAAAAAATTTATAACATAGCATACCACTAATGTGATTTATTAGTTCTTTGAAACACTTTGTGTTTCAAAGAACTAATAAAAGTATTATAAAGCTATGAAAATAATAAGGAGGCTTTTATTTTCAGGGTGTAAATAGAGGTAAATATATTAGCATTGTAACAACTTAAGATTTTTTTGAACTTGGATATATGGTGACCTCCATATTACAGTGGTGTTATTATAATAAATTTGATTAAAACTAAATGCAGGAAAAACAGTCACATGATACAAACTAAAGAACTGTGTTACAGTAATGAAAGTAATATAAATCTGATTACCTCGACATGCATAGCTGCAAAAAATCGAATTTAACAACTTCGAAACAGTTATTCATACCATTTTCAAAAAAGCAATAAATCATATATATATATATTATATATATATATATATATATATATATATATATATATATATATATATATATATATATATATATATATATATATATATATATATATATAAAACACTATTCCACTACCTTACAACATTCGATAACTAACACTACACCACAATCTACACTACACCACTATCTTACAACATTTGATAACTAACACAACACTACTACCTCACAGCATTCAATAAAGATGCAGTGCTTGAGGTTCGATTTGCAAGGAATAGGTAATCCTAAAATCCTTTAATTGTAATCCTAAAACATGAAATGTTCTTAAGTTCATAATGTCAAACTTTTTTTCTAAAGAAAATAAAATAAATTTTTTTCCATTAAAAAAATTTGTCAAAAAATTTTAATCCTTTCACTGCTAATAAAATTATTTACATCCTAATAAAAAAAATTATTTACATCCTAATAAAAAAAATTATTTACATCCTAATAAAAAAGATTATTTACAAGATAGTATATTACAAGATTAAAGTATACTTATTTTTTAACTAATTTACAATTTAAAAAATTGTGTAAATAAATAGAATCAATAACATATTTTTTGCGCACATCGTTAAAAAGGGCTTGGGGAAGAGTATGTGAAAATCTATTACAGCATTAAATTAAAAAAAAAAAATTTATCAATCTTCTTTTAGAAGCTCATTTTAAAAATTCTGTAAAATATATTTGTAGTATTTTTTTTTATCAAAGTAAATTTTTTATTAAAGTAAATTTTTTTTGTATACAGTGGGTGGCAATATTATTAGAGACAATTTACTTTTTTTTGTAATTTTAAAGTTTAAATGAATTTTGCGAGCAAATAATCTGTTTTTAAATTTTCTTGTATACTTTAGTTACTGATATCATTATTATTGTTTTTAAAATGTTGCAATATTGTCAGTCATTTAGCTGTCATATTTCTCATTTAGCTGTCAATTGGTGAAAAGTGTTGTTAGAGTGAGTTCAATTATTCTTTTTTGCAGTTGTTTCGAGTTCAGGACTAAGCGTAAGTATTGCTTAAGAATTATAAGTTTAATTTTAATTAATAATTTATTAGTTTTGTTAATTTTAATACAAAAATCTTAATTTGTAACTATTCTAATTCTAGGATTGAGTGAATATAACATTGTAAAATCCCTAAAATACTATATCTTTATAATAAAGATAATATTTCACAGGTCTTCTCAGATAAGTCAACATTTTAAATTTTGGTAAACAAAAGCTCATTTGTTTGACAATGCCCAAAAGAAAAATTTCACATGGACTGCATTGTAGAAAAGGTTAACCATTCTGAGGCAAAGAGTATGGATCACCTCTACATCATGGAAAGAACCATCAGGCAAGACCAGTATAAGAGAGTACTGAAAAACAGGCTTCTGCTCCAGGTCCAAGAATGGTTCCCTGGTGATGAAGATTTAGTGCATGACTCAGCATTGCTCCACAAAGATTGGAGTGTTACTGCATTCCTAGATAAAAAAAAACAAGCGCGTTTTGCTGTGACCGTGGAATTCATCTGATATAAACCGAATAGATTATCTATTCGAATTCACAAAATTGGAAATCATCTACCAAGAGGCAATTGATAGAAATTTATTTATAAGATAGTGGCATCACGACCCCAGTCTCTGGCATAACATAAGTCTGCGTGTAAAACATTCTCCAACACTTTTAAGTAGATTTCATAATAGTATCTAATATATTTTTACCCAGGTCACTAATTCACTGATAGTGTAACACTGAGGTAATGCTTACGTATTAATCATACTGAAGTTATTTTATTTTAAAGCGAGTTAATTACTTTAAAAATATCATCTGTCAAAACAAATTTATTTTATTAAAACTTTATTAACTTATTGAGTTACAATATTGTGCAGTGCAGTGCTTAATCAAATCCTCTGGAGTCCTTTTTTATATATTTTTTTATTAATTAACTAGTTGTTGATAATATATTAATAATAATGAATATTAGTATAATAAAAGACACAGTGGGTAATAAATAGTTAAGTAATCAGTTAATAAATAACTTTAATGCAAGTAACATGACTTGCTTTTAAAGAAAGGCTTTTAAAGAAAGTTATCTTTATGCTCTTAATATGGTTTATAAAGAAATTCTTTAATAAAATTTTTTAACTTGGAATTTTTTATTTTTAACATTTGTTTTCAGTCATTTAAATTTTTAATTGTAACTCTTTTTCACTTATAAACACTAATTAGGTATGCATATTTATTTATAAGATTTCTTTGCCTTCACCAGCTTCACATCAATTCTCAAAATAAATATTATTTACAAGTGTAAAAGGGTGCCAGGAGCGATCATAAATTTTCTAGTTACATAATATTGAGATTATTACTTATGATCATGAGATAATTAGAAGTGCTACAAAACTAGTACCAGCTTTTAAAAAAATGCCATATGAAAGAAGATTGCAGTTAATAAAATTAACAACACTAGAAGAGCATCGTTTACGAAGAGATTAAATTTTATAATATAAAATACAAAAAAATATGAAAAAATTAATTAAATAAATGACTCAAAATGTAAAGCTCAATTAAAACATTACAATTTTCATGGTCATAACCAAAAGTTAACAAAGGAATACTACGAGTAATGAGTAATGCTAGATTTAATTTCTTTTCATGTGGAGTTGTAGAAGCTTGGAATCATTTACCCTCATATATTATAGAATCAATAAACAATTGATCAATTCAAAAATTAATCAAACTATTGCAAAAATTATTTGTTAAATAACACTAAATAAAGATTATATCATTAAAAAGTAAACAATGCTATTATATAAACATTTAAAGCTGTTATAGCACAACATCTCCTGTTATTGTGCTCTACAAATAATTTCGTCAATTGTCACAGTGAATATTGTTATATCATTATATTATTGCCTAATTTGTTATGTTAACACTTTTATAAAAAATTAATAGCTAAGAATAAGTAATTATTTTATTTTATATTCTAAATAAAACCCTCTAAAGATAAAAAGTAATTATAAATTATATAACTATTTTGTTAAATCATTTAAATTTGAAAATTACAAAACATTTGCGCTGCCCCTAATAACTTACCTACTGAATTTATAGTTAATATTTTGTTAAATATAGAACATATTTGAAGTATTTTGTCAAATATTCATGTCTGCATAATATATTTGTAGTATTTTGTTAAATATTTAAGTGTGCATAATATATTTGAAGTATTTTTTTTTAATATATAAGTCTGCAGAAGTCTTGAAGTATTTTGTTAAATATTTTTAGTTATACCAAAATAAGAACTAAACCTTTTAATTCCAGTTAAGCTGCATCCAAAAAGAATCATTGATTTCACTGCCAACCAATTTTTTAATATGTATAAGAGTGTTGTTTTTGCAAACTTAGGAGGTTCTAAGTCGTGATATGGTAATGGTTTCTGAGAATGAACTTTGCGCAGTCCAGATGATTTTGATGTATCAGAGGAGGAGTTCCGCTTTTGAACATACTGTGTCTGTTCAGTGTTTTGCCGAGCAACAGTATGTACAAGAAACAACAAAATATGTTGACCTCTAAAAAAATATATATAAATAGAACTTTTTTATTATAATCACTAAAACAATTTTTATAAATCAACACAGATTAAATTTACCTATTATTTGGTAAAGTGCATAAATCAGTTTCATCAACAAGTTTATGTAAAAGTTGATTTCTTGCAGATTGATCACCTGAAATAAGTGATTTACATGGACATTTTTCCCAGCAATCACAGTATGCAGTTGGAGAAGTTCTTTTTAACCTAATTTATAATATTACAACTTATATATATATATACATATATATATATATATATATATATATATATATATATATATATATATATATATATATATATATATATATATATATATATGTGTGTGTGTGTGTGTATGTGTGTGTGTGTATATATTATATATATATATATATATATATATATATATATATATATATATATATATATATATATATATATATATATATACATATATACAGTATCGGACAAAACAAGTGCAACCAAATAATGCTAATTTAGTTTCTTTATATAAAAGTACTGCATTTTTTCAATTTAGAGAAATAACTATGTAACTGTTTAGAGACAAAGTTCTTCAAGTTTTATTCATCACAAAGTTCATTATTTGTACACGAAAATTAACAAATTAATCAAAAGTATTAAAAAAAGTTGATTTCCTTCTGGACAAAACAACTGCAACTCAACAAAATGTTGACCAAGCTGTATTTCGCTATCAATATTTCGTGGCGAATCCTTTGTTGTCGATCACAGCCTTGAATCTTCGAGGCATAGATTTGATCAGGTGATCAATGAAACTTTGTGGAATTGCTGCCCAGGCCTTTTGGATTTGTTCAAACAGTTGATCCTTATTACGAACACCTTCACGTTTAATTCTGCGGTTGACGATCTCCCACAGGTTCTCGATAGGGTTGAGATCCGGAGATTTAGGCAGCCAATCCATCACCGATAGGTGGTTGTCTTGAAACCACTGCTTCACTACTTTTGCAGTGTGTTTCGGATCGTTGTCTTGCTGAAAAACCCATTTTATTGGCATATTCCATTCAGCATGAGGTAACATAACATCTTTCAGGATATTTTTATACATGAAACGGTCCATTATTCCATCGTTTCGATGTATTGGACCTAGACCGTTAGCAGAAAAACACCCCCAGACCATTACATTGCCTCCACCATGCTTCACGGTCTTATGGCAGTAACGTAAATCAAGGCATTTTCCGGCCAGTCGACGTACACGACAAATGCCATCACTCCCAATGATGTTGAACTTCGATTCATCACTGAACAGGACAGTTCGCCGTTTCTGCACATTCCAGTCAATATGAGATGTAGCAAACAGGAGTCTTTTTTTCTGGTTTATTAGTGAAATCTGCGGTTTCTTTGCAGGGCGTCGAGAAAACAATCCGGCTTCAACAGCACGTCGTCTGATTGTTCGGTCCGATACAGGCAGCTTTCATTGCTTTTGTATCTCGACTGATGATATCCAGGGATCCTTCTTGACGGATCTGACGATCATAGAATCCTCTCTAGAAGTGGTGGAACGCGGTCTTCCACCTTTGTTATCTGCTGCCAACTTCCCCGTAGAACGATATTTGGAACATAGTCTTGATACGGTCCATTTTTTCACGCGATACTTATCACAAATACTTTTTTGTGAGATTGCACTTACGTAATCGCCAATAATTTTCTTTCTTAGTTCCAATCCAAGACTGTCGGGAGCCATTTTTGCACTTGAAGTCATAAAAATAATAAAAATAAATAATCACGCTTCTCAAGGTATACCGTGTTACATTAACCTTGTGATGATACAATAATACTCTGTGGAACACAACGTCTTGGTTGGATGTGGACTGCATTGATGTAATGAAACACTTGTTGTATTTCACTTCTTGTATTGATGTTCTTTGATAAAACACTTTGATAAAACTCACTTCAATAAACTGTCTTGATAATACTGACTGATTGACTTCCATATACTGACTGAATTACATGTCGATTTACATGTCTCTTATATAGTAAAATGAACCTGTGTGAACCTGTTCTAGAAGATTATAGATGCTTCTTTTCGATGCTTCTGGAAGCTTCTGGATGCGTCTGGATGCTTTTGAATGTTTCTGGATATTTCTGGATGCTACTGGATGCTTCCAGATGCTTCTTCTGGAAACTTCTGGAAGCTTCTGCATGTTTCTGGAAACTTCTGGGTACTTCCTTTAATTATTAAAAAACTTTCGTGACGTTGACACAGACCAGACTTAAGAAAATGAAACGAACCAAAAAAGTTGCACTTGTTTTGTCCGCTGCAAAATGGCACTTGTCAACGAAATTCTGCCTGTGTGCTGTCACCTGTCAGCTGATTGCTCATGTCATGGCATGCTATGACTCCAGACTCCTGAACTGTTTGCTGTGGTAGTATAGTTCGTTTCGTTTTTAAGACATGTAAAATTAGGAACACTTTTTAGCATTGTTCGATGTTGGTTGCAAATGTTTTGTCCAATACTGTATATACATATATATATATACACATATATATATATATATATATATATATACATATATATATATACACATATATATATACATATATATAAATATATATATATATATACATACAAACATATACATATATATATATATATATATATACATATATATATATATATATATATATATATATATATATATATATATATATATATATATATATATATATATATATATATATATTAGGGCTGTTCATGTGAACACAGGAAAAAAAAAATTTTCTCGGATTTGAATGCATAGTTGTTTATTTTGTGCCATTTGACATAGTAATTGACTGTGGAAAAAATCTTTCCAATCAGATAATGTTTAGAGGGTGCTCAATGACCATAAAGTTTTACGAAAAACGTCAAAAACGTGTAAAAAGTTCCAAAGTTCCAAAGTTCCAAAAATTTCTAAAACCTGGTTAGTTAGATTTTTTCCACTGAAATATTGTCTGATTGCGTGCTATATAGATTAATTAAAGTGCAGCAGATTAACTGTCATCAGGGCACCAGACTAAAAAATGTCTGCTAGTGTTTAAAACAACTGTGTTTATATCATTTTGTTAAAATTTGTATTCATAATTTTAATACTATTATTTAACTCAATTTAGAATTTGTTCAAACAGAATAAAAAGGTTTACAAGTATAAATATTATTTTTATTTGGAATTTCAGTTTGACAACAAATGTATTAATATTTTGATAGTACCTAACCTTAGTAACCTATTACAGAAAACTAGCATGGTAGTCTGGTAGTGTATTGTTTGTTATTAAGTGCAGATAATAATAATTTCTAATTTGAAAATATTTATTTAATTTCTTTAGTAATAATTATTATAATATATTGCTGCAGCTGCATAAACCAACAACTGAATGATAAGTTTGTATAATATGGTATTGAGTTTTGATTTTCTCATAATATTTCAGTTATCATTGAAATGGCAGCATCATCTCGTGTTGCTACCTCTACACGACTTCAAACCAAAATCTTTTTAATTGGACAACCAGAGCCAAATCTTCCAGATAAAGTTCTTCCCTTAACATCTGATGTTTTAAAAACATTTTTTTATCATCTTAATTCAACCAAAAAGTCAGTGCCTGAAAGTCTTAAAACAACTGTTGATGAACTGATTATTATTTGGAATAAAGCCCGTATTCTGACAGCATTTCATCCGAATGTAGTCTTAAAGTTGAAAACTTTAGTCCAGGAATTTAAATTAATAAAAAAAAATAAATCCAGATTGTCAGATTCTCAGAAATCGAGAGAGAAATCATTTACAGACACCATTGGCCTACTTTTTGACATTGCCCACAAGGATGCTGAAACCATGATCAGAATTGAAGAAGATAAAGAATTTTTATTGGATCAAAGATGTCAGAGAAAAATGGTGATGTTTGGAGAGGACAAAGAACAAGCAGAGAGAGAACGAAAGCTAAAAGAAGAGCAAAGACAATCTGGTGCGAGTGCAATAGTTCCTGTTATTGAACCTTTACATGACGAAAGTTATAGTGATGACAACGATAACGATGCTGTTGATAATGACAAAATGGTTGATAGAGATTTTGAGATAGAAATCCCTGTTTATTACAGACAACAAGTCAGTAAAGCAAGTTCTTCAGGGTCAGCTGAATCAAGTTTAGCAAGTACTCCAAAACGACAATGTATCTTAGATACAATTCTTGACTCGCCTGATGTTTCATCAACATTAGACAGAATTAATCTATCTGACACAAAATTTACTATACTAGCAGCAGCAATTGCAAGGGCTGGTGGACAGAACCTCGATGATGGATCATTGTCACGTTCTACAGTCCGTAGAAAACGAACCTATCATCGATCAAATATTGAAGCCACTGTTCGAACTGAATTCTGCGATTTGGACAAACCACCATTAATCGTCCACTGGGATGGCAAACTGATGATAGATCGTACAAATTCTGCAGCCCCTAAAGCAAATGTTGACCGGCTATCTGTAGGTGTGACAGGTCACAATGTTGACAAAATACTTGGAATAGCAAAACTATCAGCTGGAACTGGAGAAGCCCAAGCAAAAGCAGTTATTCATCTGCTTAATTTCTGGGACATAATTGGTGATGTTATTGGAATGAGTTTTGATACTACAGCCTCTAACACTGGCTCCAAAAATGGTGCATGTGTAGTTCTAGAGAAACATATAGGTAGAAATTTGTTATACTTCGCTTGCAGACACCATGTTCATGAGATCATAGTAGCAGGAGTGTTTGGATCACTATTTGGACCATCATCTGGTCCCAACATACCTCTTTTCCAGAGATTTCAGCAATATTGGCCCAAAGTTGATCAAGGAAATTTTAAACCTCTGGATGACATTCGAATGAAAATACCCCTGGTGCAAGAACTACAAAATGAAGTGATTGCATTCCTCAAAGAAAACCTGCATGTTAAAATGCCAAGGGATGACTACAAAGAAATCATGGATCTCTGTCTGTTAATACTTGGAAAACTGCCTGATCAAGAAGAGAAAAATTATCATTTCAAGATCTCTGGTGCTTATCACATGGCTCGCTGGATGGCCAAGGTTATTTATTGTTTTAAGATTTATTTATTTCGTGAAGAGTTCAAGTTGACCACAAAAGAGGAAAAAAATCTCTGTGAATTTTGCTTATTTGCTAGTCTGGTTTATGTAAAATCTTGGATTTCATGCACAAATGCCAGCGATGCTCCAGTTAATGACTTGTTTCTGTTTCAGCAACTTAAGCAGTTTGCAGTTGTGAATAAAACGATTTCCGAAGCAGCAGTCAAGAACTTTCAAAACCATTTGTGGTACCTTTCACCAGAATTGGTCCCACTAGCTTTGTTTTCAAACAAACTTCAAACGGAAGAGAAGCGAAAAATGATTTCCAACATGAAATTTCACGGTGAGAACTGGTCTGAAAGGTTGATCAAATTAAAGAACATTGAAAGTCTAGAGAAGAAATCTCTGGACATGCTGGTGACATCAGTTTCAGCAAGTGCGTTGCGGTCAATGAAGGTTGATATTGATTTTCTGTTCAACAACGATCCAGCTACCTGGAATGATTCCCCAGAATACCAAGAAGGAAAAAATTTAGTATATTCATTGAAAGTAGTAAATGATGCTGCCGAACGATCTGTGGCTTAAATGTCAATGTTTAATGAATCGATTACAAGGAATGAATCTGAAATGCAGAGGTTAATTCAGGTGGTTGAGGATCACAGAAAGCGAGTGCCAGATGCCAGAAAGTGTACTCTGAAGAGTTATAGTCCTTGCTAGCATTAACATTGCACGAACTATAACATTACGATAATTAAATGTTAATTGCTCATATGTTTTTTTGTTTATAATTCGTATTTTAATCAATGACAAAGAGTCAAAAATCCTAGTGTTTTATTTTGGAAAAATTCTGATATAACAAAAACCGCAGAACTTTAGTCGTATTGCAGTATTTTATTTCATTAATTTCTCAGCTAATAAACCAGTCTAAAGTGGATGTGGATTGTAATTTGTATTCAGAATTTAATATTTAGAGATAATTAAAACTGATCAAATCTGAAAAATCTAATTAACCGGGTTTTAGAAATTTGTGGAATGTTTTTCACATTTTTCGTAAAACTTTATGGTCATTGAGCACCCCCTAAACATTATCTGATTGGAAAGATTTTTTGCACAGTTAATTACTATGTCAAATGGCACAAAATAAACAACTATGCAATCAAATCTGAAAAAAAAAATTTTTTTGGACAGCCCTAATATATATATACAAATTAGTGCTAAATTTTTAAATAAAAGATGTACAACTGAATAAATTTTTAAGAAATATAAACTTTTTAGATTAATTTTATTGCTATTTTGCTTGGCATACCTTTTACTTTTTATTTTGGTACACATTATACTAATAGTTATATATATATATATATATATAAATATATAAATATATATATATATATATAATATATATATATATATATATATATATATATATATATATATATATATATATATATATATATATATATATATATATATATATATATATATATATATATATATATATATGGTCAGATGAAAAAAACAACTTTTTTACGGTACCTAAAGTTTCATGCCAATTGCGGCACTCATCAGCCATATATTTTTCATCTAACCTTTTATTTATTTATTTATTGATCTATTTTGTGATTACTTCACTTTATATTGATCACTCTCAAATTGTAAGAGTTGATTATTATCGCATTATCAAAACAACAATATGTATATATATACATATATATATATATATATATATATATATATATATATAAATATATATACATATATATATATATATATAAATATATATAACTATATATATATATAACTATATATATATATATATAACTATATATATATATGTATATATATATATATACATATATACAAATATACAAATATATATATATATATATATGTGTATATATATATAACTATATATATATATATATAACTATATATATGTATAACTATATATATATATATATATATATATATATATATATATACACATATATATATATGTATGTATATATATATATACATATATACAAATATATATATATATATGTGTGTATATATATATAACTATATACATATATATATATATATATATATATATATATATATATATATATATATATATATATATATATACGTATATATATGTAAATATAACTATATATATATATATATATATATATGCATATATATATATATATATATATATATATATATACATATATGTATATATAAATTAGTGCTAAATTTTTAAATAAAAGTTGTATTACTGAATAAATTTTAAAAAAATATTAACTTTTTAGATTAATTTTATTGCTATTTTGCTTGGCATACCCTTTACTTTTTATATTGGTTCACATTATACTAATAGTTATATATAACTATATATATATATATATATATATATATATATATATATATATATATATATATATATAGACATGCATTTTTAAAAATTATTCAAAATTAAATATACCATGTCTAAAAATAAGATAATGGGTGCAGTAGCAAACCACTTCCTTTTATAAACAAGAGAATATGTACCCAATTAGAACCCAATTATATTTGAGGCAATACCATGTCCAACTTGCTTCTTCATTACTTACCTAGACTGCTGCATAGTTACAAAGCTAGTGTACATTAAATAAGGTTTGTTCATTAAACATTGTGCTTTGCAGTTATAAGGTTGAGAGAAGAGAATTTACAAACCTCATCAACTGTAGGATCTCCCATTATTAATTTTTTTTTTTTTTTTATTGCAAAAAACATACAGAAGTAATTCGTTTTAACTAACTTGGTTCAAATCAGGTTCAGCATCATGACAACCACCCTGCTAATGTTAACATTTAATTCAGTAAAAATCTGCCTAATTTATTGCTGCCTTGTAGGATTCAAGTACCTAAAAGTATTAGATATAAAAAAATATCACTTAACTGTTTCAATCTATCTTTAACAAACATTTGTTGTCCTTGAAGTAACTTTTCATTAGTCATTAATCTTTAAATTTTCATTAATCTTAAAAAATCTTGTAAATTTTACCAGACTTGCTTGCTCTTTTTGAGACTAATTTGAGACATAGACTTACGCATCAATTTGCATATCTCCCATAATGAGGTTTGAATTCTCTTACAAATCTTTAATGTGCTTCTGTTTAGCACCTATTTTAAATGTATTTTCTGATCAAATTGACCAAGGCTTTTTTTTTTAATCCCAATGCCAATACTGTTATTATTAGTGACTTTAATGCTTATCAAACTGAATGGCTTGGCTCTAAAATGACTAATCCTGCTGGTACGAAAGCTAATAACTTCTGTATTTCTTAATCTCTTACTCAGATATATAACTTTGTGACTGCCAACTTAAATAATTCACTTTCCAAATAACTCTAATCACTTACCTTTAATTCTTGATTTGTATCTTGTGACATTTCTTTGTGTTCAGTTTCTCCTTGTGGTTCAAATCATGCAATAATCTTTATAAATCTTGATGATGCTGATAAATGCATAATAAATTATAATAATTATGCATTTATCTATCTTTGATTTCCTGGATCCAAACAGATATGGAAGCTTTTATTCATAGTCACCGATTTCTAGTCTCATTCAACCCCATGGTTTCCATGGGTTCTCCTTATTGTGCAGGAATTTATTATTTATTTTTATTATTATTTATCGCCTTATTTCTAATCGTAATTGTTTTTATCAAAAACAGCCCTCCTAAGAACAAAAAGTTTTTTATTGTATTATCGTAAGTATTGTACTATTTTAAGTATTTCTTTATTGTAAGTATTGTATTATTGTAAGTATTGTATTATTGTAAGTAATCATTGTAAAAAGGTGTTGTCTGATGCTAAGCTCTAGTATTCTAAGTTTACTAAATCTCATATCTTATTTCAGATGTTAGGTTGTAGGAACCTTTGGAAAATTTTCAACAATGTCATTATCAAAGGTCTAACATAGGTGGAATGTAATCTAATACATGGGTCTGATTTTATTACCTCTACCAAGGATAAAGCAGAAAACATCCTTGAAGGCTAAGAGTTTTCTTTATTTCCAGTAACATCTGTTTACATTGTATTCATTTTTCTTTATTTCCAGTAACAACTTATGTTTACATTGCATTCATCTCAAACCAATCTGATACCCTTTTCTTTAAAACTTTTATTTGCACGATTGAGAATTCCAACTTGTTGTAAAAAGTATAAACTAGCACAACCATACAGGGGCGTGGTGGCTCTAAAAAGCCCTTGCGGGATTTTTATTAAAAGGCCAATATATGCGGGATTTTACCATATATGCTTTATGCAAAGGCCCATACGAAAAACAAAAATATATATTTGTTTTTCGTAACTGACCTTATTCTAATAAATCATTAATACAAACCAACAAGTTGAGATAATACTATTTGTAATTAATAATATTGTTTATAATACTTCAAAATAAAAAATGGTAAAAACACGATGCAGCGATTACGTCTTTGTTTTGATTTTCTCAAAACACAACTTTACCGCAAGCAAATACGATTAGTATTTTATTGTTTGAAGAACATAGCCTAACGCAAAATTAAAAATCAAAGATTTCAATTTTTTTATTACTATAAAATGATATATATTTTATTGTACAGTAATAAAAATTTTTTTAAATTATATATAATTATTTTTCTAAAACAAATATTGAAAATCTTGAAAATTAAGAAATTCTTTTTATTTTATGAGAAAATTCTTTTTAGTTTATGCTTTTGTTTAATTCGATGTTTTAACTTTTTTTAACATTTTAGGATAAACTCGCAACAGCTAAAATCCCGCTCTAAAAATGGTGCCGTTATTGACATAGTTTAAACATAAAAGTTTTTATAATGTAGTTTCATTTAGCAGTTCATCATCCGTTTTTAAATCTGTCTGAGTACATGATATTACGGAGTGATTTCTTTATTTACATACAATAATATAAACTGTATGAAAATAAAAAACTTTATTTATTATTAAAGAAGTTTATATCTGTTTCGAAAGGTTACAAAAATGCAAAACATGAGTTCGATCCTTATTTATATAAAACTTAATTTAAAATTTAACCCCAAAAAATTTTTCTTAAATGAATTAAAACGTAATACAATTACTATATAGTAATTGTATTGCGATTTAATTCATTACTATATAGTAATTGTATTGCGATTTAATTCATTTAAGAAAAATGTTTTGGTGTTAACATTTTAAATTAAGTTAATTTAAGTCCAACAATAATAATAGCTATTATTAATGTTGGGTCTGCGGACTTTCTTAAATTTTTGTCGACATTACGATCGTTAAAAACCGTTTATGGGTTCATTATTTTTCTCATGAAAAAAATATAATAATACGTTTTAAAACATCTACTTCGTTTTCAGAGCAATATTACTATTATACATAATACTAATATAATTGCGCTCAAAGTTGAAATCAAGTTTGAAATCAAGTGATTATTAAAATTTATATTGTGCTAACATATTTAAATGATTGTGGAATTTCTTTAAAATGTAGAAAAAATTAAAATTTGCCAAAAGGCCCATATTTAGATGAAAAAGTGAAAAGCCCATGCGGGAATCCCGCTTAGCCTCTGGGGCCACCACGCCTCTGCAACCATAGGCAGTAATTATCCCTCCCCCCCCCCCTCAATCAAAATTACTGGACATTGCTTATCAGAAGGTGAAATGTATAGGGAAATTAAGCATGACTTTAGTGGCCTGTAAATATTGACTTAGTGTGCTGCAAACTGCTCAACTTTAGCTACGCTGTGTCATATGAAAATATTACATGCTGCCATATTCTAACAATCTAACTCTAAAAAATTTTTTCAGTTTCACAGTGTATCAAGTTGTTGGTTTTTGCATAGCAGCCTTGTTTGTCAAGGTTGAAGGTTTGAAATCAAAAACAAAAAACAAAACAAAAAAAATTAGCCTCCTCGACTGTAGTGTAGATCTCCTCTGCCTTGGGAAAGTGAATGAAAATTAAAAAAAACAATAATAATAAATTTAAAAATCCAGTGAAAGTTTTTCTGAAATGATAAATATGATTAAATAAAAAGTGAAAAAAAAAGCTAAAAAGTGAAAAAAAGATATAAAATCTGGTATAAAAAGATATAAAATTTTTGAAACAATTGGATACTAAATTTAAAAAATTTTATAAAAATTTACACATAATATAACCAATTACATACTTGCATTCATGCCCAACATGACACACCTGAGCACATTCTGTGCAACAACAAAGTGGACCAACAAGACCACATGTTTTACACTCAAATATATCTTGATTTATATGCTTTGTGCCAGTCCAGGTAAAAGAGCATGTATCATTGCAGCACAACACTAGTAATGGTGAAATATCAGGATCAGTACCAGGAGGGCATATCATTGCCATAAATTTATCTTTGTTTTTCGGACCATTTTCCCTTGAGATATCAACTGCAGCATTATATAATTTAAGAGCTGCTGTATATGCCCGAATCTTAACAGCATACATAAATGGTGTGCAACCAAATGCATCTCTAAAATCAAAATTATTTAATAATAAATTATCATAAATTCTGATAATTTTAAAAGCATGTTATTCAAGCTTTAAAAAAAAGTTTAAAAATAAATTTCCAACTATTTTTAAACAAATATAAATATTTAAACTTTATACTAAATATTTTTAACTTATTACTTAGATAAATTTTTTAGACTTATAAATAAATTTTATTATTTAATTTTTATTTCAATTTTAAATTTTAATCTATATTTTTTATTTATTACTTTGTTTTTTAATTAACACCTTTTACCATGTTTTAACTTGCAAAAATATTACTAAAAAGAAATGAATTGTTTTATCTAATGCCTTGCAAAAAAATATTAAAAAAATACTTATTTAAAATATTTCAGTTAAATTTCATAAACACGTTTTACAAAATTTAGGCAAAAAATAAAAAATGAAACTTTGACATAAGCAAAAAAAAAAAACAGAATGTAAACTTTTGAACTAAAAAAATAAAACTATATAAAAATTTCACCTTTCAGATAAAAGTTGAAACAAATGTTGCGATAAAAAAGAATGGCTCAACAATATATCAAGACAAGAGTCTCCGTCAAACAATGGAACCCACATACTACTGTCAAATATATCCGTCTTTGAGTTGTCTAAAATAAATTTTTCTATATAATTCACATTATTTTTTTTATTTCATGCATGCTTTGATACTTTCATATCGAGTACATAATCTACTAAGGTTGTTTTGATAGATTTACCATAAAATTATTTTAAAATATTATTTCAAAAAAGTATAAAATAAAAAAATCATTGATTTCAAGAAAATTACCAATTAAAAAAACAAAATTAAATCATATTATTTATAACAAAACATATTTATTAAACAAAATTAAATCATATTATTTATAACAAAATATACACATCTATAATAAAATATAAAGTATAATACAATATAACAATATATAATGCTTTATAATAATATATAATATTAAATTATAAAACTGAAAGTAAACTTAATTACTTTTTAAACAAATTACACAAAAAGTAACTTTAAAAATATAAATATTGTGTTTTTTGTTATTTTTACACGCATCATATTGCCCCATGCATGAATTAAGCAATTTAGAAATAGACATTGTGAGTAAACATTAATTTTATAGTACACTTGATATATATTCTTACAAAATCATATATTGTATATGATTTTGTAGGAATAGGAGTAACAAGTTTATACACAACATACAATACAACCAATAAAGACTTTTGTTAATTTTTTATTTGTTATGAACCTGGTGAATTAATAAAAATAAAGCATGAAATCAAAAAAAAATGAGAAAAAAAATTCTTTCAAAAATATTTAAAAACAACTGTTTTTTACAAATTTCTTTAATTTTTATTTAAAGAATACAAAAATACTTTTAGTTTTAAAATTTTTTTTTTATTTCTAAAAAATAATTGTACATTATTGGTGATGCTGCCCATTAATTTCAGCACAACTGTTATTTTCATTTTCTTGTCTACAGTTGACCATGCCTTCAGCAATACTTGTACTGAATTAACAAATAACAGTCTTGCCTGTTTTATGCAAATATTATTGCCAATACCACAAAATCTTTCGATGGGCCAGAATTGTGGGCAACTTGGTGGAGGCTTTTTGGTACAAAATTAACCTTTCTCAATTTATACCACCCCAAAGTTTTTTTAGTGTAGTGGCACAACTCTAAGTCAAGCCAAAACAAATAAGATCTAGCATTCAATCGAACAAGAGGCAAAAGTCGCACAACTACAAATTGCTTTCCATAAGAGCAACTTTTTGCTATATTTGTCCATAAGTTTGTATTTATAGTTGTTGTTTACACTATAAGTTGTTGCTTACACTATAAGTTGTTGCTTACACTATAAGTTGTTGCTTACACTGCAACAAACAATTGAAGTATAATAATTGTAACCGGGAAGTTTACTAAAATCACATTTTATGCACCGAAAGACTTGTAATTGTAGTCTTTACTTTCCTTACTGAAAAATCAGAAATTTGGTACTTTTTAGCTCTTTCGCTGTTAGACAAGCCTGGATTTCTCTCAAAAGAATAACAAATATTATTTACAACTGATTTATTGTTAAAAAATTTTTTACTTCCTGATCCTTTACTTCATTCAATGGATAAAGTCTTCTTATATCGTTTTATAACTCTTCCAATAGTAGATATAGGAACTCTAGTAGCTTTTGATAATTGTTTGAGTTTCCATGATGGATTTCTTCATGAATGTGCAAGATTTTTATCTGATTTTCAAATTGATTTGATGAAATTTTAATAAATTAATAATTTAAACTTCTTTTTTTTTAAATGTTTTTTGACAACTACCACGATTACTTGATTAAAATAATATTAATTTTTTTAATGTGTTAGTAATTTATTATGAAACTGGTTTCCATTTCTCTTTTTTCATCTCATCTTTTAATGCGGTAGTGGTGTAGTGGTAGAGCGCTCGCTTTATAAGCGAGAGGTTCCGAGTTCGATCCCCACCACGTCCCTGGTAGCACCGGGCTCAACTTGTTTCTCCGCGCAGCGGCCTTGTTCGTCAAGGTTCGTGTTTCGGAGTTATAGAGTTGAGAGAGGGTTATAACCACAATTAAGTAGCCTCCTTATCTGTAGTGGCCTTCTGGGCCTTGGGTCTGTTAAAAAAAAAAAAAAAAAAAAAAAAAAAAAAAAAAATTCATAAATAAGATGTCTTCCTGATAATGGAGCTCATGATTCATTTTGGTAAAAGTAATTTTTTTCGCTTCATTTTTGGATAACATAAAGATAATTTGTTTTAAGTCTATATAGACTTTTCATCTGGTTCAATATGACATCATCAATGATGTTTTTTGTCTAGCTAAAATTTATTCATAATGATATATGTATACATGTATGCATGTATGTTTGTATGTATATATGTAAGTATGTGTGTGTGTATATATATATACAAATATATATATATATATATATATATATATATATATATATATATATATATATATATATATATGTAAATATATATGTATATATATATATATATGTGTATATATACATACATACATACATACATACATACATACATACATACATACATACATACATACATACATACATACATACATACATACATACATACATACATATATACTTAAATCCAGACGGTTTTTTAGAAAAATGAAGAATAACAAAAAAAAGTTATTTTTACCATTATAAAAATTCTTCAAATCTAGATAGCACCTGCCGCATGTACACACACACATACATATATATGTGTGCGTTTGTGTGTGTGTATGTGTGTGTGTGTGTATATATATACACACACACAAACACACTTATATACATAATTATCTCATCATAAATGTCATACTGAAACAGCCATCTGAGAAGACTTCAGTAAATACATTGATTGAAAATTCGGATTTGGGCAGGTACTATCTAGATTTGAAGAACTTTTATAATGGTAAAAATAACTTTTTTTCGTTACTCTTCATTTTTCTAAAAAACTGTCTGGATTTAAGTCACTATTTTAGAACTAAAGTGTGCAAAATATATTGGGACAGTGCAAATCTGCAAAAATCTATATATTCATACATAAAATATGTATGTATATCAATACACACTTATTTATATATTTAAACATTAAGCATAGACTATATTTTGTCCAGGTAATATTAAAAACTAAAATTAAATAATATAAAATTGCAAAACAATTTTTTTTTTAAGGTTTATAAAAAAAAAATGCCATTTTCTAATTTAAATACGACAATATGAAAAAGTTGAAGTCATTTTTTACAACCGGCTACACTTTTTTTTTTTTTTTTTTTTTTTGTTATTTCACCTCCCCAAGGCCCAGAAGGCCACTACAGATAAGGAGGCTACTTAATTGTGGTTATAACCCTCTCTCAACTCTATAACTCCGAAACACGAACCTTGGCAAACAAGGCCGCTGCGCGGAGAAACAAGTTGAAACTTCCTGGCGTTTATCTGTATTCAGATCAGGACTGATTATTTTTATTGCGATCTAACTTAGAAAGAGTACAATCAAGGTATAATACCTCCTACAAACAATTAAATCAGGGGGTATTTGACTTCACCATAGATAAAAAGTCTCACCATCCCAAATATAGGATCAGTTTAATGTCAAGATTAAACCCAAAATTTTTAAAGAAAAAAAATCTTCCTTTGCCAATAAAAAACCCATCAAATAACAACTGTTTACCTTCGTTTCTTTTATTAGACTTAGGAGAACTTGGCGAATAAGAAGGAGACGAAACATAATATTCTAAAAAAACCCCATAATTTATATATATAAATATATATCTTAATTGCTTTCTCTAACTATCTATTAATTTTTAACAATTGCTATTAAATCTATTACTTTTTGCGTAGTTTTTTTTTTTTTTAAATAAATACAATAATTGCGATGGTTACTATACATACATACCTACATAGACATATACCTACTTGATTTTATACTTATGTTTCATGTGATTTTAAAACCAAAACCCTGTGTAACTTTCTTCTATTTACTATAAGAAACCCTGTGTAAATTTCTTCTATTTACTATAAGAAACCCTGTGTAACTTTCTTCTATTTGCTATAAGAATCCAAAAATAAAGTTTTTCTTTTTTGTTTTTTTTTGCTACAAAATTTTATTTATGTATACATCATTTAAAAAAATAGCTTTGATAAAATTTGAAGATTTTAAAATCTTTAAAAATTAGTTATCTTTTATTTAATAGTTCCCATCACAGTTAATTTGTGGCTTGCTTTCCAGTCAACCTTAATCACTTACCTTAATTTCTTAATTACTTTCAGTTTCCTTTCCAGTTAAACAGGTTTACCTTGTTAAATAAATCCTAAATCTCAAATGAATCACAATTAGACAGATTTTTACAATTAAGCGATGTATTTAAATGTTTATTTACATGAGATTTATATAAAAGACCTCTATTATTTTTACTAATAAATTAATTATTCAACAAGAATACCAAATAATTTTATTTATTATCTTTTAACAGAACAAAATTATCTCTAATAATTCAAAAGTTATAAAAGTATTAGTAACACCCCTTTAGCGTATATATTCAAAAAATAACACTTACCTAGGCTAAAAAATGCGCTAAAAAAACTTACCAAGGCTAAAATATGCGCTAAAAAAACTTGCCTAGGCTAAAAAATGCGCTAAAAAAACTTGTCTAGGCTAAAAAATGCACTAAAAAAAACTTACCAAGGCTAAAAAATGCGCTGAAAAAACTTACCTAGGCTAAAAAATACGCTGAGAAAACTTACCTAGGCTAAAAAATGCGCTGAAAAAACTTACCAAGAGGAAAAAATGCACTAAAAAAAAACTTACCTAGGCTAAAAAATATGCTGAAAGAACTTACATAGGCTAAAAAATGCACTAAAAAAACTTAATTAGGCTAAAAAATGCGCTGAAAAACTTCCCTAGGCTAAAAAATGAAAACACTAAGATTATTTTAATCAGGTTTTTAACTACATTTGGAATAATAAGTTTAAAAAAAAGTTTTCAAACAAAGAATTGTTTGCATGGTCATATAAAGACATGTGATAGCTCGCCTTCCTGACCAAGACTGCTCTATTTTAAAAAATTTTTTAGTTTCATTCTATCTTGCTACAGATTTGATCTTATACATTGTTTGATTGATCAAACATATAAAATTTCAATAAAAAAAATAGTTGGCTGGTATTTGATAAAGACAAAAAAATATTTTCTTTGTTTTACAAAACAACCAATTTCCACAAAAAATTATTGACTCTGAAATTAAATCGCATATTGATAAGAAAATCTGTTTCTACCTAGGTTAAAACTCAAATATAAGATATATCAAGCTTCCATTCATTTATATTATCCATTCAAATTCATATACTTATTCTTATTATACTAAAATGAAAATCGTTATTAAATATTGCAAAGATGTTCTAATAAAATTAATAAATACTATTAACAAAATTAAAAAATTTTTGTTTAAAAGATTTCTAAGCTACTTAAATCTCATGTTGTTTACAAATGTTGCTTGCGCTGGCTGTAATACCAGCTATATTGAAGAAACCTTCAGACATTTGACAAATAGGATTAATGCATACCTTAAAACTGATAAAAAATCTCATGTATACAAACATTTAATATATCAGCTAATTGTAAAAACCTGTCTAATTGTAATTCATTTAGGATTTTGGATACTGCTTCACCAAAACATAAATTTAAAGTAAAAGAAGCTCCACATTTAATGGGAAAATCCCTCGCTTAATGAACTAAACAAACTTTCCATTATACCATTAACCTATCTATTTAATCAAAATGAAAGTTTATTTTTATTTATTTTTTTAATTATATTGATTGGTTATTGAGTTATTAATGAGTTATTTTGTAATTATTCTATTGGTTTATTATGTACAATATTTATCTGTTAAGTCCTAAATTTTTTATTATTTATTCCATAGTTCTACCACTAGCTTACTACTGCAACAGATATATACCGTATATCTGATACATATCAATATATATCACACTTACTTTGGCAGATTTAGGTAATCACTGCCCTAAAATATTTTGCACACCTTAAGTATTTTAAATGCTAATTTTAAACCAGATGATCTTCCAAAAAAAAAAATTGTACTAGCTAAACCCTAACCCTCAGTTGATATTTTGTACTGAAGCCTTTACAGTGGGCTACATAATGTCATCAATGATGTTCCATGCAAATTAAATAAAAATATTTGTGTATATACATACATACATACATACATACATACATACATACATACATACATACATACATACATACATACATACATACATACATACATACATACATACATACATACATACATACATACATACATACATACATACATACATACATACATACATACATACATACATACATACATACATATATACATACATACATAAATATACATATATATATATATATATATATATATATATATATATATATATATATATACATATATATATATATATACACACATATATATATATATATACACACATATATATATGTATATATATATATATATATATATACACATACATATGTATATATATATACATATATATGTGTATATATATATATATATCTATATGTGTATATATATATCTATATGTGTATATATATATATATATATATATATATATATATATATATATATATATATATATATATATATATATATATATATATATATATATATATATATATATATATATATATATATATATATATATATTAGGGTTATATAAATCATTTCCTGTGTCATAAATTGATGAACTTTTGTTAAAAAACATAGAAAACATGTTCAATTCCTCTTGGTTGTAAAAAAAAGGTCACCCGCAATTAAAATTACAAATCGTCATTTATTTAATCATGTTACTGCTACTACTAATATGTGTAGCTTTGCTGAAAATCATTTAAATCTTGTATAGATAAGAAGTGTTTAGAACGTTAGAACATGTTAGGAAATTCCAGAATATTTTAGACAACTTTAGAATATTCTAGAACAATTTAGAACATTCTGGAACAATTTAGAACATTCTGGAACAATTTAGAACATTCTGGAACAATTAAGAATATTCTAGAACAATTTAGAACATTCTGGAACAATTTAGACTGTATATATAGCTGCTTATCTAATTTTATAGTTATTACAGAAGCAACACATGGCGACGTACAAGCCTAACGATAGTAGCATTCACTGAAGAAGAAATGAAGTAGAAGATGATTCCTCCTACACCAAGCAGAAAAAATCATAAAAGCAAATTTGCAGTCAACTTGGAGACCTACACTAGAGTATCAACAAACAAAGCTGCTAACATATGCAAGCAATTGGCTCATGAAGGCATTGACATCCCAACTCCATGTCAATCAGCTATTTTTAAGTCAACAATCAAAGAGACAATCAAGCTGAAAAAAGAAATGATTGAAAAGTTGCATATGGAAAGTTGGTCCTTACACTTTGATGGCAAGCACATCGACGGAATCGATTATCAAGTGGTTAAAAATGAAAGAAGAGAAATCAAATTGGATGTCCTGGGCTAAGTAGATGGCAGGGAAAAAACTATTGCTCAAGAAATTTCTAAAGTCCTTGATGAATTTCATCTATGGAATTCAATACAGATGATTGTTGCAGATACCACCAGCGTTAACAATGGAAAAAAGAATGGTGTTGTTGTAATATTGCAACAAATATTCACAGAGAAATGCATCAACAAACCTCAATTTATCAGTTGTCAACACCATGTATTGGATAGAACCCTCCGTTTGGTGATAGATGAAGAACTTGGAAGTAAAACACAATCGCCGAACATCGAATACCCATTTGTATCTCAACTGTTGAAGGAGTACGAACAACTAAAAACACAGTTTGATAACAGAATAGAAGCAATTCTCAAAACATCAGACTGGAGAGATGATATGAAATTTTTATATCATCTCACTCGAGTGTTCCGATTTTTTGATGAAAAGGGACATTTTCCATTGATCAGGTTTCAGAAATTACCCAACATCAGCAATGCGAGGTGGAATTCCAGAGTTCTGCAGAGAGAATTCTATCGTATGGCTGGGCAGACCATTGGTTTACAGACCAACTGTACAACAAAAATGACTTTAATAACTTGGCTGAAGTACTGAATCCATACAAAAATGCTTTAAACTCTTTGAAAAATCACTGGAAGCGAGAGCTATATACTACATACTACAGATCCCCAGGAGTAATCAATGTGCAGAGCGCGCAATCAAAGTAATGAAGGAAATGTATTTGTCATGCAAAAATAAAGATAAATTGCACCTTCTATTCCTTCTATGCAACAAGCAAGAGCAAGGTCAACAGTCTGAGTCATTGTTGGATTGAAAATTTATTGTATAACATGACTATAACATTCTAAATACATTTGAATACACAATAGTACTTATGTCAAAATCGATTTTTCAATAGTGGGGTGAACTTTTTTTAAAAGATATGCAAATAATAGTTCATTTTGTGCTTTTTAGGTAAAAGTTCATCAAACTACAGTACAGGAGCATGGGGTTGAAAAAAAGTCATAACCCTAATATATATATATATATATATATATATATATATATATATATATATATATATATATATATATATATATATATATATATATATATATATATATATATATATATATATATATATATATATATATATATATATATATATATATACAGGGTGTTCGGGATAAATTTGACATATTTATAATTGATTATATTTTTTTGTAGGTTAGAGGTATTAATACACACTACAGGTCATTTAAAAGTTTGAACCCTTCTTCATTCATATACAAGATGTCAGAAAAGATGGATGACTGGAACCCACCTGAATCATGGAAGAGAATAACTTGCATCATGATGATTCGTGCGGCCATCAAAATAAGGATATTATGACTGCTTCCCAATGCTCCCTGAACACAGTAAAAACAATCAGGTATGAACTAGAGACTTGCAATGGTGACTATGAGGATGTAGTAAGAAGAAAGATCCCTAGCAGACGATCTGATTGCGTTCGTACAGCAGAATTCCTCGCAAGTCTGCAGGAACAGGTGTTGAAGAACCCTGGCATTAGAATTCGTGCTTTGTCACGTGAAATGAATGTTGCATCCTCTGGATGCTTGTATGAGTAGTAGCGAAGGTCTTCATTGAGTGCAAGCTTCATAGTAGAGGTAAATTGATTGAAATTCTTTAGCTCACTTTTCTTTAGTATCCTTTTTAGTATTTTTGTATTCTTTTTCCAAACTAGCAACTTTCGCTAGTTTGGAAAAAGGATACTAAAGAAAACTTTTTCACGTTTTTCAATGCAAGAGGTAGTTTTATTTTTTATTGGAAGATCAGAAAATGCTAGAAAATAGTTTACAAGCAAGGTTTAAAGCATAAACTAATATGCCATTAACATACATGCTAAGCCATTTAACATAAGTGGTAAGCTTATGTTAAATAGCCCTTTTACTCAAACATTAAAAAGCAATGAAAAAATTTTGTCTTTTTTTTATCTGCTTGTGGTGCCTCTTCTAGTTTAAAAAGTTTAATGAGAATACTCTCTCAACTGGTTCTGGAATTCATCAGATGAACTTGACATATATTAAATTTCTTCTTGAAATTGAGGTTTTTCCCCAAGAAGATTACAGGTATTTTGTGGAATACTTAGCTTTCTATCTTTCCATCTGATAAGCTAAAAAACTTTAGGATTTATCAACCAGGTGCCTGTCATGAAACTAGATTCATGGCAGATGCATTATATCACATACCTTTGGAATTGACATTGCCAAGACCAGCAGACTCTAGTCTCGAGAGTTTGTCTAGTGATTGTTATACTTTATGCTACAGGATTTTTAAAATTCAGTCTTGCTGAACATTCAGTATTAAATATGTTCATTTCATTCAAAATAGCAAAGAACATAAATGAGAAATGTGACATTGATGTAGGAACTTCACTTTTAAACAGTTTAAAATCTCATTCCTGGTATTTTCGCCTAAAGCAGTAGTCACAGCTCTTGCTGATTCTGACCTTGAAACTAAAATAAAGACTGACATTTTGAAGGCCTTGTAGGAGCACAAGGTTCTTAAAATTAGTAAAATTACTAAAGAGAAACCACTTCCTGTTTTAGAAGATAAAAATACTAAGCTTTGTGAACTTGTTATCTGTGAAAGTTGCTTTCTTTTTGTCAATTTGAACTTATCACCATGCTTTGTTAAAATTTGGACAATTTTAAATTGAGTTTTTTAAAAATCCACTCAATTAATTGTAATGATTTTTTTTTATAATGATGCTTACATAATTTTGCTTACATAATTAGATATTTTGTGAGTGTTTTGTTTACTTCTCATTAGTTTTTGCAATGCTGAGTAAAAAGAAAATCCAAAAAAAAATTTAAAATTTTGCACACTAAAACCATTGTTCTCATATTCCATGATTTCAAAAGCATGGTAAGTTCCAAAATCAACAGTTGGAATTGTTACAAAACATTATAAGGAAACAAAACTGTAAAAAGCAAATTGGGAAGTGGAACATCAAGATTTATTTCAAAAAAGTTGGCAAAATTAATAGTCGCTTTAATTCACGGAAAATGGACTCAGTCACAACAAGATTTAGCTACGAAGTTTAAATAAAAAGCAGATTTTTCGTTCTAAGAGTATTCAAAAAGGAAAATTTGAAAAGATATCACAAGAAAAAAATAACAAAAAGGTTGCTTGATGAAGAAATGAAGGCAATTGGATGAGTTAAAAATTTGCTTAAATAATTTACAGAAAAAAATTTATGCATTTTAAATGACAATGGAACTTACTGTGAAAAAGATCACTATATGCTACCAGGTAATCAACACTATTATCTGTCAAAACGTTATAAAGCTTCTGACAAATTTAAGTACATTTGAAATAAAAATTGGGAGTGAATTAAAAAATTCACTCCCAAGTTCCTTGTATGGCAGGCTATTTGCAGTTGTGGTTTTAAAAGCTCTTCTTTCATAATAAATCAATCTTTGATATCAGATCTATATGTGACTGAATGCTTAAAAAAATAACTTCTTCCTCTAATTAAAAACTACAAACAACCAACCTTATTTTGGCCAGACCTGGCATTAATCCATTATTCCGAAAAACAATGCAGT
The DNA here is from genome assembly GCF_038396675.1 of Hydra vulgaris. Classification (NCBI taxonomy): domain Eukaryota; kingdom Metazoa; phylum Cnidaria; class Hydrozoa; order Anthoathecata; family Hydridae; genus Hydra; species Hydra vulgaris. The sequence goes on from NC_088923.1 coordinate 20,834,136, forward strand.
AGAATAAGAAAAATAGAGTCAACTTTGTTCTAAAGGATGCTAATCCACTAAACTGTCTTGAGCAGCAAGTTATCGAATATTACTGGGCAACTGTGAAGAAAATATTGAGGAAAAGAGGCAAATGATTTGAAATTGAGAGGCAAATGTGCAAATAGTGTTAAAAATTTATAGATATTTATGATTAATTCTACAAAAAAAAGTAAAATTGTGGAGATAATGGCAGGTACTTTATAAAAAATTAAACTACTTGCATGTTGTAAAGTTAAAGCTTAATTTATTTTTGTTGAAATAAAAACTAATTATGTCAGCATCATTATAAAAAAAATCTTTACAATTGATTAAGTGGTTTTTAGGAAAGCTCAATTTAAAATCATCTGAATTTCAACCAATCATGGTGATAGTAAAGAAAACAAAAAAAGATTTGATCGGATGGCACAACATAAATTTTAATCACTTATTTAAATTAGATAACACTTTTAAATTTGTATATCTTAAACTTTTAAAATTATCATTAAAAATATTATTTACATTTTTTACTTGCATAAAAATATTATGCTCAAATTAAAAATGGCAGCAATTTTTTTTAATTAAATAGTAAGAAACAAATATTGTTAAATTTTATTAATTTTATTAAATACTACCAATAAACAAATGCTTAACAAATCAAAAATTTAAGAAATCAAATGCACTCCTGCATTGCACTTGATTTTCAAAATCAATATTTGAACAAAACTAGATTAAAAATTTGAATACTGATTAAATCAAATAAAGTCAAACTAAAGATGGCGGCAATTTTTATTTTTTTTAGTAAAACTTATTTTTTACTAAAACAACCATAAATTGTTATTAAACTTTTTGTTTCTCCTTTTTCAACCCAACAACTCTGAAATAAGATCATGACAACCATGACAACTTTAAAGAAAAACAAGTTATGTGTTCGTTAAGTTGCTGTGGTGTTATGTGCTCCCATAACGCCACAACAACTTAACGAACTTTTAAACAAAACAAAATCTTAATAATTTGAATGATGACTTATAAGTCACTTTAAAATTTTGATAAACTTGGTAAAGTCATAAATTTGCTTATATGCAATTACAAAGTTATAAAAAATGAACCGAAACATTTACCTTCATTTTTCTTATTAGGTTTAGGTGATAATGGTTTGCACGTTGAAACACATAAGTGAAAAATATTACGATTACCATCCACTTTCTCATTGATATGTTTTTCTTATAACAAAAAAAAAATCAAATTCCAATATTATTTTATATTTTTAAAATTTTTAAATAATTTTAAACTTTTAAAGATATAATTTCTACATGCAAAAAATCATAATAAAAATATAGATAAATGAAAGTTCCGAATAAATGTTTCAATCCTTTTTCAAAAAAACATTTAAAATGACTCAAAAAAAAAAATGAATTATTTAAAATAACTAGAAAATAAAAAATATGAAACATTTATCGGTTGAACACAATGAAATTCAGCACCCTTTAATTGTTAATTACGCAAAAACTACTTAACAGATTTTTGTAACTTTTTGACACAATGAAGTTAATTGAATTATTTATTTCAATAATTTTTTATATTTTTTATCAGACGCTTAGATAAAGTAACTCAAAGAAAGTAACTCAAAGCAAGATCTGCTGGATCTTACTTTGAGTTACTTTTTTTGAGGCGGCTATCCATTTTTTCTTAAAATCTTTTTTATTTGTAGCTTATTTCTTGCTTTTCAATAAGATTCCTTTTATAATTGACCAATAACTTTCAATAACTCGCTGCTAAGTACAATTTAGAGGATTTGCTTCCTCAGGAACAAATTCGTCACCATTTTGTTCATACCATTCTAGAGACTTCTTGGAGTAGTGAATTGTAGCCAAATCATGCCAAATATTGTGAGCATTTCATGCTTTTTAATAAATGGCAAAAGGCGTTTCTTTAAGCATTCTTTTATATATAAATCTGTGTTCAAAGTTTTATGAGTAATGTATGGTGTACTTTTTAAACCACAGGAGCAGATTGCTTGCCAATTAAGGATCTTTGGAGCAAATTTTTCAGTTTAAATATACCTAAATTTTTTGGCAACATATCTACCTTTCGACTAATAAAAATATTACTGCCCTAGCAATTATGAAAAGTCCTTTTGCAATAGGTTTCATTGTCTTCAATTATGCACTTATACAAGTTTTCTCGGTTTTATAGTTTGTATAGCTTTTTTGAACGATGAATTGCTTTAATTTCTCCATCAATGGATCGCTTTGGAGTTTTCTTTTTATGATATGTTTTATATTCTTGAGATCTAAGTACTTTTCCTATCAAAGCTTGGCTGCATCTAAATTTTCTTGCAAGATCTCTCTACAACTGATATGGATTTGTCTTTATGGAGCAAATGATTGATTTTGCTTTATATTTATCTTTAAATCCTTTCTTTTTTCCACTTCCAGCTTCTCTTTTAATAGATTGAGTCTGTTATATTGCCGCAAAATAAATCCAACTGATGATCGAGAAACACTGGTCAATTTTGAAATGTCAACTTGTGACAATGAAAGATTTTGAAGAAAATTTTTCAAAACATTTTTTCGATTTAATATTTGTTTACTCATTTTAAACCGATAGCAATGATAACGAATACTTATTACCATTACAATCAAACAACAACACATTAGCTTCCATGTGCAAAAAAATTTTAAAAAAATTGTCAAATAGTTTTTGAGTAATTAACAATTAAAAGGTGATGAATTTCATCGTGTTCAACCAATAAGATAACATGAAAAATTGAAACATTTAAAATCAAATTTAAAAAATGAAACATTTAAAACAAAATAAAAAAATAAAACATAAAATAACTTAAAAATAAAAAAATGAAACATCAAAAATAACTTAAAAATAAAAAGGAAAAATACTTGCTAACTCTTTTTTTTTCCTTTTTTTTTCCCTTACTTTTTTTTAATTAAAATTCATATACTAATATAATATACACTACCTACACAGACCAACAAAAAAGTATTTGAAAAACATACAGTTTTTAAACAAAATAAACATACAGTTTTTAAACAAAATAAACATACAGTTTTTAAACTAAAGTAGAAAGTAGTATAGAGTGATTTTGTCATTAAGATACATGTTTTTATAAATAAAAGCCTACTTAATACAAATTTTTATTAATAAAAGTCTACCTAATACAATTTTTTATTAATGAAAGTCTACTTAAATAACTGTTAAATTTCAATCTAATTCAACGAGCAAATGTCATCAGAAATTTATACATTAAATACTTGTCAAAACTGTTAACTTGATCAGCTTTATTGTTTGTATTTAAGATCTCTATGCAGAAACCAGCTAAAGCCCTGCATTTTGACTGTGTTCTTCCTTAATATCTTTGCTCCATATATAATTTTTCCTGGTAAAACCTTCAAATATATTTCACTGTGTATTAAACTACCAAATTTATCTGGAAAAAAATCAAGATGAGAATGTGGAAAGAGGAGTTTGATAAACATTTAATATCCCATGGCATTGTAGTGATGAAGGAGATCATTCACAATCTCAACAGCGAGATTGATACAATGAGATTGATACATCATTTAATGAATAGAAAGCTGAGAGCTTTTGATGCCAATTTGTGTGTAAATCATCAATAGATGCATGTTTGTCAGGTGACAATAATCTCTCTTGTTTTAAACATGATCAAAGAACCTTAGCATTTTCTTTTAAAAAGTAAAAGTATCATACTAGGTTATACTAGGATATACTGATGAATACAGTAAGTGTCATATCAGTAGATAATGTAATATTATAACATCAAAACTCAAAGAGTCATCAATATATACAAAATGATCAAAACAATATATACAACTATAATTAGCCTTAAATACATTTTTTTGTTGGAAATATAGGAAATAAGTAAATTTAAAAAGTTTCATTTATTGGCTGTGTAAACCATCACACCAAACATTCTATTTTTGACTTGAAAACTGGTGCATTTAAAATCCTTTTGATATCCTTCATAGTATCAAAACATCTCCACCATTCCAATTCATACACTATTCAAATACATATATATTATGTCTTTGCATGCTGTTCAGCTTTTAGTGACTTTTTTTTAAATCAAGATAATCTTGATCTTGTAAATAAAAGAAAAGCAAACAAAAACAAAACTTTAGTTCTTTTAACCTACTTCAATTTTTATACATATATCTTATTTTTATCAACTTTTTCAATTGTCTCATTAATATAATTTTCAGTCTTTTAAGACGTCTGTTAATCATATTTAGCAAATAAAAATTTATCTTGATATTTGTGCTAATTTTTTTTTTTTTTTTTTAATGTCTTCACTTCCAACAAGGCTGCAAGTGACCACTATTAGAGTTGGATGTTATTGGAAGAGAAAAGATGAAAATTACAGAGCAAGATAATGATTAACAGACGTCTTAAAAGACTGAAAATTATATTAATCAGACAATTGATAAATAATGCCATAATTGATAAATAAAAGAATGTCTTGGCAACATGATTTAAAACCTTATCACAAACTGAACATTTAGTCTAATTTTGTTGTGAAATGTTATTTTTTATAAAATTAATTTAGTAAAAATGTTTTGAAAAAAAAATTCACCTATTTGACAATTGCTAAAAAATTGATGAATAGCTTCTGCATCAGATTGAAGAACACTTTGGACTAAATCACTGTCTTTTACTATCATTACAGCAACAATTAAATGTCCTTTATTCGTATCATTTACCCTTCTTCTACCCATTGCTAGGCATGTTACTGGAGGCATATTTAACAAATCAGGTGTACGAATCCCATTACTGTTATCTTTAATTAGAGGATATAAACATTGGTTTGGATCTTGCAGTAAGGTAAGCGAGTCCTAAAAATTATCCAAGAGACTCACTCAACAACAAAAACTAACAAAGGAATAAAATAAACTTTAAATAGCTAAAAATTATTTAAGTAAATGCCTATTTTTTGAAGTTATTGACAAAAATATAAGATTTATGTTAGAAATATGTTATTTAAATTGTATGAAAATATTTAAAAAAACAATTACTATTCCAGATGAGTTCAAAACGGAACAGTGAGGTTGAGTTTTAGATAAAAATAAAGATGGCGCCTGTTGAATATCTCCTCCAGATTCGGCACGTCCTGTTGCCAAACTAAAAGTCACATAGCGTAAACCAGTTTGTGTTTTTAACAAAACACGTACACCTGAAAGACAATAATCAAATTTAATTGTACGCATTTTTATTTTATTATAAATATATTTCTTTTATAGAAAACAAAAACTTTGTTCAAACTATATCCAACCCAGAAGGCCACTAAATCAAGTTGTCTACTTAATTATTTTTGATTTTCTTAATATTATTTGTTAGTTGTTATGATTCATTCTCAAGGCTATAACTTCAAAACACACACTTTGACAAATATGGTTGTTGCTCAGAAAAAAAATTTGAGCATAGCACAAACAGAGATGGGTTTGAACTTTGTAGCAACAGAGTGAGCAGTCTACTACTACAGCATATTTAACTATATTAATTACACAAACTATGCTGCAGGTTATTATTAATAGAAAATACAAAACCAATATCAAGAAAAAAATATAGGACAAAATTATATTAAATACCATTTGTTATTTACTGCTTTACCTTTAGTATCTAAAGCTATTGAAAGAGCTTTTGAATTTGGTGGTAGTATTAATTGTTTTGGTGTTCGTTGAAAACACTCAGGCATTTTTGGAGGAGTTGTCCATTTTACAATCTAAATAAAATCAATACTCATTTATATAAAATAAATCTAAAAAAATTATTTAAATCAAAAGAAAATGATCATCACCATCACCGTCATTATCATCATCGTCATAATCATCATCATCATCATCATAACTATCTCATCATCATCATCATCACTATCATCACCTCATCCTCATCATTGTCATCATCATCATCATCATCATCATCATCATCGTCATCATCATCATTATCACCATCATCATTATCTCATCATCATTATTTCATCATCATCATTATCAGCGTCATCATCATCACCATCATCATTATCATCATATAGATGCGCACTAACTCAACTCAAATATTCGGTATTACAACACGCTTGTTTGATAAAGCATCTCTTGATTTATATTGGAACTTTTTTGTTTATCAATGCAATGCTTTTGTTCTTGATTTTTCAACTTTTGTAACTTGAAAAATCTTTGCATTTTAAACAGTAATTTCATTATTATTCAGCGTAAAACTCATTCATTCATAGTTAATTCATTTTCATTCTTTACAAGTAATTTCATTGTTATCTGACACAAAATTTATTCATAGTTGGTTCAATTGAGTAAGATTTTTTGGTTTCAAGTTAAAAATGTATTATGTGTATAAAAACAAAATCTTTTTTTAAATGGCTCTACCTTTCATTGTTTCAAGAGCATGTCTCTGCGATAATAATGGTTCCATGCAGAAAAGAAAAACTCAAGATGTGGTGGTAAATAAGTTGTACAAGAAAGTACAATTAATTGTACATAAGATAGTACACAAAAGCTGTTAATATCTCAATAGTGGAAGGTTCTTTTCAAAATATCTAGCGCTGTGTTAGCCTTAACAACTGTGATTGTGACTTGGTCATGCCAATTGAGTTGGTTGTAAACAGCTACGCCAAAGTCATGCTCAGAGCTAGTCTTGCCAAGTGGTGGTTATTACACAGGTGGTCAATCATGGTAAGGAATATGTGGAAGCTGGGTAAATCATCAATAAAAGTAAAGTAGTGTTAAGGCAGTTGCAAAAACTCTTGTTAAAGAATATAGCTTTACACTAAAAACGTTTTTGCTTTCTTTTTTTTTTTTTTTTTTTTTAAACAACATCGCTTCTAACAAGGCTGCAGGCAGCCACTAATTAAAGTTGAAAGTTACTGAAAGAAAAAAGATGAAGATTGTAGAGCAAGATAACGATTGACAAACGACTTAAAGGATTGCAAATTATATGAATCAGGAAAGCAAGATGAAGGAAGCGAATTCCAAATAGCTGATGTTCGAGGAAAAAAACTAGACGAATAAGCGTTTTTGGAGCACTTAGGAACAGTCACAGAAAAAGGATGACACTTGATTGAATGACGAGTAACACGAGAAAGTGACAAGCTCGATAAAGAGATGCAACCTTAGCAGATGCTAATTTTGCAACTGATTTGATATATGGTTTCCAAGAAAGATTGGAAGTAGGAGTTAATCCTAGAAGATGAAGAGTAGATGACTCATCGAGTACATCACCGCTCATAAATATAGGAAGATCTAAATTATTGCAATAACGATTGGCTAAAAAAAAATGAGTTTTATCTGAATTAAAGTTCACCAGCCACTGTGAGCCCCATGCTGTAGCAGAAGTGAGATCCTTTTCAAGTTCAAATGCCCCCTCCAAGCAATCAGAGGGTGTTGGTTTCTTATCACGACAAGAATAAATGGTAGTATCATTAGCAAACAATGCCACCTTAGATGTGAGAATATCTAGAAGATCGTTAATTAAAAATGTAAATTAAAAAGAGTATAGGGCCAAGGATAGAACCTTGAGAAACCCCTGAAGTTAAAGAATAAGAAGAAGAGTGCTGTCCATCGAGGACAACTTTTATACTACGATTGGAAAGGAAGGATTCAATAATCTTAAAGATGTTGCCGAATACACCATAAGAAGAAAGCTTATGGAGAAGACCAGCATGCCAAACTTTATCAAAAGCTTTTGAAATGTCAATGGCCTTAACCTCTCCACCTTTATCTAATGCACGATAAAACCTATCGGTTATTACTGTTAGCAAATCAGCTGTAGAACGAGAAGATCGAAATCCATATTGATGGTCAGAAAGTAAGTTATTAGATTCAAGATGAGAAATTAAGTGTTTGTTAATTAAAGATTCAAAAACCTTGCTTATGATAGGAAGAAGACTAATGGGACGGTAGTTAGACGAATCAGATCGCTCTCCAGAATTTTTGAAGATTATAACAGATGCCGCTTTCCAGCAGGCTGGAAAACAAGACTCTGATAAGCACTTGTTGAATAGTTTTGAGAGTAAAGGCGACAGCTCCGGAGAACACTTCTGCAAGACAATAACAGGTATGTTGTCCGGGCCACAAGCTGTAGAAGAGTCTAGGCAGGAAATCACTTTAGATATAGAAGCTGGAGTGATATGAATGTCAAGCAATGGATCAACCTGTTTGTTGGCAATCTCAGGTAGAACGCAACTAGTGGAATCAAGAGATGATATTGATGAAAAGTTTTTAGCAAACAATTCAGCTTTGTCTTTAGGTGAGGTGACAAAGTCTGAACCATACAAGAGAGGTTGAATTAAAGATTTGCCCTTATTATTGATATTATTAAAGATTCTCCAGAAGTCATGAGAGCCTAATTTTTGAGATGATATACAAGATTTCATGACCTGAGAATAGCGGGTTTTGGCATTAGACAAAACCTTTTTACAATTGTTTCTATCAGTAATAAACAGACGCCTGTTTTCTGGAGAATTGTTTTGCTGATAAATATGGAAATAACGGTTTAGATTGGCAATCGCAGCAGCACAGCGTGAGGAAAACCATGGAGGAGAGTGAGGCTTGACCTGGAATCATCGAGAGGGAACAAAAGATTCAATGCCAGCCTGAATCCACGAAGTTATGTAAGAAGCACATTTGTCGACAAGAAGACAAAAGATTTCTATCCAAGGGCCATCACAAAGAAAATCAGGGAATCCCAGTCAGCTTTACTGTAGTTGTAAGAGGTTCGATAATAGGGGAATTCAGGTGATGAAGAAGAATGAGATATTAGTTTTAAAGAGATCAAACTGTGATCAGAAGCACCTAAGGGGGAATGTGGAGAAACTGAGCACTGACTAGGATCAGAAACAAGACATAAGTCGAGTAGAAAAGGTAAATGATTCGGGTTGTCAGGAAAGTGAGTTGGAAAGTTGACTGTTTGAGTTAGGGATTGAGAAAGGCAAAAGTTGTGGGCTTTAATGCCTGCCGAATCACTGACACTAGAGCCAACCCATTCAGAGTGGTGAGCATTAAAGTCACCAACAACAACTATATTAGCTGATGGATAAAGAGAGAGGGCTTGGTCAATATGATCAAAAATAACATCAAAAAGAGTGCAATCTTGAGATGAAGGAGAGCAATATAGAACAAAGAGAAAGGCAATAGAGTGAAGTGGTGCTAAACGAAAGCACATGAAAAAATAGTCTGTGGATTCAAATCTAGTTTCACAACAAATGGGTAAATTCTTACGAATGTAAATGCCCAGGCCAAGCATGTGACTATTGGAGTCTTTACGAATTAAAGGAAGATAGCCATCAATACTAAGATCACAAGATGAGACAGCTGAACTCAAATTAGTCTCACAAAGAGCAAGTAGGTCTGGCAAACTTTGCAAGAGATAAGACTCAACAGAAGAAAAGTTACTTCGATGACCACGAATATTAGTGAATGATAGGTTTAGAGAACTTGGTGATGATGATGGTTTTTTGTGTTTTATAGTTTTTGTGACTTTATTCATTTTTAAATTAGATTGAAGAACTTGACTCAGCCCAAGCAATTGCCTCATTACTACTAATAAACTCTAAGTCGTAATAAAGGGCTCCAAATGTGGCCTCCGCAATGCACACCAAAAGTACAAACAGTAACACCGCCCATGTGCAACATGGCACTGTTAATACTTTGACATTTTTCAGCTGTTGATGGAATCAGCCTCTCTGAGAGCTACCACAGAGTTCGGGAAACCTGACTACCAGCCGGCCTCAGAACCATAAAACTGAGTTTTAGAGCTGTACCCTCATTAGGAGATAATAGAATGAGTTGCCTAGTCATAAAAATAGAGACACAAGCAAAACCCATGCATTTAGTCAAGAAGATCCAGCATTCAACATCCTAAACTGGAAACAATGTATTAAAAATACATCTGCGCCAGCCTAATAGATGAAGAAGGGGTGCGAGGCTGGTCAACAGATAGAATCTGTTTACCCCTTAAGTCTTTGCCTAGGAGGCCTTCTACAAGACAGTAGCCGGGTGCATTTAACATCTGCCCAAGATGAGTATTTTTATCGAGACACCATCTCTAGCCTTTACTCAACCAAGAGCCCCAAGGCAGGGGGTGTTTTAAGTCGGAGTTGGCATCTCCAAGCCTTTGCCTAAAAAGACGTATCCTACAAGGCAGCAGGACATGAAGCAGATTGTACTGGGTTACATGTTACCAGTAGCAGGATAACCTGATCTGACTTATAAGTATTATTCTTATTAGGAGTATGAAAAAAATAATAACTAAATACTGATAATGATGATGATGATGATGATGATGATGATGATGATGATGATGATGATGATGATGATGATGATGATGATGATGATGATGATGATGATGATGATGATGATGATGATGATGATGATGATGATGATGATGATGATGATGATGATGATGATGATAATGACGAACAACATTTAAAAAATTATAATGCAGATATAAACCTGTAATTCATCTTTTCGAACTAGACGGCATTCATCAAGTATTGATCCAATATCACACTTTCCAGTTTCAACTTTTTTAGTAGAAAAATCAACTAATGCATATGCACCATCAACTTTTAATACAGTACCAACTGGCACATTGCGAACTTCTTCAACAAAAATAACATCTTTTAAACACCACTGTTCTTCTTTAACTATAACAGGCAACTGAGCAGAACTGTCTTCACTATTCTCATCAAGCCGTCTGCGCTCTAAAGAAATAAAAATACTTTTTTTTTAAAAAAACTAGAAAAAAAAATATTTGTTTAGAGAAACTACTTTGTATAGAAACATTTATAAAAAAAGGCTAAAAGAATATTTAAACATTTGCAAACTCTTTGTAATTATTTGCACCTGTATTTTCAAGAAAGTTCTTGATGACATCAAGAAATTTCTCAAGAATAAAATTTTCTCTGACTGAAAGGAAATATATTTGTATGTAAGAAAACTCTAAGAAGGAAATATATTTGTATGTAAACAAAACTCTAAGAAGCAAATTTATTTGTATTTAAAAAAAATTCTAAGAAGCAAATATATTGGTATGTAAACAAAACTATAAAAAGGAAATATAGTTGTATATAAGCTAAACTATAAGAAAGAATTATATTCGTATGTAAACAAAACTCAAAGAAAAAAACAAAAAAGAAGCATTTAAAAATAAATATATTACATAAAACAAAATATAATTAAATTTGCATATATTGATTATACTTATCAATTTGAGCTGCACTTACCTCTCACCACACGACAATCAGAGTTAAAAAAAACTAAAATGTGAATCAACAGAATTTTTTCTTTCAAATTATTTCCCAGTGTAATAAATTAACTAAATATTTCATAAAATTTTTCTTTTTTAAACTTTATTTCTTTTATTAAGTAAACCATCCCAGTTAACTTCTCAACCAGACAAATAATCAACAAGTAGTAGCAAACAAACAAATAATAATAAGGAAGTAGCATTTATAAGAAACTGCTTCAATACAGTGAGTAAAACTAATTAGACAACTTACTATTTTGAGAAGGACCGGGATCTTCATTTTCATTGATCTGATCATTAAGTTGGTTTTCAATATGCTTACTTGTGTCTACTATTTTAGGTACAGCATTCACAATTTTAAAGCGACACTTCTCAACAATAGTCCATGCCTGTTCCATCAACTCACCAACTTTGGGTTCTCCATCGACTGTGGTAAAACCAATTGCACCTGGATAATAAAGTGGACAGCTTCGAATGCATACCTAAACAATAATTATTAGTGAAGAAATAAAGATCTCAATAGAATTAAAAAATTAAATTTTATAAAATTTATGAAAAAACTAAATAGCACTTTGATCACCTTAACAGACCCCTAACCCTGAGTTTAAGTAATAACAATATTTTATACTAGCTGTTTATATAAAATACTGAATTTATTAATAATTTTGGAACAAAATTATTAATAAATTCAGTATTTTATATAAACTTCATTTTTTGAACTTTTTATATTTTATACAAAATTGAAATTGAAGTTGAACACACAGCTACATTAATAAAATACGTCATTTTTTTGAGTTAATTTGTTTTTTAAAAGTTGCCAAAGCATTATTTTTTTTTTAAGTAGTCTTTATTAAGTAGCCTGGTTTTTATCATTTATAATAAAACGTTGAAATTAGTTATTAAATTAAATTTATATTTTAATATTTATTTTATTTTTTGTCTGATGGTTTTTATAAATTTCAAACGCATATTTTAGCTTTTAAAACCCCTTTTAAATTTATTTTATAAAAATTATAAGGTAATAGTTATTTTAATGCTTATAGAAATTAGTTCTTTTAATTACACTATTAAATTTGAGTTCTTACATAACATTTATTTTCGCGCTTAAGTTTTTTGCTATTAAAAGTGTTTATAAAATTAATCATAAAAAAATTTGAAAATATAAAAAAATACATATTTATATAAATGTAATTTATATAAATTATATAAATTACATATCATATTCTTTGATAATTTAGATAAAATGGGTTAACTGTAAACAATCATTAGAATTAATTTGTTACTTTATTTATTAAAGTAATAAGTAAACTTAATAATTTATGGATTTAATATATTTATAATAATTTACAAAGCATTTCGCAAAGTAGAGTAATTTTTAAAAAATGTAATTTAGGAAATGCCATTTCCTTGGTTCAATGTCTGTCAAGAGTTTTGTGCCAAACATGTACAACCGGGCACTACTACTACTAACACTGCTATTAAGTTCAGCATTAATATACAGAGATAACATATAGAACAACACAAAGATAACATATAGAACAATACACTAGTCCTAGTCACAGAACCTAATCCTAATAAATTTAAATGTGCTTCTAGTATCTAATTCATACCTGAGTTCCAGATTTAATAAGGTTGCTGCCACTGATAGCACTTTTCTTGGCTTTAGCTTTTACTTTATCAAGTACTTTCTTTCGTTGTTCAAATGGAAATACTCCCCTAAAAATGGAATTACTCCCCTATAAGAAAACTGAGAATAAAGTTGTTTTTTTTAACATTTGTATAAAAAACCTTTAAAATCTTACTCTAATAAGTATTTTAAGTTTTAACTTAATTAAAAACTTAAAATACTTACTCTAGTAAGTACTTTATATTTTCTCAACACATTTCTCATATTTTGTTTCAACAAGCGAAATATTTTATGCAGGTAATCTTTCGTTTATAATATAAGTCCATTAAATTTAGGCTTGGTCGTGTGACCATGGTATCATCCAGATCTTTTCTTTTTACAAAACAATTGTTTTACAGGAAAAAAATTATAATTTTTCAGCATATTAAATGTAAAGTCAACTAAATGAATATTTATGTCAAATCATTAGCAGTTGAATTTATAACAATGTTAGAAATATATTAAAAAATAAAATAAACATTAAAAAGTATAATGAATAAAACATTGAAGAAAAAGCAAACCACTAATTTAGACAGTGTATACAAAATACTTAAATATAAGATAATAATAACTTTAATATGGTTTAATTTTTTGGTTTAATTGTTTGAATCTTTTAAACAAGTTTATAAAATCAAAAAATATATATATTTATATGTATATTTACATATACATATGACATAATATATATTATGTTATATGTATATGTAAATATACATAAAAATTATTATGAGCTTCTATTATGTATGTGTAATATACATAATAGAATATTATGTATATTATATATACATAATATTAATTTTAAAATACTTACCACCAGTACAATGCACCATTCGAAAGTTGAACACACGAATACAAATCACACACATGAAGTTTTGATACTGAAGTTCCTTTAAATTCAGAAAAAGTTTGAAGTGGTTGCTCCAATTTGTGACCAACAGCTGATAAAGTATCATCAAACCAAGCAGCAATCTGAAGATTTTTATTTGTTCAATATAAATATACCAAATATTATTTTTTTTTTTTAACAATTTTTTATTATAGATAATTTTGAATTAATATAAATAAGAAACAATACAAGGCCAATGATAGAACCAAAAAGTACCTGAAAAGTTACTGGAAATGAAGAAGAGTGATAGATCTTCAAGGATAACTTAAATACTGCAGTTAGAAAGATATGATTTCATCTCAAAAGAAGCAAGCTTATGAAGAAGAACAGCATGCTAATCCTTATTGAAAGCTTTTGAAATGTCAAGAGCAATAGCACTTGCTTTGCAACCTCCATCAAATGCATGATAGAGTATTTTAGTTACAACAGTTAACAGGCCAGCAATAAAAAAAGAAGATCAAAATTTGTATTGATTGTCAGAACCTCCAGATGAGATGTTAAAATTTAATCAATTAAAGAATCAAAGACCTTGCTAATAATAGAGAAAAAACTGATCGGAAAATCAATTTTCTGAAGGTTGGAGGGATCACAATGTTCTGCAAAGTTTTTAAAAATTGAAACCTCAGATGCCGTTTTCCAGCAGACAAAAAAACAAGATTCAGTCAGATACTTATTAAATAGTTTAGAGAGAACTAAAGTGAATTCTGGAGAATTTTTTTTCAAGACTGTGAGTGGAGTGTATTCTGGACCGCACGCCGAAAAAGAGTTTAATTGAGAAATGACTTCAGCAACAAAAGTCTTAGTGATTTAGATGTCTAACAATGGGTAAACCTGTTTATCTGGAATAGCAGGAAGAGTAAGGCCATTAGATTTAACAGTTAAATTAGAAGAAAAGTTATTTGCAAATAGTTCTGCCTTACCCTTAGGAGTGATAATAAGATCAGACTCACAAATTAGAGATGGAATGTTTGACTTACATTTGTTAATGACACTGCTAAAGATTTTCTAAAAGTCTCTAATAGATGCCAGCCTAATAGATAACGGGGAACACCCCTTACCTCTAAGATCTGGAACACAACTTACTACTTACTTAAATCAACTTACTTCTAATATCTGGAATACAGGAGAACACATAAGCTTATGTTGCAAATAGGTAACACTAACCTGAATAGGTTTTACATGTCAAACACTATTTGAATAGGTTTTACATGTCAATTTAACAGTGGGAAAACCTTTTTTAAAAAAGATTTTGTTTATAGTAATTATTTATGGTAGAAAATATAATGTGCTCCAGTAGAAAATAATTTTTTTATTCTTTATTAATAAAGAACAGGGATCTCTATTGTCATGAAAGTGTTTGATCTGCCAGAGTTAAACACTCAATTGACAAATTGAAATAAATAATAGAACAGGTGTATGGTACAGAACCTCTAATGCAGGTTTCATCTTGAACTCATCTGAAATGTACATCTCTCAATTTAAACTCATCTAAAATGTATGTATTATGAAAACTGCAATTTTATTGTTTATGACAAGATTCAAATTAAGCTGATTGCTCGTAACTGGTAATTATTGTATTATTCAAATGAACATTATTCCTTTGAAACCAAGCATTGATCTCAAGCATTACAAAAAAGAAAAAGAAAATATAAAAATATAATATTTAGGAAAATATAAAAATATAATATATATATATATATATATATATATATATATATATATATATATATATATATATATATATATATATATATATATATATATATATATACATATATATATAAATATAATAATATGAGTCAAAAGTTCTTGTTTGGCTTACTATTTCATTAAAAGATTAAGAATCAATGTTATCAATGATTAAGTGGAAATTGACCAAGAAGTATACGTCAAGGAGTGCATAATCAACCAATAGGTCCTATTCATTCAGCAACATGAAATCAATAGTAAACATGATTTTTGCCTCATTTAGTCTCATCATACTAAATCAGTCACAGATTGACACAAAAAATGTCACTGGTACATAAAACATGACACAAATTCAGCTAACATGGCAAAATTTGGTTCTATTGAGAATTTTTGGTTCTATTGAGAGTTTTATGTACACATCTTAAACAATATGTGTACATAAATGACTAGACTAGTGATGTTTACCAACTAGAAACCAGAATCAGGTATTGCCTGAGAAAAATGGATGTTAAGGATGTATAAACATTAATTTTGTCAACACACAAAAGACAAGACCAAATATGCTAGCATAAAAATAACTGACTTTGATAATTTGATGCTTTGACTTTAATAATATATGGTATATAATATTAATTTGTATGCAATAACTTTTATTCATAACATTGTCAACATAAAAAATTTAGGGCTTTTACTTACTTTGCCGCTCTCAGTAAGAATAGAAATGCGAACATTACATGATGATATCTTGACAATTTTTTCATTATCAGTTAAATTCATATCAGCGGCTCGTGGATGAACATGGCCTGTTATTTCTGTTACAGGGGACTCAGGATCTGCCCATCGCCATCTATGTAAAAAACCATTCTCTGTAACAGCAAGCAGTTCAGAGTGCAAAGATGCAATTTGAGAAAATTTTATGGAATCATCACTTTCATCCTAAAAATAATAATAAATAGATACATTTAGATTTATCCAAATACAAATATTTGTAAAAAACACAAGTTTTAGACAAATGGTTTAATGATCCATATACTGTTATTTTATGCAAATCCTTTACCTTGAATCTCCACCATTGAATTTCCCCAAAACGCTGCGATGTTTCAACATTTGATGTAGCTTTCCTAGATTTTTGTTGTGTTGTAGGTTTGGAGGAGGAACGTTGCTTGGTGTCATCTTTCATAATCATTCCCCACCAACGATCACGTAACCGAGATGATGCCATATCTCTCCCTTCCCTGTTATTTGTAGCACTGAAGATTTGTCAAAAAAAAAATCCTTTACTAAAAAATTCCCCTCCAATATTATCTTTAAAGTAAGATGCATACATGAAATCCTCACAAATTTTAACTAATTAAAATCTAATATAATAATAAATAATTATGTAAAATAAAAAATATTTTTAAAAATTTTATACAACTTCTCTGCTTTTGAGATCCAACATGATATACTTGTGAAAAACATTTTTACATCATTAAATAGAGCACATATGAGGGGCACCCTATTACTTACAATTGTTTTCTGATTTTTGGCTTTTGATTTTATATTGAGATAACAAAAATAAGACTCTTATTCTATGGAGAGAATCTTTTATGAATAAAACTGACCTTATCTATTATAAACATTTATAATACTTATTTGACTAATAGTGACACAAAAATGGCACACACAAAAAAAGTCTATAATATCTTGTGCTAGACTCGTAATGTATAAAAGTAACTTGTTAAGATAGGCAGGATGGTTACAAGAAAATATTTTCTAGGGTGGTCCTCAGGAGTATTTAAAAAAATAAAAAGTGTACCAAGATTCTCTTCACATGTCCAAATTTGAGACTTGCACTTACAAACTGATGACTGTGATGGACAAAAACAGATTTTCAGTTGACAATACCACTCCTTTTGCATTTGTATAGCAACACTCATCGAAATATTGCGGGCCCAAAAAAAACTTGGAATTTTTTACAGTGGTTATAACAGAACGAAATTGTAAAACTGACAAAACTTCCTAAAATTCAAAGATTGTTCTGAGCAACATATTTACTGCTTTTTTTGGTGGTACAGACTTTTTATTTGGTGAAGCACTAAAAATAGGCCAGTTCAAGAAAATCAAGAAACGAGCGTAAATGGAACAAAAAAATTAGCAACTAACTAAGAAAAACTGATTAACAGTGTTACCAATATTTTCAAGAAGGATAATGGTAACATTTTACAATGAAGTTATCAATAATTACTAGGGAAAAGAATAATTACTTAATTACTTATAATAATTACTAGGAAGTGAATGAAGATTATCCAGAACTAGGTCTAGTCTTCCTTAGAGAAGACTCAACATAAACTGAAATTATGCTCAAGATTTATTCACATTAATTTCTGTTATGTGAGCATGTGAAAAGTAGAATTGCCTCATAAAAAGGACAAAGGAAAAAGACCAAAAACATTTCCTGTACTGTTTTGTTTTGAAGCCACTACCACCTAAGTTCGTCTAAAACTAAATTGACATTAATGTACAAGAAGACAAAAGTACTATAAGTATTCTTAAGTACTATTAAAAGGTAATTAACCACATTCACTGCCATAAAATTACATTGCTTATATATACATATATATATATATATATATATATATATATATATATATATATATATATATATATATATATATATATATATATATATATATATATATATATATAATATATATACACTATATATATACATATATACACACATATATATATACATATATATATATATATATATTATATATATATATATATATATATATATATATATATATATATATATATATATATATATATATATATATATATATATATATATATATATATAAGGTAAGTATGGGTATTAAGGCCCACCTAAAAAAATGAAAATGTAAAGAAATGCTGATTTTTTTTTGCTGCCAGTGATAAAACCAGATAACTCTAATATTTTAATGTCGAAAAAAAGTTTCACAATTTATTTTTTCCCTAAGTTTGGATTAGTGGGCCTATTACCCGCCGGGCCTTAATACCCACACTTACCTTATATATATATATATATATATATATATATATATATATATATATATATATATATATATATATATATATATATATATATATACAAGGGCTATTCTAGATTGCTTTCGACAGCGTCAATTGTATTTGGGCGCCGCCTAAATTGAAATTTGAGGACCTTATCTTTTCTTTTTTTTACGTTTTTCACTGCAAATATTTTTTTTGCTAAAAAACGCTGATTTTCTGCTAAATTTCTCTGGGATGAGGGGGGGGGGGGGGTACATCAGCAATTTTTTCCCTAGAATAGGCCCTGATATATATATATATATATATATATATATATATATATATATATATATATATATATATATATATATATATATATATATACATATATATATATATATACATATATATATATATATATATACATATATATATATATATACATATATATATATATATATATATATATATATATATATATATATATATATATATATATATATATATATATATATATATATATATATATATATATATATATATATATATATATATATATATATATATACATGCAATATATTTACATTTATTATATTAAATACTTATAATTAATATATCAACCTACTTGTTTTCACTACTTTGAGTACGATTAGTTGTATGATATGCTTCCCCTCTTGTGTACAATGGATTCAAAAGAATGTCTTCAGGAAAAAGGGGATCTCTTTGAACTACAAAAGGCTCTTCACTTGGAATACCAGCTTCAAATATTGAAATTAAGTCATCTAAAATTATTCAATAAATTAATACAAAAATTATATAAATTTTCAATTATCTATAAATAAAAAAAATTACCATTGGGCAAGTAAGCCTCTTGTATATAGCTATCTTCGTTGTCATCATCAGGATCATCATCATCACGAGAGAGTAGATTGTTTACAGCAAGATTTACATCTAGGCTTGTTTTTTGTAATTCACGAATTATTACTTGTCGAGATTTACCTTGTAATACAACTTGCGCCTAAAAATTATCAATTTAATTATGTAAGTTATTTTTCTGACGATTTACATCACCATAAGGTTGAATAACAAAAGAAATAAAAGTGTAACAAGAAAGTGAAGACATTTTATTTAAGTAGAATAAATATTTACTTGTGCAATTAAATCTTCAGGTACAGCAGAAGCTGGTAAAAGAGCTCTACTAGTACTGCCTAACCAGCCAGTACCAATTCGACCTCTAGTAGCTCTAATGATACGTCCACGACCTCTTACAGATGCCACTCTACTTGCAAGTGATGTTATAGTACCCGTTGAGCTTGTTGATGCAGTACTTATTCGCTGTGATGTCCAACGACTGCAATATTAAAACTAATTTTTGATGGAAATATTCAACCAAACACTGAAACTTGTTTATAAAATATTGTTTGTAAACCTAATTACATATTGCTTTATCAACTTAGGATTGCAATATGCAAGATTTCAAAACAATAGAAACTAAATAAACACATGACCTACTATAGTGACAGGTCGAGTAACCATAAGGCTTAAAAAAAACTGTCGGCAAGTTTTTTTTATAAATTTCAAATTAATAATTTGTAATATGGCGCATTCGAGAAAAAGGTCTTTGGATTTAATATGTTATATGTTTTAATTTTGTGTATATTAAATTTGCTTTCTTTTTAGAGCTAAATAATTAGATTTTATGAATAAGGTTTTTAAGTGTTGTGTTACTGGATGCAGAAATAACTTCTATGTTACAAAGTCTGTGAAAGTTTTTTGCCATCCAAATAAAAAAAATGTGTATGAATGAAAAAGATGGATAAGTGCTATACCTTGAGATTAAATTCCTGATAGTCCAAATACTTTTATTTGTGAAGATCATTGGCCTAAAGACAAAGAAAAAGTTTTAGTTTGTGGAAAGTTAAGACCAAAACATCCACCATCTGTATTTTCTTGTGTAAATCCAAGTCAAATCTGATTCCACTTGCACCACCAAGACCAACTACTAATCATTGCCTTCTTTAAGAAGTATGAAATGGAGGCTTTTGTGAAAGCTGTTTTTTTCTTTTTTTTAAGATTTGTGCAATAAAATAATGTCTATAACTATATCTTTTTCTTTCTCAATAATATCAAAATCTATGAAAACTATTTACATCTTCAATTTGCTGATATATTGGATAACTTGGGTGTTCAAATTATCCAATATATCAACAAAAGTTTATTTTGAAAATAAAAAAAAATTTATCCTTTGATAGCTATCACTGCGGTGTTGAGTACACAACCTTTTTCTTACAATTATGTGAATATTTTTGACTGTATTAGTAGAACCCATGCTGCAATACCCTATCTGAACTCTTTAGCAAATCGATCGCAAGAAAAGTATTATTATTGAACAAATGTATGAACTCCTTAAAGTTTATTGGTGAAAAAAAGTATTCTCCTGATATAGTTGCCAGGGTATTTGAGTTTAAATTTGTTTTCGGTAAATCTGTTAATTCCCAAAATGAATTAGCAAAAACAGTTTTGGGTTCAGCGATTTCTTTTTTATTTGGTGGAAGGTAGTTTTTGTAAAAAGCATTAGTAACAGGTTTAGATGCTAATATTCAAATAATGATCAAACAATTAAAAATTGTTTCTGTTGTTGCTATTCTTTGCAGCAATAACAAAATAAATGAAAAGTTTTTTAGAATGTTAAATCTCCATAATAGTTGGTGCACTAATGATAATATCCTTCCATATGACTTTGTTCATTTAATAAAATCTCTTCACAACAATTGGCTCACAAAAAAACGCTATTTTTTGTGAGCCAATTGTTTTACTATTAATAGCCAAGAACTATGTTTTACTTACTAAGGTAAGTAAAACATAGTTCTTGCAAATTTAAAGAGCTGCAAAATGGTTAGATCTTATAAAACTTTTTCAATTTGAAACTTAATGAAACTGCAATTTTTCCTACACCAATTGAAAGTCAAAATCCGTCAACTTGTTCAAGAATACTTTGTGATGAGACTGTAGCTATTTTAAAAATTCATCAATTAATAAAAAATATTGACAACACCACAGTGTTTTTATCAACTTTTATCAAATTTTTTAAAATTGTTAATGTTAAAGGATTTTATGAAGATAATTGTACTAGAGATAAATATTATGCTACTTTTTCATCAAACAATGATGAAAACAATGATGAAACTATTGAACTTTCTTTTAAAATTGGCTGATATTGTTTGAAAAAATGGCTCCTAACTTTGACAAGGATCAGGTTGTACCTACTTTAGAAATATTCAGCAAATATTAGAAAAAGTCGACATTAAAAAAACAAAACATTGTCTGAATATTGGTATCTTCTAATGATTCAGAAGTTTCATTAAGCCATTTCAGAGTGGCCAAACTTATTTTAAGTTAAAAATTAGAAGAATTTAGGAGATTTTAAAAGATTTTTTTGGAGATTTTACCGGAATTTTGGAAAAACTTGGAAAAATTTGGAAAAAATTGGATTTTTCAAATATTCAGATATTTTAGGATTTATTAGAAGACCACCCTGCATTGTAAATAATGATGACCCTCCAGTTGAAGATATATCATTTTGTTTTGGCTAGATTGTATCAGAGAGAATAATTGTGGTGGTTTAAGTTTACCTGGATATAACATTTGCCATCGGATATTTTATTCATACATTTTATTTTATATGTACACCTTTGTCTGTCGTGTTAGCTTACTTAACTGCTTTTTGATGGTATCTGACTTTTATGGATTTACCAATGTTTCAAAAAATATTGTAGAATCCTTGCTCATAAATTTTTAACAATTATTACCATCTTTTCCCTGCTATTTCAAATGACCCCAAAATGAAAATTTTGAAGAATCTTAAATGTATATATATATATGTATATATATATATATATATATATATATATATATATATATATATATATATATATATATATATATATATATATATATATATATATATATATATATATATATATATATAGATTAACTAATTGTAGTTATACTTTGAAAAGTTTTTTTTATCATTAAGATTTTCGAGTTTTGTGCACAATAAAAAGTGAGTTTTTACTTTTATTACATCTAATGAAATGTGGTTTGCATTCAATATAGAATTTTTTCATTTCAGATGTTGAATTTATTTATTTGTTACAAAAATCTTTAATTATGACTTTTATATATCTCATTATTTATTAAAAAATAATAATAAATGCTTCTATAAAAAAAACTTGCAGACATTTTTTTAAAAGGATGTATTTTTATTCGACCTGTCACTATTATACACCATGAGCAAACACAATAAAATCTTACCTAAGCTGATTAGATAAACTGCTAAGTGTTTCTCCAGAAAGACTGAAGGAGATATCAGTACGAGAATTTAAAGCTTCTTCTAAAAAGTTAAAAATCAGTAGTTCTGAAAAAAAAAGATTTTAAGAATAAGCAAAGTTGTATATAACAAGTTTTATAAAATGTGATTGAATTCCATTTATATATATTATATGTTTTTAAAACTGGTCACAATCATAATTGTGAGTCTTGAATCTTTTTTTTTTTTTTTTTTTTTGAGTTTAAACAATGTTTGGCATTTGACTTGATAATCAATTTTTACTTTCTTTAATGGAATTTTAAAGAAATCAACACTAAAATATTTACCCGCATTTGAAGTTGAAGAAGACACCGGGGTTTTGTTAATGGATACTGGAACAGGCATTTCTTCATCGCTGCTGTAAAAAAAAAAAAAAACTAGTATATATTTAAAAAAATAAGAAAATTTCTGAAAAATTTTAAATAAAAATAAACTTAAATAAAATTTTATTTTGTATAATCTTAGGGACAACTGAATAAGTGCAAATTAGCATAAGTGCGAACTGTCACAAGTGTGCCAAAAGAATTTGCAAAGATTGGCATAAGTGCGAAGCAGTTGTAAAAACTGACATCAGTGCAAATCAGCATAAATGCAAATTGGCATAAGTATGCCAAAAGAATTTGTAATTATTGGCATAAGTGCAAACTGCCATAAGTGCAAATTGGTATAAGTGTAAAATGCCAAAACTGGCACTTATGTTAATATTTTTAATTAATTCAACGCACTTATGCCAAGTCACACTTATGCCAGTTCTCACTTAAGTCAATTTTTCTAATTGCTTTGCACTTATGCCAGTTCACACTTATGCCAATGTTTCCAAATTTATTCAGCGCATTTATACCAATTCGCACTTATGTTGATTTGCACTTATTCCAGTTTTTGCAACTGCTTGGCACTTATGCCAATTTGCACTTATAAAATTTGCACTTATTCAGCCTCCCAAAAGATTATAAAATATATTTTATAGTACTAATATTATATAAATTAGAAAGTTGAGGGGGTTTTTTATGCATAGTGCTTTTGTGGGGTAACAGCACCAATCAAAATAGTTGAAATATGTTGAACTATCAAAGAATTTTGCTAAATTATCGGCATGTTGCAAGTATTCACGTTGTTTTTGTTTACATATATTAAAAAAAAGTTTGATGGACATAAAAAAGAAGACTATTCCTAAAAACCAGATTAAAAATAAGAAAAGAAGAAATTACTTTGAAAAATGAATTAGAAATTAACTGAGATATCTTAATTATTTAAATCTAAGCAACCAAGAAAAAATTGTAAACACTGATACTAGGTAAAGGGTGGTACTAGGATGGTACTAGGGTGGTACTAGGTAGCCGGGTGGTTTTAAATTTTAAAAAATTTTCTTCAAATTTTCAGGCTTAGGCAAGAATAGCATGCAATCGCACTCTATTCCTGACCGCACTTTTCTCTTTTTTTGGCAACTTGACTATGGCTGCTCAGATGTTTTGGAAATTTAAACATTTCAAAAATTCGCTTTAAATAATACAGCTAAACTATGTAAAAAAACTACAAAGGAAATTAAAAAAAAAAACTTAAAAAAAAAGATAAGACTTCAATACAAAAAGAAAATATATAAAACCTCAAACTCTAAGTGAAAATTATTTTATGTTTTTAATTTGAAAATAACTTTGAATTTTGAAATAACTTTAAAATTCTTATCTTTTCAATTGTTTTATTTAAAATTAAGCAAATGCTTTTACATAAAGTTAACAGTTAATGACTATTAACTTTATGTAAAAAAAAAAAATATCAAGTTAAAAAAAAAATTAAACAATTCAATTAAATAATATAAACAAAAGAAATTAAGCAGTTGAATCATTTCATTGCAACATAATCATTCTCATGGTAATTTAAAGCAACTTAAAAAAATATTTCAATAATAACATCTTTGTGTAAAAGACAATTTCAAATGTTTACATTTATCATAAGTCAGGGTTTTTATCAAATGTTTATATTTATCATATATCAGGGTTTTTTTCATTTTAGTTACAATATATTATAATAATACAATATTACAATATTTAGTTACAATTAAACTCAAAAGTTTAATTATTATTGTAAATGAAAAACGCTAAGTCAAAAAAATTTAATTCATTGGATAATAAACAGGCACGATTTTTGCAAAATTAAAAAAATTTAACGCCTAAAGAATTTTTTCACAGCGCAATAAATGACTCTTGTTATGTGTATATTATTGTAACATTAACATTACAAACATATGCTAGTAACAAGTATAAAACTAAACTTTGATTTTAATAAGCAATTTTTATATAAATAAACAGATAGCTTGTGCAAAAACTAAAAGCTTTCGTAAAAAGCAGTTTAGAAGAGCAGCTCGCATGGCTCGCCATGCTGGTTTTAGGAGAGCTTTTCTTCGCTCTCGCGCTCATTTACTCCATCTGAGGCCTGATAAACATACATGCTTCAAAGTTATTCCTAACATTTGAAACAGCAAACGATTTAAAACAGTTACATTCAGTGCATTTCTGAAATGTTCAAATTGTCAAAACATCTAAACAGTAAGTTTAAATGTTCTGTTGGTCAAGTTTTCAAAAAAGAAATTTTTTATCTTCAGATCTCAGTGTTGATCATTACAATAGTCAATTACTTGGTCTAGGCATTACATATCAACTCATTATATTGGTTGTAAAATCAGGTTTAAAACCTCTAACTTTTCTTTTATATACTTTGTATTTCACTTCATACCAAGACTGCATTTTTTTTAATATTCACTTCATACCAAGACTGCATTCTTTTCAATGTTGCTTCCAATTAAACTAATTTTTTTTTTATCTATCTGTTATATCATTATTTTGGCAACCAATGACCTTTCTAAAATTAAAGCTTAAAATTTTCACATTCTTAATCTCTATCCCCAGATGTCAACTTTGTAACTTGTTTTTCATACAATCAAAATCGTTTATATCCAAATCATTTATCTCCAAATCATTTATCTCTAAATCATTTATCTTCAAATCATTTATCTCTGAACCATTTATCTCTAAACATTTAATCTCCAAACCATTTATCTCTAAACTGTTTATCTACAAATATTATTTCAAAATCATTTATCTCATTGATTTGAAACTTGTTTTTTACTAGCTCTGATTCACTACAACCATTTTTAGTTTCTTTAAATTTATCTTGGACTTCTACATTAGATTCACCTTATATCTTATACCTTAGATTTTAAAGGTTGATGCAACAGAGGATTTTTATCTTATTTTTTAAGTTAGTTCATGTGAATGTGAACAATTTTTCTTTAACCTTATCTACTTCTTGCAACTACTTTAAACCTGATTTGGTCTTTAGGCTGATGTCCTTTATGTCTTTGCTGAAATTGCACCTCATTTATTTTCTTTGACTCAACCAGGCATGGAAAAAAATTTTCCTTCTCGAATACAAGTCAATTCTCAGTCTACCTTGTGATTTCTCTTTATTGTGTCATTATTTCTAATTTTAATCAATTTGTTCACCTTTTTTATCAGAAAATTACAAATTTTAAAAATTCTTAAATATAATAATATAAATAAAAGTAAACAAGTAAATGACTATTTGCAAACTACTTTTAAACTAAATTTCTGAATCTAATGACCACACTCTTTCTGAGATTGTAACAAACAGGTAAGACATATCACTCAGGCTTCTGTTGCTAAAGTTATTTTTGATTTTTTTTTTTTAAAAACTTTTAAAACCCCTTCACAATTATCTAAACTATTTAACAAGAAATAAGAAGAATTTTCTTGTTTACTTTTTTGTGGTTCCTGTCTTTAAAAATTCTAGAAATGTCACTGATATTTGACAGACTAGGGTTCCGACTGTTCTAATTGTAATTGTATAAATTCAATACAATAACACATTACGATACAATAATACTGTATTGTAATACCAGATGTGTAATTAAAACATTATTTATTGTTATTGTATTGCTGTGATTAAAAACAGTTACAATAACTATTGTATTGTTTTTTTTTCTAACAATACATTAAAGTTCTAAAACTATTGTATTGTATTGCTGGGATGAAAAACAATTACAATAACTATTGTTGTGTATTTTATTATTATTTCAAAGTCCAATATCTATTGTATTTTAAAGTTTTAGATTCTTTTTCTGCACATTTATTATTACTTGGGCACTGGAAAATTCAGAGGTGCCCGTGACACTTGCTTTTAGCAGTCATTTATATATATATAAATTTTATTTATTTTGAGAAGTGAAGTAAAGCTAGGAAAGCCAAAGAAGTATATATATTACTATACTTATTAAATATTAAGTTCAGGGGCGCTCGTGGCATCTGTTTCTACCAACCACTTACATATATAAATTTTATTTATTTTGAGTTCAATAATATAACTGTTTAAAGAATAATTTATTTAGAATTAACATTAATAATACTCATTCAAAATCATACAAATATATAATTTATCCTATGCTTATAATTAAATAATTATTTACTTTGTGAAGTGAAATTTTTGATTTTTTTATAATTTTGTTTTGTTTTACCCATTGACCTGGGTAATTATCGATAAGATTGTCTAAAAATGTGAACTACTTTTGTTTTGCAAAAAAAATTTCTACATTTTCAGATTACTCGTCACCTATCAGACCGTACCAGTAAATTTTGTAGGAGGTCACTTTTAAAAAATGAGGCAGTTATAATACCAAATAAATATTGTTCTTGATTTATGTAACAAAACTCTTGTTACATAAATCAACTTTGCAACTAGATCCAAAAGTCCATACATACATACATACATACATACATACATACATATATATATATATATATATATATATATATATATATATATATATATATATAAATATATATATATATATATATATATATATATATATATATATAAATATATATATATATATATATATATATATATATATAAATATATATATATATATATATATATATATATATATATATATATATATTGTGATATATATATATATATATATATATATATATATATATATATATATATATATATATATATATATATATATATATATATATATATATACTCTTTGTGAGACTAATTTGAGTTCGGCTGTCTCATCTTGTGATCTTAGTGTTGATGGTTATCTTCCTCTGATTCGTAAAGACTCCAATAGTCACATGCTTGGCCTGGGCATTTACATTCGTAAGAATTCACCTGTTTGTCGTGAAACTAGGTTTGAATCCACAGACTATTCTTTCATGTGCTTTCGTTTAGCACCACTTCACTCTATTGCCTTTCTCTTTGTTCTATATCGCTCTCCTTTATCTCAAGATTGCACTCTTTTTGATGTTATTTCTGATCATATTGACCAAGCCCTCTCTCTTTATCCATCAGCTAATATAGTTGTTGTTGGTGACTTTAATGCTCACCACTCTGAATGGGTTGGCTCTAGTGTCAGTGATTCGGCAGGCATTAAAGCCCACAACTTTTGCCTTTCTCAATCCCTAACTCAAACAGTCAACTTTCCAACTCACTTTCCTGACAACCCGAATCATTTACCTTTTCTACTCGACTTATGTCTTGTTTCTGATCCTAGTCAGTGCTCAGTTTCTCCACATTCCCCCTTAGGTGCTTCTGATCACAGTTTGATCTCTTTAAAACTAATATCTCATTCTTCTTCATCACCTGAATTCCCCTATTATCGAACCTCTTACAACTACAGTAAAGCTGACTGGGATTCCCTGATTTTCTTTGTGATGGCCCTTGGATAGAAATCTTTTGTCTTCTTGTCGACAGATGTGCTTCTTACATAACTTCGTGGATTCAGGCTGGCATTGAATCTTTTGTTCCCTCTCGATGATTCCAGGTCAAGCCTCACTCTCCTCCATGGTTTTCCTCACGCTGTGCTGCTGCGATTGCCAATCTAAACCGTTACTTCCATATTTATCAGCAAAACAATTCTCCAGAAAACAGACGTCTGTTTATTACTGCTAGAAACAACTGTAAAAAGGTTTTGTCTAATGCCAAAACCCGCTATTCTCAGGTCATGAAATCTTGTATATCATCTCAAAAATTAGGCTCTCATGACTTCTGGAGAATCTTTAATAATATCAATAATAAGGGCAAATCTTTAATTCAACCTCTCTTGTATGGTTCAGACTTTGTCACCTCACCTAAAGACAAAGCCGAACTGTTTGCTAAAAACTTTTCATCAATATCATCTCTTGATTCCACTAATTGCGTTCTACCTGATATTGCCAACAAACAGGTTGATCCATTGCTTGACATTCATATCACTCCAGCATCTGTATCTAAAGTGATTTCCTGCCTAGACTCTTCTACAGCTTGTGGCCCAGACAACATACCTGTTATTGTCTTGCAGAAGTGTTCTCCGGAGCTGTCGCCTTTACTCTCAAAACTATTCAACAAGTGCTTATCAGAGTCTTGTTTTCCAGCCTGCCTGAAAGTCGCATCTGTTATCCCTATCTTCAAAAATTCTGGGGAGCGATCTGATTTGTCTTACTACCGTCCCATAAGTCTTCTTCCTATCATAAGCAAGGTTTTTGAATCTTTAATTAACAAACACTTAATTTCTCATCTTGAATCTAATAACTTACTTTCTGACCATCAATATGGATTTCGATCTTCTCGTTCTACAGCTGATTTGCTAACAGTAATAACTGACAGGTTTTATCATGCATTAGATGAAGGTGGAGAGGTTAAGGCCATCGCTCTTGACATTTCAAAAGCGTTTGATAAAGTTTGGCATGCTGGTCTTCTCCATAAGCTTTCTTCTTATGGTGTATTCGGCAACATCTTTAAGATCATTGAATCCTTCCTTTCCAATCGTAGCATAAAAGTTGTCCTCGATGGACAACACTCTTCTTCTTATTCTTTAACTTCAGGGGTTCCTCAAGGTTCTATCCTTGGCCCTATACTCTTTTTAATTTACATTAACGATCTTCCAGATATTCTCACATCTAAGGTGGCATTGTTTGCTGATGATACTACCATTTATTCTTGTCGTGATAAGAAACCAACACCCTCTGATTACTTGGAGGGGGCATTTGAGCTTGAAAAGGATCTCACTTCTGCTACAGCATGGGGCTCACAGTGGCTGGTGAACTTTAATTCAGATAAAACTCAATTTTTTTCAGCCAATCGTTATCGTAATAATTTAGATCTTCCTATATTTATGAGCGGTGATGTACTCGATGAGTCATCTACTCTTCATCTTCTAGGATTAACTCTTACTTCCAATCTTTCTTGGAAACCATATATCAAATCGGTTGCAAAATTAGCATCTGCTAAGGTTGCATCTCTTTATCGAGCTCGCCACTTTCTTACTCTGGATTCTATTCTCTATCTCTATAAATCTCAAATCCGGCCTTGTATGGAATACTGTTGCCATATCTGGGGCGGATCTTCTAATGATGCCCTTTCTCTTTTAGACAAGGTGCAAAAACGCATTGTAAACATAGTTGGACCTGCTCTTGCAGCCAACCTTCAACCATTATCACATCGTCTTAATGTTGCTTCTCTTTCTCTTTTCTACAAATACTATAATGGGCACTGCTCTAAAGAGCTAGCGTCTCTTGTGCCATCTACTAAAATTCATTCTCGTGTTACTTGTCATTCAATTAAGTGTCATCCTTTTTCTGTGACTGTTCCTAAGTGCTCCAAAAACGCTTATTCGTCTAGTTTTTTTCCTCAAAAATCAGTTCTTTGGAATTCGCTTCCTTCATCTTGCTTTCCTGATTCATATAATTTGCAATCTTTTAAATCGTCTGTCAATCGTTATCTTGCTCTACAATCTTCATCTTTTCTCTTACAGTAACTTCCAACTTTAATTAGTGGCTGCTTGCAGCCTTGTTGGAAGCAAAGATGTTTAAAAAAAAAAAATATATATATATATATATATATGTATATATATATATATATATATATATATATATATATATATATATATATATATATATATATATATATATATATATATATATATATATATATATATATATATATATATATATACTTTATGAAACACATACAGTCATAAAAGCCTCAAGGAAACAAAAGACAAAGTTATATTAGAGAAAGTGTTAGTTGAGTAAGTTTCGAAACAATTGGACAGCTGCCTAATGTAAAAGCAAATAACTAAGTGGAAGAAATGGTAGTAATTGATCATGTCTATTCCCAGCGGTAAAAAAAGTACAGGTCAGATCAAACTCACTTTTATAGAGCTATATAAAGTTTGCAACAAGGACAAGTGATATTCAGTAAATAAAATAGAATTAGAATCAATAATTATATTAGTTGTACCCTATTTGAAGGTCACAGATCTCGGAGACTGGACTGTTAAAACACTTATTAAATTTTGACATTACAATAATTTTTTATATTACAATAACAATAAATTGTTATTGTATTTTAAAGATGAATTACAATACCATAATTATTGTTATTGTAGTGGGTCATTACAACATTTTTTTCAGATATTGTTATTGTGTTATGAAGATGAATTGCAATACATCATTTATTGTTATTGTATTACAGTATTAAAATAATTGTAAATCACAAGTATTGTTATTGTTTGTAAAAAAGTTAATAAAATAACAATAGTAGTTGTTTCTGATTTTGTTTTCATTACAATTACAACAGTCTGAACTTAATGACAGACTATTGTCCAATCAGTCTTCTCACTATTATAGCAAATTTTTTAATTAACAAAATTCTAAAATTTTATATTAGTCTAACAACTTAATTTCTAAATAATAATTTAATATAAAAAAATTATTTTCTAACATAATTTAATATGTTTACTTTTAACTTGTGTCTTAATATTAGAAAGTTATATCTTATTATAAGTAATTTAGATTAGATCTCATAGCTTAACGGCTCATTTATTTCCCATAATAACAGAAACATTTGTGGGTTAGATAAATGTGATGAGGCAAGGGACACCGCTCTAGACATATTAAAGTCTTTTAGTAAAGTCTTACATACTACTTCATAAGTTCTTTCTGAATGTTGTATCTAAAAAAGTCTTAAAAACTAATATACTATTATTTTTCAAGTGCAGTGTTGCCCTTGGTAAATAACAGCATACTTTAACATTAACCTTTTGGGTACCACAAAAATCCATTACTAACCCTATCTATATTATTGATTTTTTTGACAAATCTTTAAAGTAGCTCTATTCACTAATGATACAACCATACAGTTTTAAAAAATGTCATCACTGTTTAACTGCTTGCAAGAAGCAAGCAAGTGGCTGGTGAGCTTAAAACTAATTTACCGCTAATTATTATCGCAATAAAGCTGATAAATTGATGATTGCCAATATTTTAACCTTATTTGCCTACATTTCGGATGTATGAAACATTGTTGCCATAGTTGGGCTTGAAAATCAAATAATGCTCTTTTTCTGCAGGAGAATGTGCAAAAATGAACTGCAAATGTAGATAAACCTGACTAATCTTGAATCATTATAAGACTGCATCCCATAATTGTAAGGTTGCATCTCTTTTTCTTTTTGACAAATACTACCGTGGTCACTACTCAAGTGAGCATCTTTAGTAAAATTAAATTTTTCGTGACTCATCTCATTCAGCCAATCCTCTTGTGACTTGTACTATTCAGCCAAGCTGTATCCTTTTGTGATTTGTCTTATTCAGCTAAGCTGCACTCTTCTGCAGTAGCTGTTCTTGCATGATCAAAACTTTTTTTCATCTCAAACATCATCATTTGATGTTTGCAAAAAAAATAGTTTTTTTCCTCAAACATTGGAAAATCTTCATGTATTCTTGACACTTGCTTTATTTAAGTAACAAAGTTGAGTATTTTTGCATTTTTTCAAAATAAAATCTTTATCAAAATTATGTTTAACCTTTATGAATTTAAGAAAATTAAATGCTCTATTTAAAATAAATCTAAATTTAAACTT
The DNA here is from genome assembly GCF_038396675.1 of Hydra vulgaris. Lineage (NCBI taxonomy): Eukaryota > Metazoa > Cnidaria > Hydrozoa > Anthoathecata > Hydridae > Hydra > Hydra vulgaris. The sequence goes on from NC_088923.1 coordinate 20,866,984, forward strand.
TTTAAATTAGGCTAAATAAATTGTAAAGTAACCTTGGTTCCTTTTGCTTGTAAAATTTTGCAGATTCACTGACTATATGAAAGGCAACTCTACATACGCGACCATCCTAATTAAATAAAATAAGTGTGTATGTAATATATATGAATACACATAACATATACATAAATAAGCTAACATATATAATATACACATTAGATACACATAATGAACATGTATAAACAACCGAAAAGTAAACAAAGACTTAATAAAGTAATTAAAATATCCTGTTGAAAAACTGTAATATAAATCAATAGGTTAGGGTATGGCATGGTGTTACATTTTTGCCACACCCTAACCCATCTGGTTATGTTAACTTGAGTTAGAGTGTATATATTATCTATCTACAAAAAAATCACAGCAAAAAATGTTTTTAAATCATTGTTTTTTATAAAGTTTTATCTTTTTCTGAAAAATTGTTCACATTCACATGAACTAACTTAAAGAATAAGATAAAAATCCTTTGTTGCATCAACCTTTAATATCTAATAATCACTAAATGTATACTAACACTCATAAGAAATGCTAAATGATTTGGTCCTACAACACATTGCACAATCATAGATACGTCTAGTTCAGGCAAATTAGTTCCCCTGGAAGAAAAAAAAACATTGTATTGCTACTTTATATAAATTTTCAAAAGTCCTTCAAATACAAAATTATAATATATATATATATATAATACATATACATATATATATATATTATATATATATATATATACATATATATACATAGATATATATATATATATATATATATATATATATATATACCTATATATATATATATATATACATATATATACATATATATATATACATATATATATATATATATATATATATATATATATATATATATATATATATATATATATATATATATATATATATATATATATATATATATATACATCTATATATGTGTGAGTGCGTGCATGTGTATATATAATATGCATCTGCTATTACAAATTATTATATATATATTACAAATTATCACATATATATAATATATATATATATTAATATATATATATATATATATATATATATATATATATATATATATATATATATATATATATACAGCCCTCGGAATTAGAAAAAATGAAGTCAGCAATAAATTGCCAACCTTAAACTGTTAGATTGGCATCAGGTTGGCAAAAAAAATTAGACTCAAATGGGTTACCATAAAACATAGAAATAGGTCAGCAATTTTTTTTCAGCCTTAAACACTACATATATATATATATATATATATATATATATATATATATATATATATATATATATATATATATATATATATATATATATATATATATATATATATATATATATATATGTACATGTAATGACGTAATTTTAACTTAGCTGTGTGCTCAACTTCATTTTCTGTTTTGTATAAAAAATAAAAAGTTCAAAAAATGAAGTTTATATACACTACTGAGTTTATTAATAATCTTAAAACAACTAAAATGATTATAAAATAAATGCAGACAAAATATGGGTCGGACAAAATGACTGATAGATGTTGTTATGTTCAGCCTAATGCCAAATGCCGACCCAAATTTTGAGGGCTGTACATACAAATACAATTTTGTATATACAATATGTATATATTGTGTATATACAATATAAATACAAGTATATATATATATATATATATATATATATATATATATATATATATATATATATATATATATAATCAGATACAGAATTAACCCTTTTGCTGCTCTACACGTATATACTCGCCAAAAAAATATGTCTCATACGCTCCAAGCGAGTATTTTCACATCATGTTTTAAATTAGTTTCCTGCTCAACACGACTATTTACGTCATTTATTGTATGCATATGGAAGTCTACGAATGTGTACAAATCTGCAAATTTGATATTTTGCAATGTCGTTAACTTAATCATGCATCGTGCTGTACCTCAAAATGCTCAACACGAATGAACTCGCAACCACTGAAATATATGCACACAGAGGTCAAAAAATTTCAAAACTTATTGTGCAGCGAAAAGGTTAATAAGAAAAAATAAGATGAAAAAATTAAGAAATGTGGAAGCTTTGTAAGTGAGAAGTTCTAAGTTTAATCCAGAGCACACTGAAGCTTTGTTATCTGGTAGTAAAATATGTTACTAAACTGGTGCACTATATTATTTTATGAGATAGTATATAACAATGTCTACTGTAATCTTTCCTGATTGATGTAATGATGGTAATCTTTCTTGATAGTTAAGATTTTATTTAAAAGTTTAAATTTAGCAAAGCATTATTTATTTTTTTTGTGATTTTGTTACATTTTGATAACTTAATTTTTTTTTTTTTTTTGTATTGCTTCCAATATTCAAGTAGTTTAGATTTGCATGATTTTTGTTGTAAAATATCTTAATATTAGCTTGATAATTTTACATTCTAAGTCTATTGACAACCATGAAGAACTGAGGCCTTTAAAAGAGTTTCAGGCCATCACAATTTTAAATAATTACAAACTGTGCTTTTCTTGTAGTTATAATTGTTCTTGGTCATGGTTGATGTTTAACTGAGAAGTGACAGATTGTAGTTGATGTTTAACTAAGGAGGGACAGTTCATGGTTGATGTTTAACAAATCTTTAAGTTAGTAAAATTTTAGTTTACAAATAATTATAATTTGTTCTCAAAAATTTATAAATTTAAAAATGATGAATATTAGAAATTATATCATAAAAATAAAAATAAAAAAATAAAGGTTATTCAACATACCAGTTAGATACATTTGTTTTCGACTTCACTAGTTCCTTTAACCTAAAATAAATTTAACTTAATTTTTTAATTTTACTAATACATGAATAAAAATGTAATAATACATGTTCAAAAAAATTTTTTTTGAATTCTTATTAGTTTGAAACCATTTAAAAATTAGTTTTAATTTTAAGCAGTAAGCAGAAGACTTGAAAGTCTTTTGCTTACCGCTTAACTTTTCAATTAAT
>NC_088923.1:20875000-20935000 GCF_038396675.1 Hydra vulgaris
TTGCTTTCATTTAATTAAAGTAACATAAATGTAAACTTTAATTAAATGAAAGCAATCTTTTTTCCTTATTTCTCAATTTTGATATCAACTTACTTGCTATGAAATAACAATTGCTTTTTTTTACTTAAAGTTTATATTTCGCAAACCATAAATTTTTGAATAATTCGTTGGTTTTGTTTGTTTGTTTTTTATTATTTGTCATTTTTTCTTTTTCAAATATATTACTATTACTAATCACTCAAAAAAAAAATTTGTAAAGTGATTTTCTATTAGTTTATATATATATATATATATATATATATATATATATATATATATATATATATATATATATATATATATATATATATATATATATATATATATATATGTATATATAATAAATTTAGTAAAATTATATATTATTATTACTATTATTATTATAGTTGTAGCCGTAAAATATATATATATATATATATAATATATATATATATATATATATATATAAATATATATATATATATATATATATATATATATATATATATATATATATATATATATATATATATATACATATATATATATATATATAAATATATATATATATATATATATATATATATATATATATATATATATATATATATATATATATATATATATATATATATATATATATATATATATATATATATATATATATATATACGAAAATAAATACCTCTTAAAAAATTATAAAAACAAATGACCAAATTAAACTATCCCCATTCCAAAGAAAATTATTTCATAATTACTTTCTGTAACTTCCCTTTAACAAAAAAATATAGTAATTAAAAATTTTTTATAATAATTTATAACTTCCTGTAAAATATTTTTTTCTATAAATTGAATTTTTTTTGAGATTTAGTAACTCTTCCTGATGATCCAGCAATGGTGAAACTTCAAGTCGAAGATAAAAGTTAGATAAGTGTTTTTTACTAATTTATATATATATATATATATATATATATATATTATATATATATATATATATATATATATATATATATATATATATATATATATATATATATATATATATATATATATATATATATATATATATATATATATATTATAAATATATATATATGTTTCAGATTCAACCAAAACTGCGTCAGTTTTTAAATACAAATAGACACTGCATATTCAAGGTGTGGTCTTATAACCACTTTATATAATTTATACAATTTTTCATCAATGATGGTGAATGTCTTTTTTAGCATACCTAAAATTTGTAAATATTTCGAGACAACTAATTGAATATGTGTCATTTAGGAGTCATTTTTAACCTCCACTTGAGGTTTAAAATGACTCCTAAATCGCGTTCTTTAGAAGAGTTTCTTAGGCTTTCATTTATAGCTTGGATATTTTGCAAAAAGTAACTATACATAGGATTGGTTTTACCATAATGGATAACACAGCATTTTGAAATATTTAATTTAAGTACCCAAGTGTTTGACCACTCGTATATCAAGCGTAGACGATACAGCAGATCAACGAAATTAGTCTGCAATAAAGTTTTAGTAAAAAGTTTAGTATCGTCGGCAAATATTTCAGAAGTTTCAGTAAGTTGGGCAAGATCGCTTGTAAAAAGAATAAAGAGGAGCGGGCCGAGAACAGAACCTTGAAGAACTAAAAAGGAATTAATCCATTGTAGTAGTTAGCCGTTTATTCCGAATGATTTAATTTTAACATAAGTCTGTTGTGAGGTACGGAATCAAAAGCTTTAGCAAAGTCAAGGTAGATTAAATCTATAAATTGGTGCAATGCTAGGAAAAACGAAGTAATATCAAAAATCTCTATTAGATTGGTTACGCAGATTTATGGTGAAGGAAGCTATGTTGATTTGAAGAGAGCAGATTGTTATCGTTGGTGTGCTTTAAGATTTTGTTCTTTACAATTTTTTCAAAGATTTTGCACGCAACCGAGGTTAGTGAAATAAGTCGATAGTTTTCAGGAAGTAGTTTGTCTCCTTTTTTTATAGACCGGACTAATATTTGCTAATTTCCAGAGAGTTGGAACTATTCCAAAATTAAAAGATTCATAGAAGATTTTTGTAAGCGGAATTGCGAAGTTTTTGGCACATATTTTAAGTATTAAAGGGTGGAAGCTGTCAGGTCCCAAAGATTTGTAAAGGTTTAGATTGGTAAGTTCATTAATAATATCTGCAATAGAGAAATCCAAATTATTATTATAATTGTATTTAGGTTTAACTTCACTTTTATTTAACAATGGAAAATTTTCGAAGCTTTCAAGAGTAAACATAGAATTGAATTGAGAGTTCAGAAGTTCAAGTATATCAGGAAGAGTTTTAGTAATATTCCCTGAAACGTTTTTGAGAGAACGAATTTTATCTTTAATTTTTAGTTAGTTGTTAATGTATTTGTAGACGAGTTTTGGCTTGTTCTGAGATTTTGATATTATTTCTTTTCATGTAATATTTTTGCTTTATATATTTCAGCTTTAACGGAACAATTAAGACGATTGTAATTTGTTTTGAGATCTTTATTCTTCTATTAAGTTAAGCAGTTTTTAAGCCAAGCCAATTTTTTTGCTCTTATTAAGCTTTTAATATGTGGAGTAACCCAAGGATCATACTTTTTTATTTTTTAATCTTGGCGATAAAAATTTGTAAGCAGTACGATTTTAAGAAATGAATATATTGAACATTTGATCCGCATTTTTGTGTAGAAACAAAATATCCCAATCGATTGATGCAATAAAGTTTGATATTGAATTATAACCACCTTTGTTGAAGCTAAACAGTTGAGATTTGTATTTGGGTAACGGTTCTGAAACTAAGATTCTCCAAGTATTACTAAAGTGAACCTCAGTGTTATTACCTAATATAGCATTAGGAGACAAATTTAAAATAGAATTATTGATGTAGGTAAATAATAAGTCCGACATATTTTTTGAGGAACCATAAGATGTCTGGAAAGTAGTTAAATGTTCCAAAATTCATTCTCGTTAGAATTTTTTGGATTGAAAGATTTAATACCATTATTAGATCACTTCTTATTTGGGAGATTAAAATCACCAACGATCAAATAGTCATCGTAGGCAATAGTTGAAGGGGTATAGTTGAAGGAAAACTCGCAAAAGACATATATTATATATAGACATGTATTATATATATATTTAATTATAACTCTTTTGTAACCTTTTTTTTCCTGACACTACGCTACGGTGGTGGCTGTTAAGTCTAGCTAAAATGACAGTTGAGCTACTTTTAAATGTAAAGATGTTTAAAAAGCCTGTCAAAGCCTAATAATTACTACGGCAAAAACAGACAACATGATACTCCTTTGGTTGTAAAGGATACATAAACTCAAAAGGCTCAAAAACTTTTACTGAATCGCCTGCATATTTTGAAACCCTATACAGACTCAGAATAGGCAGAAATTCGCGCAATCTGATTCGCTGATTTTGAAAGAGAGGCTTTTGCGCGTATGTTTAAATCAGAACCAATGTCAAAAAACGTTTAAATAATAAAAGTGAATTTGAGTAACTTCATATAAAACCAAATAATAATAGCAAAAAAAAATATGATTTTTCTATCCAATTTTGTGAAATATAGTACAAATACTTATACAAACCCTCACAACTCAAACATCCGTGATTTTCAGAATTTTTTCTTAAAAATAAAGATTTGAAAAAATTAGTTTGTTTTTCTAATTGTTTTTATAATTCTAAGATATAAAAAAGACAACCATTGTAACAAACTATTAACCAGATGGTGAAACTTGACTATGCTGTGATTCTCATACGATAGATTTTTTAAAACAGTTTTAAAATTTACCTACTAATATCAATAGACTATTATTAACTTGGTATAATTTTTTTTCAAATTAAGTTCCCATTTATTCAATCATTTAGCAAGAAAAGTATTTTGAAAAAATAACCTAATTTCTTTTTAGAACTTTACACTTATTACTCCCATATATAAATTATATACAACACTAAAAAAGTTTGAGAATATTGCTTATTGGTTGTTATAGCTAGCCCAGATGATTTGCAACACTCTTAAATTAAAAGCAATTGTAAGCAAGAGCGAATTTAGATATCTTTTGGTAATGTATAGTAATAAAAGATCACAAAGCATTGCAGCATAATAAGCTATTAGAAAAAATCTATAACCTGATGTCCACAAGTGTGTTTTGATATAGTAAACTGATTACCAAAAGCAATAAATCTCAACTTAGCACACCTTTATGAAAAACTAAGTGTAAAAAGGTAGAAACAAGAAAGATTGCCAACATGCAAGTTCATGTTGTTGTTTATTTCAATTTCAAAACTCAATACATGTTTGTTGATAAATAGCTTTTAACCTGAACAAAATACTTGTTATTGTATTCTATAATTAATATAAAATGTGTATCCTTTAATAGCAACTGATGGTAAATAATATTAAATAAAGCAGCAAACTTTGATAAATTTTATATATTTATAATGCTAATAATTTATTTTACATTATATATTCCAGAAAAAAAAGAAAATGTCTGCTCTAAAAAAATTAGAAAAAAAATCTTAAATAAAATGTACTTCATATTTACAATTTTTATTCATAGTTTTATTATGCAATTTTTAATATAACCAATAAAAACAAGTGTTCTTTTTTTAAATTTCTGTGAATATCTCTTGTTTATTAATATAAAAACAGAGATGTGTTATGTTTTATTTTGATGTAATATTAATAACTTTTTTTTAAAACTTGCTACTTCAAATGTAAAAGCTAATTTTGATGAAGTTATTTTTATTACAAAAATTGCCACAATTCACCTTTATTTGGTTAAATTTTTTGACTTTAATACTCAGTAAAGTTTTAATGTTCAGTGAAAAAACAAATATCACTTTTTTTGTTAAATTTTCCAATAGATTTTTATCCAATTTATTATTCAAATTATTTCCATTAGATTAATATCCAATTTTCATCCTATATAATATATATAAAGAAAAATATTGATGTACGCCTTATCAGCCTTCTCAAAATTTAGGTTGAACAGTAACTTCTTCAGGGTTCATAGATTTATATGGAACATGTAAGCTAGTTTGGCAAAACATCTGTAAAAATTTTCTTTTTCCAAAATTTTAAATGTTAAACTGTTTATAATTAACAAGTTGGTATAAAGATGCAGTAACGAGCTTAGAACAACCTCTACCTCAGCTTAAAATTTAAACTTTTCATATTATAAGTACTTTACCAGAAGTCTGGTGCAATTGCATATAAACTTTGTATCGAGTATGCTTTATAAAACACGGACATTATATTTGATGAGAAACACATTTAGAAATCTTGCAAAATTGCACACATGCAAATTCAAGTGAAATATTTCAAGAGTTTATACATACAAAACACATTTTATAATAGCTTTTTTTTTGATAATTCTCTTTTCTTTTTTTTATTACTCTTTTTTCATTAAAACGATTGATTTTAACCACTTAGTTTAGTTTTTTAAATCTTTTTTTCTTTCAATTACTGCAATACAAAAATGCCACAATCATTTGCCATAATCTACTTTTATTTATGCCATAATCCACTTTTATTTGGTTAACTTATTTGACTTCAATACTTTTTCTTGCTTTTAATGTCAGTGTTTATATGAAACTGTACAAAAATTACTGTTCTGTAGACAAACATAAATATCACTTCTTTTGTTAAATTTTCAAACATTTTATAACTTAATGCAGCCTGCCAAAATTTTTATAAATTTAAAAAAAGTTTTTAATGGTTTAACACGATGTTTTATTAAAGTTACGTAATAAAAAAATATATCAGCCTCCTCCAAACTATGGTTGAAACAAAGCATGAAAACAAAATCTCCTCAGAGCTCATATATTGACATGGAACATGTAAGCTAGTTTTGCAATTAGTACAAATTTTCTATTTTAAAAAACTCTAATTTTCAACTCTTTATAATAAACATGTAAATCAGTTTATAAATAAAGTTCTTCACCAGTAGTCACGTAAAACTGCATATAAACTTTGTATGCTAAAGTGCTTCACTATTAGTATCGTACAACATACTTATATAAACTATGTATTTGAGAATGCTTTAAGGCCAAGGGCATATTTTAAGAGAAACACATTTGTAGATTTTTTCAAATTTACTTCAACACATTTTTTTTTCGTTTCTTAAAATTAACAATAGATAAAATCTTCATCACCAAGATAAACTTTATTAAAATTTTTACGAGTGAAAATTCTCTTGTACAAATAGATTTTGATACATTTTAAATACTCTGAAGAGTACTAAAAAAAAAAAAATTTCCTGTGTTAATAGTAACACATGACTTGTATTGATAAACTTAGTATATCATAACTTTGAAATTTATTTCAAAAATCTGTTTGTTTTGATTTTAATTATATTTTTCAACAAAATCGCACTTGCCTCTCTTTCAAAATCAGCGAATCAGATTGCTCATTTTTCTGCCTATTCTGAGCCTGTATAGGGTTTCAAAATATGCGGTCGGGGTAGTCGGTAAAATAACTGCAACCGGTAAAATAAGAACTTTTTTTCAAACCATAGCCTAATGGTTGTTAATTATGTCATATTTTATTTTCCATTTGCTGTTAATTTGTTTTTAAACGATATATTTTTAAGGACTTCAGTTTTATTGATTAATGCATTAAAACAATTATTGATTTAAATATATTGATTATAAGATTATTGAATTAAATATTCTTCTGAAATGGATAACCGATTTTTTACTTACGAGATCTAAAGTTTACGCATTTACCGGTTCGCAGTTCGCATTTTACCGACTGTCGGTGGTTTTTTTTAAAAGGCAAAAAATTAAATTTCATAATTTTAGCATCAAAATTTTGCGCAAAAAATTTAATAGCGTTTTAAGTAGATTAGAGTCGCTAATTACCGCATACAAGTAAGTAAAGAGTGACCACAAGACTTGGGCACACTTATCTTGAAGTTTTAAACCACGCCGAATTCGGTTCAGGGTCGTTAAAGCGAATAACGTTGAAGCAAAAAAGTTACTGGTTTCTATATTTCTATATTTCTATATTTTATATCTATTAAAAAAAAATTAAAAAAAAAAAAAAACTTATTTAGTATATACTTTGATATACTTAAAGTAGTAAAACTAATAATATAAAATTGTTGATAAAACATTAATTTAAATTATAATAAAAAGTTAATTTAATGCGTTTAAAATTAAAGATAAAAACCAGGCTGTTTTTTGTTTTTAAAAAAAGAATAAAGAAATTATTCGCTTTAAAATGTTTTCGCTTATAAACCTTTCGCATTAACCTTTCGCTTTTCGCTTTGTCGATGATTTATTGGAGTTGTGCGGTGTAATTAGAAAATACGGGATTTGGCAAAATAAAGTTAACTTATAAAAAACTTAATTAAACTCATGAGAGAAAGTTCAAATAGTGGATGGAATGGTTAGTTATGGTCGCCAGATCACCAGATTCATACTTTCATTCGAAAGAATGAATCTGGTGCTCTGAAGAGAAAAAAAATATTGAAACAGTATTCCTTAGTAAACAAAAAGGTGCTCTAAACAAGTATTTTAAAATATCCTGTGGTACAATCACAAATATCCATCAGTAAAATTATTACTATCACTGATAGTAATAATTTTACTGGTGGAGAAATTTCAAGTGGATCTTTATATCCAGTAGACAGCAAAGTTGTCAAACAATCTCTATAAAGTGAGCATAACATATTCTTGACTCAGGCTGTTACTAATGAAGAATTGTTACTAATGCCTCCACTGTAATTACTATTACTTATGTAGAACTTAAAAATACAGATGAAAAACTGTTGATAGTGTGACATTCTAACTACTGATAAAGTAAATTTGCGTGAATATATTGGAAAAAACAATAAAAAATGATAATAATGTAACTTTTGGTATTGTAGCTTCCAAGTATCAGGAACAAGTTGTTTAACAGCCATTAGGCAATCACCCTGGACTGTGGCCTGAATACCTTAGTGATCGCAATTGCTCAAGTTTTGTCAAATAAGGTCCTGTGCGTATTGAAAAGTTTTTCCCTCGAGATGAAAAAGATTCTTGAAAATTCACTGCTTATTACTACACTAAAGTTCTTCCTAATGTTGAAAAAGTGGCTAGACGTTTGTCGGTTTATTTAAAATCTAAAAATGCAGTGCTCTGTTTTTACCCGTCATTTTTAAATCTGAATCTTTTGCTTGCATCATTTTGCTAGTTAGGTTAATACGAAGGAGAATTTCATGCCAGACACCTAGTGAAACTAGGAAAGAAAAACTTTTCAATTTAATTCGAAATATTTCAGCAATCGGCAGGAAAATAATCACCACTAATTATTTTATATAATGCGTACTATATTTGGTAACGTAATGCTTTCACACTGTTTATGCGTGCTTCTTACTGAGTGTCTGAAAGTGACTTTAGAGTAAAATCTTATTTTTCAAGGCAATTTTTAAGAATATGCCATCGCTTTCTAATAAAAAAAGGTGTACAAATCCTGAATAAAAACGAAAAAAAAAAAAAACTCAAATTATGACAAACACAGGGAACAAAAAAAGCCAAAGGGCCTAGACTAGAAATTCTTGCTTGAATACCAGAATCGCAACCATTCATGTTTGTTCGATTAAGCAAACCTTGACCTCGACATTTCTGCGTGTTTAATCCTAGTTTCTTTAATTCATTTAAAATATTTGTCACATGAGCTCCTGTTTAGCAGTCTACAGGTAAAAACGAAATGAAATGTTCCTTTATGGCAATTTCTGGTTCTATCTGAACAAAACGAATAGTCAGCGACATTTGCTCAGTGTGAGACAGATCTAGAATAAAAGAAAATTATTTTTTTTTTTGTTCTGCATAAATCATTTCATTTTAAATATTTTTACCAAGTAACTGAAAAAAATTTGATTTGCCTGAAGTGCAAACCAGATTTAATTTTCTTCTGAAGTAAAGAAGACACAAATATTCCTTGCAGATTTTTGTGATAATGGCTATATCAGTTGCATTTCAGACTCGAAAGAGCTTGCAAAAGAATTAGACATGGAACCAGAGTTTATAAACACCCATTTCTTAAGACCATGTAAAAAAAAAAGGTTATTTTTTTACAAAAGTATTGATGACCCTATCCAAGATCCAAAAGAACGTTATCGAATAGAATTCTTCAATGTTATTAATGATGATATAGTTGTCATTGAAAGAAAAGTTTAATAAGTTTTAAACTTCTATTAAATGTGTCACTATTAAAATGTTTGAAAAGTAACAGGCTGCTGGATGTGTTTCCCATCTATGTGCGGCTCAGGATGTGTTTCCTAATCTATGTGTGGCTCTGGATGCATTTCCAAATCTATGTGACTCTGTGAATTATAGAAACTATGCCAAATACTATAGCCTCAGGAGAGTAAAGTTTTTCTAAACTTAAGCTGATTAAAACCTATTTAAGAATTACAATAAATCAAAATTGACTGTGCAGTCTTTAATTTCTATTGAATATGAAATTGACGGTAACATGAATTTAACAGAAATAATAAAAAAGTTAGCAGAAGTCTAAGTTCGGATAGTTTCTTTCAATCACTAAAATGTGTCTGTCACTGTGGACCAGAGTGACCGCCAGTTTGAGGTGTTCCCCAGGTCTAATTTTTTTTTTGCAATAGCTAGATATACATTAGTAGACACCATTTATAACATTTAGAACTTCTGGGGTGTTGGAATTTTCGAAAAAAAAATGAGACAAAAAAATCAAAAAATAGCTATACTTATCACTGTGGACCTGAGTGACCACCAGATTAAAATGTTCCCTAGGTCTGATTTTTTTTTTCAATAGTTGGGTATACACTATTTCTAACATTTTGGGAAGACACTATTTATAACATTTTGGGAAGACACTATTTATAACATTTAAAACTTCTAGGGTGTTAAAAAAAATTGAAAAAAAAAAATTTAAAAATAGGTGTAACTTATCCTATACAAATAAAAGCACAAAGTAAAAAAGCTTTATGTTAACTAGTTATAATATAAGTCTAAATCTATAAATAATATACTTTACAATATATACTTGAAATTATAAACATTAAATTAAATTATATAATTATTCAGTTTATTTAATGTTTTTTGATGCAAACTCGACAACACTGGATTTTAGTCGTTTTGCATAATCTATATGGTTAACTCTTCGTTTGTATCTATTCCATGTTTTTTTGAATTCATGATGAATAGCTTCTTCTGTTTGCTCACAGTAAACTCCTAGGCCACAGTCAGTAGAATGAAGAAAAGGAAGTATATGACATACTGCTATGTGAACTTTCCATGTAACACTGAGCTTGATACCCTCAAATGTGGCATGCACGTATTCAATCAAATCTGCATAGGACTTTTTAAACTCCAGAACAGCAGTGCTGATGTTATCCCCTGCTACCATACCAAATGCTTCTGCTTGAAGGCATTTAAACTTTCTAACACAGTTTACTATTGGTAGTAAGTCATATTTTCCATTGTTTATAATATCTCTTTCAAGTATATCCACCAACTTCAGGAACTTGCTTGCATTGTTTCCATCAAACCCTATGCCTTGGTATCCTCGAAACATGATGTAGTTTGATTGTAACCACTTCTCAAACAAAGGCCATACACTAACTAGAAGTACTGCAAGTTTATTTACTATTCCCATTAGAACATGGAGCTCAGGAACAGGAACCAACTCTTCGAGAAGAGTTTCAGGATCTTCCTCTTTGTACAAAAGTCTTGGATTTGTAACATTTTTAAAATGTGACATTTTTGACTTCTTCTTTCCGTCAAGGGTAAAGTTGTTATAATGATCATCCAATGACCTAAGTGTTCGTTTAATTCCAGGCTCAAGAGTGCAGGATCCCTCACAATATAAACAACTGTATTTCCCAGCATGACTACTAATTCCAAACACTGAATTTGCACATTTTAGATCAAATGCAACGTAAAACTTTACATCGTTTAAATTCAGGGGCTCAATAAGCTTCCAAAGATTATCGATAGCTTCAGAAACCCCCTCAACAATTGCTATAAGAAAGGATCTTTTTACTCCAGCATCATCTAGCTCTGAATCTGAAGAAGTTTTTTCCAGGGGATTAAACACATTTACAGTAACTTTAAGGAATCCCTGACCTGAATCCATAGCTATTCTCAATATGGAGTCATGTGGATCCATTCCTCTTTCTGTAATGACGTGCTGTATAAATGTAGATGTATCTTTTACATGAACCAATGTTCTAGTAATGGCTTCTTCTCCATCCATAAAACCTACTTCTTTAGAAGTGTAAAATTCATCTATACGGTTATGGAGAGCTTCAATTTTTTCAAAGATGTTCGCTTCAATACAGGTTTGAGTTCCCATACTAGATCTATATTTGGAACAAAAATTCTTTGTTTGATTTTTTGAAAGCTCAAGAGATTTAACCAACTCCATAACAGTACCAAAGGACACCTGTTTCAGCTCAATTCGGTCAGTTTTTTTGTCAGGAGTTCCAACCACAATGTTCAAAGGAGACCCTTGAGTAGCCAACTGAAACTTCTGTCCTCTACAAATATTTTCAGCTTCCATCTTGTGCTTAAGTATACCTGGCAACATACATAAATAAAATATGTTTATTATTTGGAATTTTAAATATGTATTTATATTAAAGAACAGCTTAATATACTTGCCTGAGGCTACCCGTTCTAAATATTTAGGTCCAAGCTGTTCTGCCGCTTCAATGAGATTGTTCACAGCTCTGCTCTCTGTACAGATATGAGCCACTCCTTGCACTAAATATTTTTGTTTGAAAACAAATGAAAAAAATTTTTAATTAACTAAATATTTTATTAAGTACAATAAATTTTGTTATGCGAAGCATTATATATATGAAGCATTATATATATGAAAAAATAAAACAACAATAATAAAAAAATTCTAACCTACAAAGCCAAAGCATGTTGAACATAGTCTGGAAGACTTTGCATGTTCAGAATCATTAGAAGCACTGATTTCATCAACAATGTCTTTGATATTTGATGATCTTCTAAGATGCAATCTATCAATCTAAAATAATGGAAAAAATATTGATCAGTAAGTGATATTATTTTAGCATACTAAATGGTATTTTACTATACACTATGTAAGTTTAACTATATATACTATATAATTAAATTCTAAGCTTACACTGTAAACAGTAAATAAATAGTTAATAAATAAATAGTAATTAGTTGTTTATCTTATACAACCTTATATACATGTTTTGTATAACTAATATTTATATACTACAATGTAGTATATATGTAGTATGTATGTAGTATGTATGTAGTCTACATACATACATATTATACTCAAATACTTCCATGCATGTCATACTTAAACTAAGTATATGTATATACATATACTAATCGTGCTGTATATATAATATATAAAGTTAAATACATTTTAAGTCTACGCATACAATAGAAAAACTGAAAGTTTTTTTAATAACACATGTATTATTTTTTAATACATGTATATGTATTAATAACATGTACTAAGTAAATGTTGTAGTAACATGTATTAAAAAAAAAATCTGTTCTATATTTTTAGTTAAGAAACTGTGTGATTGTAAATATAACAAAGTATTAACTAGAAATTAATAATAATTATTATACATAAAAAAACAGATTAACATGAATTTTACCTTGGATATCTTCACTATCCAGTTCCCTAGGTACCGTCAACCGGGGTGACTTCGGACAATTTTCGAAGAAAATATTAAATTGTTTCATTAAAATCAATACAAAATGGAAATATTTTTGTTGAACGTACCACTGTAATTATAAAGAACATGAAGAAATTTTGGCTTTCAGCTTTCCAATATTTTATTAGCATTAAAAAACGGTCTAAAAATCAAAAAATCAAAATCGGGAAATGGGGTGACTCCGGACACTTGAAGCTTGAGATTTTAAAAGTTGAAATTTCAACAACAAGAATTTTAAAATGAATGTATAACTATGTAAAAAAGCTGCTTAATTAAAAAAAATTTTATTTCGAAAAACAAAACAAAAAACAACAACTATTGATAAACTATTTCAAATGTACATATAGTTACTGATACAACTAGAATGATTAATTAACTACAATGAAGAATCAATTGCTAATCTTTCTCATTTTGTTTAAATTATTGACAACTGTAAAAGTAAATCATATTAAAATCATTGTCTTTTAAAAAATTCAAAAAATAGTTATAGTTTTGGGCATACAATGCAATCAGTCGACATGGCATTTTCCAAACACTTTGAATGGTACCAACGACCACAACGTTCACAACCACTCCAATCAATTAAAACTTCCTCTTCTTCTTCACTAATTTCAACGCTTTCTTCATTATCTTCTTTTCCACAGATGAAACAAAGATCAGTTTCAATATCTTCAACTACATTTAAAACTACCCCAGATGCAATGTTCAACTTTTTGCCCCTTGGTTTTTTTGTTTCATATGCACCACGATGAGACATTAGCAAAGTTGTAACTGAATCGTTTAAAATGGATGCTGTTGATGTACCAGGTTCCTTGTATTTAGGAATTCTTTTTAAAACCTTTAAACGGTTTATTGGATATAGCCCGCATGTAATAAAGCCAGAAACCAAATTCTGACACACTGTCTCTTGCAACTTAATTGATAAACTTTTTAATAGAGCTGGAAAATGTTCTTTGGGAAAACATCCAGTTTTTCTGCTTTGTTTTCTCCACTCATATAGTACATGTTTCCAACAACGCTTCATTGGACCAAAGACAGATACATCTAATGGCTGCATTAAATGTGTGGCATTAGCATTATGCTCCTTAGCAATTTTAATAACATCTGGATTAAAATGACAGGCCAAGTTATCTCCTAAAAGAAGCTTGGGTCCATTTAAATGTTGAACATTTGGCAAGAAGCATGTTTCAAACCACTTGGCAAATGTCTCCATATCAAACCAACCTGATTTTGTGCAACTGTATATTGTTCCCTGTGGCCCTCCTGTTACCCAACCTTTATAAACGTTCGATGCTCTATAAACTACCATAGGTGGTTGTAGTATTCCTGAAGCAGAGCCACACCACATAAGAGATATTGACGTTTTACTATGTTCTTGAACATTTTCCACACGTCGTCTTCCTCTTCGAACTAAAACAAACTTTTTTCCAGGATTATCTGAAAGGTTTGTCTCATCGAAGTTAAATATGTTTGAAGGTTGAATATCACCAAGAGATTCATAAGTTTTTTCAAATTCATCAAAAAAATTACTTATCATTTCTACTCCTAACTTTGATCGTGATTGTTTAATGTTAGAAGCATTTCTGCCAGAAATATTGTTTCGTTTCATAAAAGAATTTAACCAGTCATTTCCAGGTATCTGCAAATTGAAACTGTTTGACCCATTACGATTTTTGAGGAAATTAAAAGCCATCATTCTGACTTCTAATCTTCCAATAGGAACCCCAATCGGCAACAGCTTCTAGCATTTGAGCAATGAGTACCTCATCTGCTTTGCTTATAATTGTCTGGCCTTTAACCTTCTTTAAAGTGGGTTTTCTAATGTGATCATGCAATGTTGATTTTTTGACTTTGTGCTTATCAGCAGCTTTCCGAATACTCATGCCTTTACTGTGATCTTCTATAGCTTTTTTTATATCTTCTTTAGAGCTTGTTCCATACAACACTTTTAAGTTTGTTTTACGTTTGTAGTTTCGCGCCATTGCTAAAAGAAACTGAAGTAGAATAATAAGTAATGGTCTGTCCGGAGTCACCCTGCAGTCCGAAGTCACCCCGGTTGACGGTACTCCACCTTGTTCTTGTCGAGATCATAGAGGTTTCTGTGGCAATTGTTACAAATAACCTTGGGATAGTTGGTTACATCTAAACTATACTGACTCCAGACGAAAGTTTTTATCTTTGTTTCAATTGCTGGAGTGATCTTTTGAATTTTAGATGACTTTTTCCCGAACTGTGTAAGACAAACAGCACACGTTTTATGTAAACAGTCCGCCATTGTATATACAATTTAATAATTTCGCGGACTTTCAACCGAGTTTTCACCTAATTTATTAAGATTTTTATGGCTAAAAATAAATATTTTTGAGCAAATTTTTTTTGACTTTGTCCAATCACTCAGAAGTTTTTAATGTCATAAATGGTGTCTACTAATGTATACCCAACTATTGAAAAAGAAAAATCAGACCTGGGGAACAACTTAACCTGGCGGTCACTCTGGTCCACAGTGCTGTATTAATGTAAACTATGTGAAAGAATATGTATTACTTTTTCTCTGAAAACACACATACGTTTCACAATTTCGTATTTTTATTTCTTTATTTATGTAAATTATACTTGTTAATTACTGCTCAATAAAAATTACACAACTGATTATAGGTTAAAGATTTTGAAATAAAAAATTGATATATGTAGGTTACATATTTTTACAAGGTCTTAATTTTTGGTTGCACGGGGCCCCAAATGAAACGGCATTGGCTAACATCTTAGAAATCTTTTAGTATGCTCATATTATTAATGTGCTCATATTAACAAGGTGCTCATATTACCTTAATCTACCCTACATTAAATTACACCATTGTACTAATGTTTCAATAAAAGAAATTACGAATTGGGGCTCGGTGATGAGACAAATTGATGTCAACTACTTGCTCCAGCCATTTGTTTTATTATTTATGTCATTTTATAAATTGTAACTTTCTACGGTAAAATTAAAAAAATGACAGTAATGAATAAATAAAATATATATATTTACGCAGTACAGTCAAAAAATAACATTCGAAAAAGTTTAGCGACTTTATTTGGCAATAGAATTGCGTCTAAAAAGTGTTTTTTTATTTAGAAGTTCATTAAACTTTAAAATAATTATTTTTTTAACGGTTTTATCATGATTCATCTTTTAACAGTTTTATTACAGTTTTATAGAACTAAATAAAACTCTTAATAGAAAAGATTATCAGACATAAAATAATGCTATAGTTTATAGCATTATTTTATGTCTGATAATCTATTCTATTCAGATCTAAATACAATGAAAAAAATATTAGCCGACAGTTATTTATGTTATATATAGAATACTTTCTTTTTTTTAAAAAAAATTAATTATGTCAATATCATTAATCCACATACAAAATTTCGAGTTATCCCAAAAGATTTGCTGAAAGGGAACAAAAATATGGTTTGACTTAACAAAGTTCGAGTTGAGAAAACTCAAATTTAGAATAAAAGAATATATATATATATATATATATATATATATATATATATATATATATATATATATATATATATATATATATATATATATATATATATATATATATATATATATATCCAAAAAACATTTTAGCACATTTCTTGTAACAAAAGTCTAGCTTTAACATAGTATTTGCACTAAAATTAGTCTATAAAGCCACATCATAAAAACAGAGGCAGTAGGTCTTAAATAGCTATACTTTTACCTTAATCGAGCATTTCTTGAATTGTCTGATTAATATGTTTGTACGCGTATAAAGACATTTAATCTCTCGATTTATATCAGCATTATCAAACAAACCATTTTCTATTATGTGACCCAGATACTTGAATTTGTCAATGAAAACTAATTCACACGCAGCTAAGGTAAACAGTGTAAAATTGCTTGACACAATCTTACATCTCTGTTTTGGGCTAAATACCATACACACCGTTTTTTTTTTGTATTAAATGACATGTTAATGGCAGTGGCTTCAACATTTAATGCAGTTAATAATTTTTGTAATGCAAACCAAGACGAAGCAATTAGTACAATATCGTCGGCATATGCGAAAAGATTCAAAAAAGTTTCACCTATCTTACATCCAATATGCATACTCGTAGTATTGAAAATCAGTGTTCTTATATAAAATATGAACAAGAACGGTGAAAGAATTCCACCTTGCCGTACACCATTGCTTATGTTAAAGCTATCAGAGTTTACTTTCTGACATCTGATAAACATAGTTTGATTCTTGTACCAAGATACAAGTAGACAAATAACATTCTTGGCAATACTGATCAATTAATTTAGAAAACAGTTTCCATTAATAACGCCATCAAAAGCTTTGTTGAAATCTACAAAGCATGTGAATACATGGCTTCTTCTAGAAATATAGTATTCAACTGTCTTTTTTAAATAATATGTAATTTTAATAATATGTGGAATGATTTTTCTTGAAACCAAACTGAAAATCATCAGCATTCTCATGAGATTAGATTCTTTCTAATAAAATACCTTCAAGTATTTTAGAACAAGTGGGAGAGATTACGATTGCTCTGGAATTATTTACATCTGTTAAGTCTCCAATTTTAGATTTTACTAGAGGTATTATCGTGGCTTCACAAAATGTTGGAGGTAAATGTCCATACAACAAGCATAAATTAAAAAATATACTTAGATAGAGAGACAGTCTATGTCCTTCATATATAAATGATTCCATAAGCAAGTCATCTGGTTCAGCAGATTTTCTCTTTTTTTGCTTATGCAAAGCATTAGTAACATTTATAATAGTAACTCTAACAGATATGTCTAGCAATAAAGAATGCACTTTCTTTTCAAACTGTATTCTATGCTGGTTATTATTAAGTGAATTACATAGTGTTTGAAAATGTTTCTTCTTGAAAATTTATATATAGGGGAAAGGCGCCTATGATGGCATAGCGCCTATGATGGCATACCGGTCATATTTCCATTAAAATTGGTTTTGGTAAAAAAAATGATTAGACCTACATGACTATACTAAATTTACGTTAGTTTTAGTGAAAAAACGTCCCTTGTGCACAAGTATTGTTTTTATAATCAACAAAAATCGATTTTGGGATGTGCTGTTGTAGTTTTATTTCCTTCATATATTTAAGATTGTGATTTTACTATTAACTGTGCAGAAATGAAATTTTCATGCATTTTATATTCAAGTTTTGTGCATTTAGTGGAATAGTTACTTTAATTTTATCTTTTGAACAAAGCAGACACAGCTTGTTTTAATGAAAATGATGAATTTTACCCATGATGGCATACTGACGAGTTGGGGGTGTTGAAATATTGACGAGTTGGGAAAACCTTTTTTTTATAAGAAAAACTTATTTTTAAGTAAAGTTAAAAGAAAGCGATGCTCCAAAATTTTTTTTTGGTCCAAAAAATACGTAAAACGCAATATATCCTATGCGCATGCGCAAAATTTTACAATGCTGGTGTGTAACATGAAATGGTAAATTAGGATGGTTTCGAGTAATTTCTGGCTTTTCTGAGGGAAGACTCTAAGGTTAAATGAAATCATTAAGTTACCCTGTATCCTAACTAGCCCCATCCTTCCCTATGCCATCATAGGAGCAGTGGTTGCCTATGATGGCATACTTGTGCTTTTTTTTACAATAAGAATAACTTATAAAAAAAATAAAACTGATGAAAACTCCCAGGGTAATTATTGTTCTAGATGTAACAAGGAATGTATCCATATCAAAACTTTTATTATTGGTCTTCAGGATACTGAACAATGAAGCTTCAAAGTTAAGTATGCCATCATAGGCGCCTTTCCCCTACATACAATTATATATATTAATTGTATGTATATATAAATTTTATATATATATATATATATATATATATATATATATATATATATATATATATATATATATATATATATATATATATATATATATATATATATATATATATATATATATATATATAATTTATATATGCATATAATTAATATATATAATTTATATAAATATATATATATATATATATACATATACATTGTTTAAACCCTCCTCATACTGAGGGGGTTATAAATTTCATGTATTCATAAATTTTGAACGCTGAGAGATAATACTATGAAACTTAAAATTTATCGATGAGTATAAGTTTAAAAGAGAATAGTAAAAAAATATTTTATTATCTTGTTGTCCTCACCTTTTTGGATTGCAATTTTTTACAAAGCACCATTATTTGACATAAGTATAAACATATTTGTTATCGACAGTTCTCAAAATGTAACCGATAAAACATTACCCGAAGTAGAAGAAAAAGAGGAAGTCATTAAAGATGATAATAATGTTGACAAAAGCTTGTCATGCGAAGTAGACCAAACAAATTTACAAGAATGTGATATTAAAGAAGTAGAGAAACGATATGATATTGACGAACTCTTGCGCGGAAATCAAGAATTATTACCACATGAAATAAATTATATAAGAAGATACATCAATTTCCGAATACATCAAAACATGGTTGCAAACGCGCTTGTAAAGAAGAATATTTACAAAATAGATTTGTCTACAGCAAAAGTGAAGACGCAGTCTACTGCATATACTGCACTTTATTTCTAAAGCAGGATAAAAAAAATCTTTGGGAGCTTTTGATAACCGTGAATATAAGGATGGATATAAGGAATGGCACAATGTTTTAGAGAAACAAAAACTACATATAGGCAATAGATACCATAAAGAAGCTATCGAACATTTTTAATGGCATTTGTTGTCGTTTTGAAAATCCAAGACAAACCATTCCATTACAAAGCGATAGCACTTTAAAAAACCGACAACAAATGTACCAGTACATTGTTGAAACATTAGGTAGAATAGTGCATTTGATGGGGAAACAAGGACTTGCATTTCGTGGAACTTATGAAAAGTGTATGGAAAACTCAGACAAAAAAGGTAATCTTGGAAACTTTCTTGCAATTGTGCAAGAAATAGCTCGCCATAACGCTGAACTTAATCCACATATACAAACACCATTACGCAAAGATGTCAGCTACCTTGGCCCTAAGAGTCAAAATGAATGAATTTATAAAATTGGAAAGAAATGTATACAAGAGCGGCTAATTAATCAAATCAAAGCTGCAAATTACCATTCAATTTCAGCAGACGAGGTAACAACTGCAAACCAACAAATTCTATCAGTATGTATGAGATACGTAAACGGAGAAAAAGAAATTAGAAAAGTATTTCTTGAATTTTTGACAGAATCTTGAAATTTTATAGCGAAAGTGGAATTGATCTTAGTTCTTGTAGAGGCCAGAGTGCTTGCTGTAGCATGTTGCAGAGATCCGTTGTAAATCAACTAAAAGAAAAAAGATTTTGATAGGGATGTGCAAAACATGATGGTCAGAAAGAGATGCTGCATATGAACACTTTTATTTAGCAATACCATTTATGGCAGAGGCATTAGAGATTATTTTAGGAATACACTCTAATATAGAACAGTTCAATATAGAGTTTAGTATGGATTGGGACGCACAAAGAAAAAGAGAGGCCAACTCACTCCTTAATGCATTCAATAAGTTCGAATTCATAATTGGTATTATAACTTTGTACTGCTTACTTCACCCGTTGTCGTATATAACAGAGAGGTTACAAGGGCGCACAACTGATATTGTGTATGCATACAGTAACATTCAGGAAATAATCAACGATTTGAACCACCTACGGAAAAATGTTGAAAAAGAAACTTACGCAATTTACCAACAAGCTACTCGTATGGCAAGTAAATCATTTGTAGAACCAACCATTCCCAGAATCACAATGAGACAGGCTTACAGAAATAACGTACCTGCAGAGATTCCCCATGAATATTATAAACGGGCCTTGATTATACCTTTTCTCGACACCATCATTTCAGAAATCAAAATACGATTCCAAAAAACAAATTGCATTGCTGCTAAGGTTTTATGCTTGGTTCCCTCGATAATTTGCAGTGAGGAGATAACTGCTTTCCAGGAGTTAGTTGAAATGTATAAAAGTAATCTTCCAAACTCAGAAGCTGTAGATCAAGAATTCATGTTTTGGAAAAGAAAATGGTCTGCTATTAAACCTAAAGATAGGCCTAATACTCTTGCTAAAGCCATTAAAATCTGCGATGAAAATCAATATCCTAATCTCTTTGAGCATCTGAAGATTGGATGTACACTACCCGTAACGTTCGCAGAATGTGAACGCAGCTTTTCAGCAATGCGAAGATTAAGAACATGGTTGAAAGCCAGTATTACTGCAGATAGACTTGGTTCATTAGCCATCATGAATATCCACTGCAATGAAATTGTTGATTATAAACAAGTCTCAAAATTATTTTTTACTTTACATCCTAGAAAATTGTATGAAAAAAGTTTAATTTTTGAATAAAAATTTTAAACCATTTATCAAAGCTTGCTACGCCTACGCAGTATAAAAAAAGAAAAAATATTCGGAAAACAATAGGTTCGTTTATTTAAACATTGTTTACACAAATATAGCTATGTTTCACGAAAATTTTATTAAGTAAATTTAGTAAGATATTTGTTTGGTGTTCTAAAACTGCCTTTTTTTTCTGAAAACGACCCCCCATGAAAAATTTCACGGTACAGCCCTGTACACTGAACAATACTCCATTCAAAATTAAATACTGACTTACGATGGAAATTAGGGGTTTTTCAAATAAGTGAAATATATGATGAGCCGATTTGCAAGCAAAATATAGGATGAGCCGATTTGCAAACAAGCTTAGTATGAGAAAATGACGAATAACTGAACTTTTCTTAGTTGCGCATCAACAAAAATTGATTTTTTCTTTGTCCATTTTTAGGGCAAGAAATATTTCAATTGGTCTAATATTTAAATAGATGATAGATTTTAGTATATAGGATGTGAAAATGGAATTAACTCAAAATTTTTATTTTTGTGACTTAGCGTGTTTTGCAGATAGACTCCTCATTTATATATATATATATATATATATATATATATATATATATATATATATATATATATATATATATATATATATATATATATATATATATATATATATATATATATATATATATATATATATATATATATATATATATATATATATATATATATATATTTAACAATTTTCATTAATTTATTGTCTGCTCTTATAATTAAAAAAAAATTAAAAAAAAAAGGCCTAAATTATCCTTAGTAGATTAGGTACTGGAAAATAAAGCGCCTTAGCAACGATTCTTAGAGAAAGTACTTAATCGAGATTTGTGAAATAGTTCTGTAGATTTTTTATTATGCTAGCACGTTTTAATTTACCGCACTTTACACAATGAGTAACGAAGAAAAAAAAAAAAAAAAAAGACTTACAAAACGCTGCGTTGCAACGTCTTCGAAACTGCTAATAATATTTTACTAAATAATTTTTACGACTCTGATGCGCAAACTTTTCACAGAAATAACTTTGATTCGAAATACTTTGAAACAGAAACTTTTAAAATTGAACTTGAAACTTTAAAAAATAATTTTACTGCAAACACATTTATATAAGAAGTATAAATAAAAATTTTGATAAACTAAAACACTTTTTAATAGATTGCAATTACTCATTTAGTATGATTTGCATAACCGAAAGGTGGTGTTCTGATGAATCATTTCGAACGAACTCAAATTTTAAAATTCCAAATTATAAACTAATATCTTTTGAAAGAAAAACAAATAAAAGGGGAGGAGGGATCGCAACGTATATCCGAGATAATCAAGTGTTTAAAGTTAGACAAGACCTCTCCATCTCTGACACTGATAGCGAAGTCTATACTATTGAGATAACGGGTAATAAATCAAAAAGTATTATAATTTCCACTTGCTATAGACCTGCAGAAGGTATTATAATTAAATTTTCAAATTTTTTAAATGAAATCTTTATTAAAATAAATGGCCAGGGAAAATAATTTTTCTTTATGGGGGATTTAAATACTAACAGTCTAAACTACAAAGAAAAGCGGTCACTAAACTCTTTTTTGAGAATCTATTTCAATTGTGTATCCTTCCAACATTCAGCAAACCTACTCGGGTAACCCCAACTAGGGTTAGGACTATTGTAATTGTAATGAAAACAACTACAGTAACAATAATTATTGTTATTGTATTAACTTAATTTAGAAACAATAACAATACGTGTGATTTACAACTATTGTAATTCTGTAATACAACAACAATAAATATTGTATTGCAATTCATCTATATAAAACAATAACAATATCTGAAAAAAAAATGTATTTTAATGACCCACTACAATAACAATAAATATTGTATTGTAATTCGTCTTTGTAATACAATAACAATATATTGTTATTGTAATAAAAGACATTAACATTTTTATTTAAGAAGAATTATTATGTTTAACTGTTTGTGTTACTAAAGTTAATTTTCATATATATTTTAAGTTCCTTTGCAGCATTAATATCAAGAGGAAAAAATAAAAGGGCTGAATAAAATAATTTATGAATGTTATTTATCATAATAGTAAAGCTATCATCAGACAGGCAATATTTTGTGGCCATTTAGAGCTTAGAAATACATTACAAGATAGGTGATGCGAAATCTAAATATGTAAAAAATAAAATTTGCAATATATTGCAAATCCGTAAATAAAAAATAGCAAAAATAAATTAAGTTCGTCAGAGATGAATATAAATACGTTAAAATACGTTAGCTTTTCTACTTTAATGTAAAGTAATACACTACAATAGTTATTGTAATTGTTTTCATCAAAACAATACAATAGTTATTGCAATTTTATTTCATTAAAACAATACAATACAATACAATAGTTCTCGAACTTTATTGTATTGTTAAAAAAAAAACAATACAATACTTATTGTAATTGTTTTTCATCACAGCAATACAATACCAAAATAAAATTTTTTTATTGTTTCAGTAATATTACAATACAATATTATTGTATTGTAATGTGTAATTGTATTTAATTTTTACAATTAAAATTACAATAGTCCTAACTCTAACCCCAACTTCCGTCTCTGACAATATATTAACAAATACATTTCTAGAAACCTCTTTAAAAGCAGGAATTATCAAAACCGATATATCAGATCATTTTCCTATTTATTTTTCATTGT
Organism: Hydra vulgaris; assembly: GCF_038396675.1. Classification (NCBI taxonomy): domain Eukaryota; kingdom Metazoa; phylum Cnidaria; class Hydrozoa; order Anthoathecata; family Hydridae; genus Hydra; species Hydra vulgaris. Next base: position 20,898,879 of record NC_088923.1, read on the forward strand.
CTCAAGATTTAGGAACCTATAACATTCCTAAAACCAAAATTTATAAAAGAAAAATCGACCAGTTCTCTATTAAAAATTTTAAAGACTCGCTATCGGTAGTAAATGGGGATAGAGTGTATCAAGAATGTAACCTTGGGCACACAAATTACGCATACAATTTATTTATAAATATTTTTCTAGATCACTACAATAAACATTTCCCTGTTAAAGAGAAAGAAATAAAGCTAAAATATTCAAACTGCCTATAGATAACTAACGGGATTAAAAAATCATCAAAAACAAATGAAAAACTCTATATCAAGTATTTAAAAAACAGAAACGAAACTAACTTAACTACATACAAGAAATAAAAAAATCTATTTGAAAAAATTATAAAGAATTCAAAAAAAGTATATTATTCAAAACAACTACAAAAAAGCAAAAGTGATATTAAAAAAACATGGAACATATTGAAAGAAATAATAGGTAAAAAATCATACAAAATCAAATAATTTACCTGATAAAATTATCGTTAACGAAATTGAATATATCGACAAAAATTTCTATTGTGAAAACTTCAATAGTTTTTTTGCAAACATAGGCCCTAACATGGTTTCAAAAATTCAATGCCCTGATATCTCCTTCGAAACCTATATCACAAACCAACATTTCTGTTTAAATATTTTTCTCAACTAAACTATGAAAAACTAGAAATTGCAAAAAACTTGCTTAAGACGAATAAGGCCCCTGGGATAGACGTCATTTGTAGCTATATAGTTGTAAGTGTGTTTCCGGTGATAAAACAACCAATTTTTGAAATATTTAAATCTTCAATTATTACAGAAACTGTACCGAATATATAAAAATAGCTAAGGTAATACCAATATTAAAAACCGGAGATTCATTTACACTAAATAACTACAAACCTATCTCAGTTCTTCCTGTATTTTCAAAACTTTTGGAGAGATTAATATACAATAAACTGTAATCTAACAAATAACAAAACCCTAAACAGTTTGGCTTCCAAAAGCAACATTCAACCGAACACGCAATTCTTGAAGTTATAAATAATATAAATTACTCTTTTGAAAACAAAAAATACGTCCTTGGAGTCTTTATTGATTTATCTAAGACGTTTGACACAGTAGATCAAGCTATCATAATTAGGAAAATGGAAAAATATGGGATAAAAGGTGTTGCACTAAACTAGTTCAAAATTTTTTTACTAGACGGAAAACAATGCGTTATTGCTCATAAAAAGAAATTTTCAAAATTACTTAAAATAAAATGCGGTGTCCCCCAAGGTTCCATTCTTGCACCTCTTTTGTTTTTAATATACATAAACGATCTTCCTAAAGCCTCAAGTAAATTGGATATCATAATGTTCGCAGACGACACCAATTTATTTTATGCATCCTCATCAATTACAATATTTTATGAAACTACAAATACTGAACTTGAAAAAATAAACAGTTGGTTAAAATCTAACAAATTATCGCTAAACACAGAAAAAACCAAATACATTCTTTTTCATTCTAACCTTAAAAAAATACCACCCGATTTACCTTTGCTAAATATAGATACTAAAGAAATAGAGAGAACCCAAATAACCAAATTTCTAGGGATACTTATTGATGAGAACATCTCGTGGAAATCACATATAGATGTATTAAATACCAAAATATCAAAAAACATTGGTATCCTTTACAAAGCTAGTTCTATACTTTCTCCTGATAATTTAAAGTTCCTATACTTCTCGTTCATACAAAACTACTACATATACGCTAATGTTGCATGGGCGAGTACTCATAACTAACCACACTAATCGAAAACAAAAACATGCTGCAAGAATAGTTTTTAATAAGGATAAACTCTCGCATGCTGAGCCACTTTTTAAAAATTTGAAAGCATTAAATGTATATCAAATCAATATATTCCAAAATGTGTTATTTATGCTCAAATATAAACTTGAACTTGCTCCTTCTCACTTTTCAAAGAATTTCTTCCAAAATAGCAAAAATAGATACCATACCAGAGGAACGGGAAACTTCAACGTACCTTTTAAAAAAACTAATCTTTCGCGCTTTTCCATTTCGTACCGTGGTCCTTGTCTCTATAACAAATTAATATCCAGAAATACTCAACTGGAAAATCGAATAACTTAAATACTCTGAAAACGTTATTAAAAGATCTCATTTTAAATACAAACAACTTTATGAGTTTTTATTAACCCCAAAGCATTCAAAACTATGTATAAAACTAACTTTGTTCCGAAACCAATGTAAACTCTAATAACTCTAAAAACTCTAAATAAGTCAAAAACAACAGCAATAATAAAAATATAAAAACAAATAATAGTCTTATTTATCAACACTTGAACGACTATATATTACCTATTTAGTAAATCGTGTATCTACTTATATTTATGTGTATTGAAATAAAATTAAAAAAATTAAAAACTTCTTTTTGTCTGCATTCTTTGTTTTTTGCATTTTGGATTTTTATTTTCATTCTGCCGAAAACTGATAACATTTTTTTTTTTAATATAAACTTATTTTAAATTGAAATATCCAAAAATATTAGTAACGCATAGCGGTTTCTTGATGACAAGACCGTCGGTCTTCAGCAAGTTTTCCGCGTTCTTTGAAGTAATTTCTAATACTTTATAGTTTTATTTTATATATTTTTTGTATAACGTAACTTTGTGATTTTTTTTTTTTTAATTTTACTTATTCTGTAAAGATTCTATTATATATTACGATTTTATAAAGATTTAGGAACAAAAAAATTAAAAAAAAAAGATGTAGTTCTTGTGTTATCTTGAAAAATACGAGTCCAATTTATATAGTTGTTTTGTGTGCTTATGACTAAATTGTTCATTGAGAACTCTTGTTGGTTTTCAATCTAATGTCCTGCATGCAGAGTTCCTATTGAGCGAGACATTAAAACACTATAATAATAGCTCGCCAGTTCTGTAGTTCTGTAGTTTAAATGCAAAAAAGGCCTTCGATAGCTGTAACTGGGATTTGCTGTTTGAGAAACTTTAATACAACAAAAACTTACCGCTATCAGTAGTTTGCGCACTACAATTAAAATACCACTCGGGTACAGCTAATACGTGATGTATTATCTTGGACATAAATCAAATAATTTCCACTTGTCTCAAGGTGTGCGACAAGGATCCATTTTATCGCCACATTTATACAACATCTATACTGAAAGTATATTAAGTCAAATTGTTTCTGGTTGTAAAGTTGGAACAACAGTAATGGGTTTATACACTGGTATTTTTGCTTATGATATAATCCTGAAAAGTCCTACTCTTTCTGGGCTACAAGAGTTGATCAATAAAGTTCAAACACAATGTCAAAACCTCTATATCAAATTAAACACAGAAAAAACCGAGTTCATTATCTCCGGTAAAAGTTTAGTTGCAAAAAACATATTAAAAACTAACGGTTTTCCCTGAAACTCAATAATAAACTGAAACACCTCGGATTCCTATGGGAAAATCAAGGCCATGGACAAAATAGAGCTATAATCCAATCAGCAAATGTAAACGAAAGAATTATTCAATTTCAGTCAATCTCCAGAGCTCTTATAAAATCTGGAATTCGTTTTTGTCAACCATTAACTATCGTGCATTTGTTCAAATCTCTGGCTATACCAAATCGTTAACAAATTGAGTAATGTTTAGCTTAAGAAATTTGTGATTATAACAATACTTTTTTTAATAAAGTAGACGCTGTTGGAAGATCAGCATTAAAATTTCTCTTTCGTATTTCAAAATACAGCAAAAACTATTTGCATTCCTACTTTAAAATTGATGACGTATCTACCATCCTCGTTCAAAACAAATTGAATCTGCTTATCAGATCACTGAGTAATCCGACTTGTTTTTCCTTAATTTTAACTCAAATATCTGATGTTAATAAGGATAACTGCTATATCAACGAAGTAATGAAGATTTTTAACCGTCTGGAGCTAAGCTTCATTCAGTGTTTGATTAAGGGGAAAAAATCATTATCAAACGACGTAACGATGACGTAGAAGATAATATAGCGGAAATTTTAAACCAGTCCTTTGAATTCTGGAACATCAGAGAACAAAGAATGATATTCAAAAACTTGATGGAAGAAAGCATTCCAAGAAGAATCTAAATTAGAATTTCAACTTAGAGTATAAACTATTAGTTTTATGCCCTTTGCATTTTTTACCTGTAACTTTGGGTGATGAAAATAATAAATAAATAAATAAAATAAATAATATCCATAAATTAAAACCTCATATTCGTTTCTGTAAGATGTAGATAATTACCCTTTATTAAAATTTTCTTTCATTGATTGATGTTTTTGATTAGTTTTCTGATAAATGGATACAAAGAAAAAGATATGCTAATGCAAAAGCAACGAAAAGAAAATTTCATAAATTAGAAAAAGATTCTCTAAATAATTCACATGTTTTACAACAAATTGTTTTGTCTGCGCATTCACCAAGCAATCTAAGTGAATCAGCATCTAGAAAAAAAAAAAATAAACTTTCAGTTGCTTACATTGAAACCTCTAGTGTGAGTACAAAGAAAGAATCAGAGGACATTTGTCAGGAAAAACTTGTTGAAAATTATGATGAATCATCATTTGTCAACCTTTCTGTAAGTTTAGATGGTTCATGACAGTGCAGAGGATTTTCCTCAATGAATAGCATAGTCACAGTAATACCTTATGGAAAGTGTATTGATGCTTGTCGAGACAAAAATTTGTTACCCCTGCAAGATATGGTCAAGAAGAAAAGGTACTCCAGCTTACGAGAACTGGAAAATCACACATAACTGCAAGATTAATTATAAGGGTAGCTCAGAAAGTATGGAATCTGTAGGAGCTCTACAAATATTCAAGCGATCTGTCAAGGAGCTTAAACTCAAGTACACGACATACATTGGAGATACCAAGTCTTATATGTAAGTTCGTGATGCAAATCCATACACAGAAGAAATTATTGAGAAAAAGATCTTGGCAGTGATGAATTGTTCAAGAAATGTTTACATGCCTAAAGTCAAAATGTCAATGAATCGCTAAATGATATGCGCACCCAAAAGAGTTAATGTGAAAAGAACAGTTGTTGAGATTGCTTTGGCCTCTGCAACAATTAGCTTCATTAATGGAGTTCAGAATTTACTACAAGTATTTGAAAAATATGTTGTACTTGGATATTTTACAACAAAAAGTTCTTTAAATGTAGATTACTTACGCGTAAATAATCTACATTTAAAGAATTTTTTATAAATTATAAGAATTTTTCATAAAATATAAGAATTAAACACGTTTTTTATAAAATATAAGAATTAATACGCATTAAACAGAATGAGATAAAAAGAACATGTCGCGACGTTAGAATTATCTTGTTCTAAGTCCATGTTTTTGCAAACTGAGAAAATCGATGTCAAAGTTTGAGTTTGTTTGCTGCTAAGTTGAAAAAAATTATTTGGGAATTAAAGATTTTCTTTAGATTTATGATTGTTCCGTTGTTAATTTTTAAATAAAAAAAGCTTATAAAAATTTCGCTAACGCCCATATTTTCCCACCCACTTTTGGAGATAGAACAAAATAACTTTGGTATTTTTTAAAACACGAAAATGTTATTTTGTTACATCTTATATATTAAATATATTAACTACATTTTTTAACAAAGACTTGTTGAAAATCGATGAAATTTTGTTCTAGGTAGTCATTCTTCTTACGCAGTGCTGTTGCACCCCTACGCCCCTAAATTAGGGTTGTTGGGACCCGGCGAATCTATGGGAACTCTTTTTAAAATAAAAGTAGTTTTTTTTTTTTTGTAATACCTAAAAATGGAATTTTTTTAAATTTATTTTGGGAGGGGTTCCGACCCACTAGCTATTGCACTGTTCTTACAAGTTTGTTTGATACCTGTTCGCGCCGGCTCTGAACAAGACTAAGACATCTAATTTAAAACAGAACACTTCGCTACATAATAAAAAAAGGGTAATATATAGCGTATAGGAAAGGGATGAAAAATATTTATCAAAGAAATAGCTTTTTTAAAATTTTCTATCAATTATTTAAGTCTTACAGATATTAACACAACAATTAAACTAATCTAATTACAAACAACACGCAAGATGAACTTGATTTTTACATTGGCGTTTTCACAAAAATACAATCTTCGATCAAATAGCAACCATAACTATCAATTGAGCAGAGTAAAATCGCAAGTGTCAAAATTCTCAATTATTAACCAAGGTCCGTCATTATGGAATCAGTTAAAAAATAACAATATAAAAGATTTGAAAAGCACTTCCTCTTTTAAACGACAAATGAAATTGCATCTCCTTAACTTCTGATATTTATGCGTGTATGTTTATATATGTGTGTGTAAGTATGTTTGCATATGTGTTTGTGTATGTGTATGTGTATATATGAGGATGTATATATGAGTTTTTATTCTTCACCTAGTATTTTTCAGAAAAAATATTTTATTGTAAATTTACTAAAGGCTTGTGGGCTTTAAATGTTATTTAATGTTATTGTAAATTATGTTATTGAGTTTTATTCTTCACGTAGTATTTTTCAGAAAAAATGTTTTATTGTAAATCTACTAAAGCCATGTGGGCTTTAAATGTTATTGTAAAGGGGCTCTATGAAAAGATTGTGGTGACACCAGTCATCCGTATCTTCTTTGAGCTCCTGTCTGTCTTATATATATTCTTTGTGTAATGTAAAAGTTTCATTGTAATTTTATTATTTTATTTTATATAAACAGCGAAAAAAAAAAAAAAAAAAAAAAAAAAAAAGATTTTATTTTTCGTATACCTGTGATTCTATTACAAGAGTTTAAGTATTTATTAAAAACTATTATAAATAATAAGCTAAATAAGGAATTTTATCAAGATTTCTAAATAATAATAATAATTATGTTTTATATATCAATACTAAATAATTAATAGAGAAAGTCATATATAAAATCACTTTATTAATGCTTTGTAAAATGCAATATCAACAGCAGGCATGTATGAATACCTGGAAATGATATCATTGGCTTTTTCAGCAGATAAAGACTGATAAGGAGTACGTAAGCAAGCTGCCATTGGTATATTTGTCTTTAATGGTTTGGTAATAATGCTTGATGCTGCTCGCTTGACAAACTTATTAATACGAGCTTGTGAATAATTGTCTGAAAATGAGATTTTAAAAAAAACATGGTATGGCAGTCCGTTTCGATAAACAAGATTTTTAACTCTTGTATAAGGCACTAACTTATAACTTGAAAAACCAGCAACAACTGAAAAACTCTTCACATCTATTAATTGCATTTGGTAAACAGAGAATGGTTTTTTAGTCCAAAGCTTTCTAGTCCAAGCGGACTAAATATTTCTGCAACAGAAAAGATTTTTCAATTTGACTATGAATGTTATCACATTCTTGAATGCTGGAGTGACCTGGCTCGCAGAACTTTTGCTCAATGACTTTACTGTCATTTTGTTTTACGTTTAATCAGCTTTACGTTTTCTAGGTATTCCACCATAGGGTGACCTACGAGAAGGTGTAACACCAAGCGACTCTAAAGATTAAAAAACTCCATTACCTTTTTACTTGATTATCTAGGATGCATAAATAATAAATTATTTTGTTTTTTATGCATTCTGGATAATCAAAATAAAAAATTGGCAAAATTATAACGCTAATTAAGTGAAAAAATACCTTTGTTTTGATTTAGAGCATGTTCCATTTTTTGGTCAATATTTTTAGTTGCCATTTTGAAAATTACAATAACAACAAAATTATTCCGCACAAATATGTAATTGTAAATATATGATTGGTTGATCGGAGTTAAAATAAGATAACATTTTCAAATTTGCTTATTTAGGAGATAGAACAATGCAATATGGCATGCAACACAGTATTAAAAGTTTTATATGTTTTCAATATAAATAAAATAGAAAAACATAGTGCAAAACTATTCAAAAACTATAAAAACTCGATTTTTTCAAAAAGTGGAGATAGAACAAGATAATTCTAACGTCGCGATGTGCCACAAAAAACAGGAAGAAAAAGCTACAAGCTATTAAAAAAAAGGCTTTGTTGACCAACATTACGAAGCAGAAGGTGCATACAAAAAAGGTCGTTTTTAGTAGGTTTGATTGCGAACTTTTAGTATTTTTTTAAACTGTTTTTTTGTTAGTGATTAGCTTTTGTTAGTGATTAGTTCTGTTAGTGATTAGCTTTTTGTGTATCTTTTAATTTTTTTAAGAGAAAACTTTTTAACCGCTCATTGGAATTTTTTCAAATATTTAGCAATTATTCTTTAGTGCATTTGTGATGCGCTGAACCAAAGTTATTGAATGTTGTTTATTGTATAATTTTTAATTTAGCACATTTTTTGAACATAAATAAAACTTTTTGAAAAGTTTGGTTTGTAAAACATGTATGGTTCTCAAGATATTCTTGTTAAAAATAGGCTCATTTTTTTGACTAAATTTTGCTAATTTATGCAAATAATTTTTGAGCTGAGGGTTAAAAAAAATTAATCTTGTTATTTTTTGAAACGCTTTAATCCAACATTTTAGAAAAACATTTTCGTTCCCATATAATATCTAGCTTTAAATTTTTTCCCTCTTAAAGGGTACTACCACCTTAAGGAAGGCTACGTAAACTTCCTAGTTAAATGCTCTTCCTCCTTGCCAAGACCGTTAGACCATCTTTTCTTTTCCAATAATTGTTACTTCAAAATAAAATAGAAAAATAAAATTCTAGATCAATTTTTTAATTTTTTTTTTTTTGATTACATAAATAAACCCTTTTTTTTTTTAGCCACACCAAATTTTTGCTTAAACAACTCAAAGGAAATAAATTAAAAAAAAAAAAAAAGTTGAACAGAAAGAAAAAATAAAAGAACAATTCAAAAAAAAAAAAGAAAATATTTACAACTTTTTACAACTACAAAAAAATTTATAAGTAGCGAAATAAAACACAATTAAAGTTGATAAGTATCACATAAACTTTTTTTTAAAAAAAATCCTCAAAATAAGAAATAGGTCTCCTAGCAACAACCTTAGAATTCACAAAACGTGAAATCGGGTTAGAAAGCAGTGAAACAGACGGTTTTATCGACTGGATATTAGGCAATGAACTTGATGATTTCATTGTTTGGCTAGTAACCAGCGAAACAGGTATTTTTATTGGTTGGTTAGTGACCTGTGAAACAACTGATTTCATTTTTTTGTTTGGTGTAATTGGCAACTGCGAAGCAGTTAATTCAGAATTTTCGGAATTTCGAGCAATGGCTTGAGTAGTGAGATCGATGATTTCCTTATCGAAGCCCCCTAAAATAAAAATTAAAAGATATATTTATCAAAAACTTCTTTTCGTTAAAAAAACCCGATTGAGTGGCTTCAATATTGTTAAATTCCGATCGATTGAGTGGCTTCAATATTGTTTTATGTTTATTTGTATAAGAATTAAAAAAGTTATGTTTATTTGTATAAGAATTAAAAAAACCACCTTAAAATAAAATCATATAAATTATAAATGATTTTCTTTAATGGTAACATTGTAATATTTTAACATTGTTTTATATTATTTTGCTTTTGATTGATTATTTTGATATATAACAACTTGTATTTTATTAATTTCTTTTGCAAAAACTTTTTTTTTGAATATTTAAGAATTAAATAAAAATAAAAAAATTAGGTATTAAGAGTCATTGCATTGCAAATGTCTTTTACACTAAAGACATTTTAATTGATACAAAATAATATTTAAGAACAAAGAAGTTATTATTATTATTTTTAACACAACAAATAAGTTAAAAGTAATTCTTCTATGGAGACCAAGTTGTTCTAAAAGTAATATAACAAAACATCCAAATATTACGTTAACAAATTGAGTAATGTTTAGCTTAAGATTTGTAAGTTCAGGGTGGCCAGCTACTAGTAAATTCAAATATACGATCGTGTATACATTCATACTTATATATATGCAAATTCTGACGCATTTTGCAACAATGTCATCCTGTTTTTTTATAACTACAACATCAACTAATTGACGTTTCCAGTATACTTTAACTGCTGATTTACACTGCATTGAATGATTTATATCGTAACTTAGAAATTTTTAAAAGAATACTGGGAAGCTCATACTCATGGATAATAATATCACAATGTGCTTGTTAACACTGAATCCTTTTTTATTTGCGCTTTGGCCTTGTGATAAAGCAAAAATGAGAGCAAAGAATTTCCACAATGTTAAATACTTCAGAGTTTTTGCAAATACACACCAAGTTTTAACAGTATAGTATTAACAGACATAGTCGATTCATTTAGACTCAAATTTTAATCTAAATCGAACACATTCTGCATCAACAAACTCATCATATTGATGTATTATCACCACTGTAGTTGGAAGCCATTTTGATTTATGTAATCTCTCAGCAAGAGCTTTGAATTTCAGGGTGGATACGTCTTTGTTTTGAACATTTCATTTAAAAAATAATAAAAAAAGCATTTGTTGCAAAATAATATTTAAATAATTAATGAATAATAATTTCAAATAAGAAATTTCAATTTCTTGTAATTTTTGCAATAATAAATCCCATTTCGCTTCTGGTCAACAATTTAAAAGAAGATAGTTTTATTGTTGTTTCTATGTCAATTTAATCTACTTTTAGCTGGTTATTAGATTTCCTGACCTAAACCTTAAGCTCACAACATATATCCTGTTAGAGAAAAACGCCACTGTAGGTCAATTTGAAATAGAATTAGAAATTCTTCAAGTTTTATAGTTAAACTTTTAAAAACTTTATTCACATAGAAACAAGTTTATTGATTGTCTACAAGAGCTTTCTAGCTCTTATTAACCCAAATTGGTCTGAAGACCCTTTATAGTAGGCTGTGCCGATTTGTAGTTTATAGATTTTAATGAATTAGGAAAAAATTGTTGTTGAAATTAACTGGAATCTGCTTCATTGACAGATTATTTTTCCATAGTAAAATCTTAGAATAAACATTTTCTAAACAATGCATAGTCAAACAATTTGTTCCAAGATTTCAAAAATGAAGAAGTATTTTGAAACAGAAGTAAAAAATTTAATTGAAATAAAACTTTTAAATTACAAGTAAAAAAATTAAAAAAAAAATAATCATAAAATGCAGTATAAATCTATGTAATAATCAAACATAACAAAAGAATTTTTTGAGTTGTTTCAGAAAAAGGTTCTAGAATTTTGAGGACTAATAGAATTTCCTAACTGTCCTTCACAAAAACTCACAATGCCGAGTGTATTATTTTTTGAAAGAAAAGCCAGCCCTACAGTGGTGGCACAAAGTCATGACCGCACGCATATTTTGATCTCTCTAATAGTGTACTTAGGCAATAATAACTAATTTTGTAGCGATTTTTATTCGTAAACCTTACTAAATATCTAGTTACCGATGTGGCGCGTTATTAGCAACCAAATATCATTATTTTTGTTATTATAATTACTGTAATTTTTGTTAATTACTGTTCTGTGTTGATTTGATCAGAAATTGTTGATATCAGTTTGGTAAGTTTAAGATTTTTCTAGCATTGTTTTAGTAGATGTTTACTTGAAATTAATGTATTATCACTCGACTACATATTGTACCGGAGCTAATATTGAGAATAAATTAATTAGATTTAATTATAATTAGCAGTGCTAATTAGGATTAATTAGTCTTAATTAGCTATAATTAACAATTTTTTGGAACTTTTTAAGTTTTGTGTTTCTAAACATTTGTTGTAGTTAAATAATGATTGAAATCATGTTTTCTTTTATTAAACAAACATTTTATTATTTTTGTATTATAATTTTGTAGAACATTGTGTATGCCATGTATCAGAAGCTATCAACTGAGCAATGACTGAAGATCATTGTTATGATTAAACAAGGCATTTCTTACAGAGATATTGCTGAGCAAATGAAAATTGGACTGTCAACTGTTATCAGAACAGCCAGAAAAGAGAAAGACACCATTACAGTGGCAGACTTAGAGCGTGTTGGACGACCTCGTAAAACTACCGCAAGCAGGATCGGCATTTGGTTCGGGCGAGTATGTCCAATCGTTTCACCACGGCTTCAGTGGTGAAAAACCATGAAGTTCATCTGGCAGCAAGGACAGTTAGAAAACGCATGCAGCAAGTTGGTTTGAATGGGAGAATTGCTGCGAAGAAGCCTTTATTGCGACCTGATAACATCACGAAAAGAAGGGCATCCGTGAAGATACACAAAACCTGGACTGTTGCACAATGGAATAAAATATTATGGTGTGTTGAAGGTACCTTTACTGTTTTCTGTGGAGCTAAAAGAGCTTATGTGAGAAGAGTTGGTAAATGATTTAGTCCTCTGTGTGTAGCTCCCACAGTAAAGCATGGAGGAGGCTCTCTTATGGTATGGGGTTGCATGTCAGGATCAGGTCATTTATATCGTTGTACGGGCACGGTAAACCAGGATAAATATTTGGAAATATTAAAGACACAAATGAAACCATCAGCAAACAAACTATTTGGTAAAAACCAACCATTTTTCTTTCAACAGGACAATGCTCCTTGCCACAAATCTAAGAAGGAAATGGAATATCTCAAACGTGCTCGTACCAATGCTATTGAATGGCCTCCACAAAGTTCTGACCTGAAACCCATTGAAAATTTGTGGGAGGAGCTCTTCAGAGAGGTACAGAAAACCATACCCAGCAGTCTGGATGATTTGTGGTAACATTTGCAAGCTGCATGGCTAGCAATCCCTGTTGACACCATCCAAAAGCTGGTACAGTCTATGCCAAGACGTGTACAGGCCATGCTCGATGCACATGAAGGGCATACAAAATACTAGTCTTTTAGTCAGAATTTCTTATGTTTTATTAGTGGCGCTTATTACTGACAATGCAGAGTCATTTTTATTTCAATGTGGTGCTGTTTTATTTTATATTGTGCCAAAAATGAATAAAATTCTCTTGTTTTTCAACTGTGGTCATGACTTTGTGCCACCACTGTATTCTTTTTTAACGAGAATGCTATTTTTTAGTAAATAAAATTTTGATTAAATTTTTTAGTAAATAATTATTTCTATCAACTTTAAATCATTTAATACAAATTAAGACAGTAGTTTCACAAAAAACAAATAGAAACGCATACGGTTAAAGTAATACATAAAAATATATAATAAAGAGGTGTTTGAGTTTTTACATATTATTTTATTATTTTTTTAATTGAAATAAAATAAATTAAAAAAATATGATTTTAATGTCCTCAAATCTATTATACCGAACATATATTATTTTTATTGCTGTATAAACTTTTGTAGTTGTAATTTCTGAAAGTTTCATTTTTTAAATAAAAGGTGAAATATTTTTTATGAAGAAATTCGTTATTTGTCTTTATATTATTCAGGATTTTTTGTATGATAAAGATTGTATATTTGAGCAGATTCTGAACAAACAACACGAAATATTGCACAAGTGTCATTCAAATTAGGTAATCATTGATGCAACATTGTAATCATTGATGCAACATTGTAATCATTGATGCAACATTGTAATATGTCATTGATGCAACAGTTGAGATCCTCTTTAATCAGTTTCACTCACTTTCCAACAAAATAAACACAAAACTTTTTAGTTTTTAGAGTATTCATATTAAGTGAAAATTTTTTTTATTACTTAATAGATTTAATCACATTTTTAACTGATTATTTTTAACCTGTTATAAGTTTGTTAAAATTGTAAACATTATAACTTTGCAAAGATTTATGAGCATTAGATCTTTATTAGACGTAACTATAAAATAGTTAAATATATTAAATATATTTACAGCTGAATATATTGTTAAATATATTTAAAGTCAAAGGGATTCCAAACCTCTGAGACACAATGTGTTTATATTAAAGAGAATAATATTAAAGAGAATAATAAAAAAAAATGTTTGGGCTAAATTTTTTTGATTAAAACAAAAGAAAAAAATGCATGCCAAAAAAAAACTTTTTTTATTTTAGTCGAAGCTCGCCTTCTCTGTTTTATTGAAGGCCAAAAAGTCAGCATAATATATGCCGCAATTTACAGACTTGATAATTTATTCAAGCACATTTTATTCCTAAGATTTTCAGTACATGACGTTATTGATTTTTATGTTGGTGTAAAAGATCGATTATGTAAACAAACAAAAAAATTGATGATGTCAAGCAGAGACGTGGTGGCACCTGAAAAACAGGTACGAATTTCCAGAAGAGGGGCCTGGTTAAGTACTTTTAACGAGAGACAAATAAGCAATCAAGGAAAATTATATTTATACTAAAAAAAGTTTTTCAAGGATACAAAATATTACGTAACTCATTTGTATCAGCACAGTTTTTTATTATGTCTGAATGGGTCAAATTCCACATTTTCTCATGTTCCACTGACAAAAGAACACGTTCTCCAACATGCTCTGATATCAACCGATTTGCTAGACTAGTTTTGACATGTTCTCTTGTGCTGAATTTGTTGGAATTGTACTAAATATTTTGTATAGAACTGCAACAGAATGGAATACAGCATCTAACATAGTCTTCAACATAAAATTGTAAATGGTGAGTAAAGAAGGCAAAGCTTTGTTATCCTTCTCAGCAGCCTTTCTGTAAACCTCAACAAATTCAACCACTTCAGTAGTGAATTAAACTGATACCAATTTTGAATTTTTCAAGCATTGATTGAATTTTTTATAAAAATTTTTCAAGCATTGATTGAATTTTTTATAAAACACTTTTGCCAGCCACTGATCATTAGTCTGAGTAAGTCGCTCATCTTCTATTTCATTGAAGTCCAGTAGTTTCTTTTTGCGAGTCCTATTCTCAACAAATGTGTGCTGTTCAAGCTGAGCTTCAGTTGCAATTTTAAAAGCAGATAAAATAGCATTTTGGTCAGCACTGTCCCTTGATACTTGAAGCTTTTTCAGTGATACATCGACAGACATTAAACCAAACGAAAAATCAAGTGTTTCTCTTTGAAGAATTTTATTTAGGGGACCCAAAATAGTAAAAATTTCTTTGAAGAGAAATAAAGTCACAATTGTTTCATATGACGGTATAAAAGACCTTGTGCTTTACTTCGAATATTCATTTTAAATTCCATGTCATTTAAAATTTGTTCAAGACAATCGATTACTGCACTGTATAGTGTCAGCAGTCGGTCTGTAGCATTTTGTAAGGCATTGAAACGAACATTGTGGGTAGCAGCCAGTTTAATAGACTAATTCACATCCTCAAGAAGAGATTTGCACTTCTCAAAAATATTATTTCGTTTCCTTGAGTTTCCGTACAAAAAAGTCTTTAATTTCTGCACATTACCAGGCTTGTTTTCTGTTCCAACAAAGTTAACAGAAACAACGGAAGATTTTGCATAAACTTTCATAACCATGAAGTCTATGAGATCCACAATAAATATTTGTTTCCATGGGATAACACTGCTTCAAATCTGTTGCAACTCCTTTGTTTATTCCTTGCATCTTGCTCGCACCATCAAAGGACATGCCTACACACTTTTAAATATCTACGTTAATTGATTTGATTTCATCTTTGATTTTTTTACTTTTTCCTTCACCAGTAGTTCTCCAGTTTCAACTATTGAAATCCGATGTTCCTTTACAACGACCTCTTCTGCAGCAAGCGTAACATAACGTAATACAGTAGACCAGTGATATTACACTCTGTGTTTATCATGGGTCATCAGGTGATGGAACCAATGATATTACACTCTGTGAGCAAACACAGAGTGTAATATCATTGGAAAGCTGATGGTGAAAAGAATACTGAGTTATTTACCTCTTCTAAAATACCCTTCTTGACTATCTATGTCGTAGTATGAATTAGCTTGTTTTGTGTATTATTAGAAAGAGGCGTTATTCTAGCACCCCTTCCAGCAGATTGTTTTTGAGTAAGGCGAGCATTTGAAATTTTTTCATTCAGCACCTCATCATACTGACTGAGTAAATCTAACAACTTTAGAAATTTACCCACGCCACATAAAAAGATTTCACTTTTTTCAGAGTCATTGCAAATAAGTTGGCTTCCTCATTTCCACGTAAAAAAATACTCTCTGCAATCAAATACCAAATAGCATCAAAAACTCGTATTAAGTATTGATGCAGTTTCTCCGCCTTTTTACGTTTTTTGTTCAGATGTCTCATGGTTTCAATATTTAATATTTTATCAATTGTGGAGACTGAGAATGCATGGACCATAGCTTCACCAGCATTTCGATGGTTTTTCTAGATGCAATGCTTTGTTATGATGTGACTTAAGTTTGACCAATTATCAAACCCATCACGTAAAGAATTTGTCTCCTCTCTTGATCCATAGCATAAACAAACAATAGTATAGAGTAAGTTAGACCTTTTGATGACCTTTTCTGCACAATTTCAATGTCATTAACTTTAACCGATTTAGTGTAATACTTAGATAACCTTGAATGTTTTGTTGGCTGATTTGGCCCAATTACATTTAATTACTTTTTATCAATTGTCTTTGCATTTTTTAGCTCTAGAAATTTAGCTGGATCATTTTATTAACATTTACAACGTTGTCTAGTTGCTTCTGAATAATCTTTTCTGCTAGAGTTAGGTCTGCTGCTGCAGTTACAGGCACTTCATAGTTACCCATTTCAACAGGCACTTTCTCAGTTTCAGTAATGTTTTGGTTTCAGAATGTGCTTGAATATTGTAGTTTTGCTCCTTTATCTGCTGCAATTATGATATCTTGATTATTGTCTGTTTCTTGTACAGACAATTGGTCACTAATCTCTGTTATTGGCTCTGTTTCAATAATAGGCTTACTTGTGATATTCATAATGGATGTTGATGTTAATTCTAAATTCTCTGTTGCTGTAAATGATGTCCCGCTTTTCTCTGTATTTGTGGCCCTTGCACTGACGCGAGACTTGCGGTTAACTTTAATTGTTTTGGATCGTTGCCGGCTGCTTTTAATTCATGTTGTCGTTTTTAAGCATTTTTTTCAGCACCAGATATGTATTTTCATGTTGATTCTTTCTTTTTTTGTTCCTTCATTTCTCCTGAAACATAAATGAATATAGAATTAAAACTAGTCTTATGATAGAAACCAGGGCATTGGTTTCTTTCATTTGAGTTATAACTATTATCGGTCCATGGAATTTATACATAGTGGTACTATTTATAAATTCCATGGACCGATAGGTAGTAGACTGGAGCATATTGAGTAGTAGTGAATGAAAATAATAAAAAAAATTCATTAAACACACAATGTTATTTATCAATTTAACTTCGCTCGTTGTTCAGCTGATTCAATTGCTCTAGCTCGAAATTTCCGTTCTCTTTCTCGAGCAAGCCAAGCTAACCGACCATTTTCAGTTTCCAGCTTTCTTTTTTATATTTAGCTTTCTTCTTAATATTTTTACATTGATATGATATATATTTTTTTTACTTATTTACTTTAAAAATTTTAATTATTATTTTTAATTATTATTTATAAGTTAAGTATTATTTTTTTTATTTACGCTAAACTAAAGTTTAGCGTATTTCTTTTATTATTACTGCTGACCTAGTATTTGTTTTGCGCAGACACCAAATAAACAAACAAACATACGTGAAAGCAAGTTAAATAAAATGTTGTAAAAAATGCCCTGATAGAAACTTATAGAACTAAAGTAAACTTTTTCTGTTTGAGGATTGGGGGCCCAGTTTCCTGAGCCAGATTAAGGGCCCAGTACAAGTCCTCGTACCCTCGTACTGGGCCACCACGTCCCTGATGTCAAGTACTAAAACTTTTTGGAATAAAACGCGCTTGAATAAATTATCAAGTCTGTAGATTGATATATTAGGCTGACTTTTTGGCCTTCAATAAAACAGAGAAGGCGAGCTTTGACTAAAATAAAAAAAATAGTTTTTCTTGGTATGCATTTATTCTTTTGTTTTAATCAAAAAAAGTTAGCCTAAACATTTTTTTTTATCATTCTCTTTAATATGAACACATGTCTCAGAGGTTTGGGATCCCTTTAAATATTTATTCACAGTGAGTTAGTTTTAAGTTAATAAGTTTTTTTTCTGCTGTAATTAACTTTATAATTAACCAGTATTTGTTTTTTGCTTAAAAAAAAATACTACTGCATAATAATTACATAAAGAATTTAATAAATATTAATTTCAAAAATAAGAATATATTTACACCTTATACTCAATAATGTAATTAAGATCCATTAATATGAACACTTACATTTTTATTTAGAAAAAATCTCTATTTGAAATATCTCCTACCAACAATCTTAGAATTTACAAACTGTGAAATTGGGTTGGAAAGCAGTGAAACAGAGGATTTCATTGATTGGATAGTTGGCATGGTAACAGATGATCTCATTGGTTGAATAGTAGACTGCGACATTAATGGTCTCATAGGTTGGCTTGTAACTGGTAAAACAGATACTTTCATAGATTGGGTAGTAACCAGGGCAACAGATAAGTTCATTGAGTGAATAGAAACCATTGAAACATCTGATTTATTTGGCTGATTAATTGTTATAATGGGTGAAATAGACACTGGTGAAACAATTAACTCAGTTTTGTTAGAGTCATTAGTAACAATTTGGGATGAATGTTGTTTATCAGATAAGATACTTTTAGATGATTGAGTGAGATCAATGAATTGCTTGCTCAAACCTCCTAAAACAAAAGTATATATAAGATATATTAAAATATAAATTAAACTGTAAATGCATTTGATGAAAATTTAGTGATCATAAAAAATGAACTAATTTTACAACTTGTCTTTTAAAAATATAATACACCCTGAGCTAACATGAACTGATTCTAGTTGAAAAGAGTAAGAAGAACTGAAAAAACAAAAAAACAACTGTTATAAATACTTATAATGACGCCAGTGAAGCAGATTAATTTTAAACTTTTCTTTTTCAAGGTTACGATATTATAACTGTGATCTTTAATTCGTTTCAAAATTTTGATAAGCAAAAAATTTTTAAAAAAAAAATATCTGAATAATTTGTTTTGATGCTTTGTAGCACTTACCATGTTCTCTTTTATTTATGGTAATTGGTTTAAATATTTTTATTGGTTGAACAACTTCATCAAGATTTTATGTCAGTAAAAAGTGTTACTGAGGTAAAGATATGGTCTCTGTATACCAACATTTTTTTTGCTCGTTTGTTAAGCACTTATCTGTTGAAGTTAACACAGTTCAAACTAGGGTTAGGGTATCTACAGTATTTCAAAATGCTATTATAAAAATTACATATGCGCAAAATCTCAACACGTTTCACGAAAAATAAAAATTTAAATTCCATAATAACGACTTGGAAAAAGAAACTTGCAAAATGATTCATTTCAAAAAAAGACTTTAGTAACAGTCCCTTCCAAAGAAGCAATTCGAAACATGCACTTAATACATACAGAAAAGACTCAAAAACATTAAACTGTTATACAAAACAAAAATGCTATTATTTATTTTATATTTATATATATATATATATATATATATATATATATATATATATATATATATATATATATATATATATATATACACACACTAAATAAAAATGTTGTTAATTGATTTTTCAATCATTTATACATATATCTATGGTATATTTGTGACTCTGTGTGTGTGTGTGTGTGTGTGTGTGTGTGTGTGTGTGTGTGTGTGTGTGTGTGTGTGTGTGTGTGTGTGTGTGTGTATATATATATATATATATATATATATATATATATATATATATATATATAAATAAAATAAATAATAGCATTTTATTTTTGTATATGTATATGCAAGATGGCAAATGGAAAATTATGGCTTTTCATATAACAACTTAAAAAAGAAACTTAAAAAGGGTGGAAAAAAAATTTATGTACAGTTTATTATGCATGTTTTATATTTTAAAATACCAATCTTTTTTTTTACCAAGATTTTTTAAACATTGTTAACATTGTTTTATAAGCATCATTTTTTTTTGAAGAAAAAAAACGTTTAATGAAAAAAATATTATGGTTATTGCAAATGAATAGTGTCTACAGGTACAACAATTTTAGTGACATTAGTTTGAGAGGCATGTTTATTTTGCGATACTTTTGGTAAGTTAGTGGCAGTTTCTAAAGATTTATAAAGTTGAAGACAGAAAACATATAGCTTGCCCCAATATATATATACATATATACAATAGCTGACCGGACCCGTAAAAATACAAGTCTTTGTAATTCCAATTCACACCAACCTTTTCAATACTTTTTCCTTATATATACCCTAGTTGTCCGGACCTGGAAAATGGGTCTTTACCAAACCGACTATTTCTATACTTATCTATTCTACACCAATCATTTCTATACTTATTCCTTACTTAATTCAATATTTTTTAATAAAAAAATTCATTCTAAAAAAATTGCTTTAAGAGCAATAAAATTAATGTGCATCTTTTCTGCATATCTAGAGCTTATAAGAGATTTTTAAAATGGTTTCAATCTTGCGTATATATTCATAGCAAAAAAGAAATATAGCAAAAGAGACTTCTAATTGTTAAAATAAAACTTTAAAGTTTTCTTATACTATACATATATATCATACACAATTGTTCCAATATACCTCCTCCAAACTCAACTTACGCTAGAGGTTTACATTTACAGACATTTGCTAAAACAAATTGCAAAACTAAGAAGATGACATAATTTTAGCAAACGGAAATTATCAAGAGATGGAAATATCATATCATACCAAATCTAAAATCAAAGTTTCAAATTTTCCAATCAAATATATTTCGTGTTTTTTCAATCTTGTCAATTTTTTTAATACAATAACATAAATACAAAAATTCAAAACAACACAGTTCAAGCAAAAAAGATTTGTAATTATTAGAAAAGTTTATTGCTATGCAATAAACTTTATTTTCTCTAAATAAAGCATGATTTTATTTGCTATGCAATAAAGCTGTGCTTATTATCAGGAAGAACTCTTCCTGATGATCCAGCAATGGCGAAACTTCAAGTAGAAGAAAAAGTTAGATAACTGTTTTTTACTAATTTATTATTGCTCTGTTCTTTAAGAACATTGAGCACTCTATTTGTAAAATACACTAACATAATTTACATATATATATATACATGTATATAGGGTGCGGAAAAAGTTCCTGTACAAAAATATCAACAGCAAAAACAGCAAAAGCTTTAATTTAAAACAAAATAATACTAAAAGAATATGAAGGAATACAAAAGAATACTAAAAACACACTATATATTGAAAGAAAACACCATACAGATAACTTTTTTTAATTATACTTTTGTATGGAAACTTTTTCCGCACCCTGTATATATATGTATATATATATATATATATATATATATATATATATATATATATATATATATATATATATATATATATATATATATATATATATATATATATATATATATATATATATATATATATATATATATATATATATATATATATAAATATAAAATAGGTAAATAAATAATAATATTAAAAAAAAAAAAATTTTCATAAATAATGACCAACATACGATTTATTTTTACAATATTGATAGGAGGAACTTTAGCTCTACTCTCTTCAGCAATTGGTTCGAGTTTTCTCTAAAAAATAAAATAAAAATCTAGAAGGATTTCAAATTTTTTATAAAAATTAATTAATTTTTTTTTGTTTGTGAAAAATATATTTTTTGTTATGTTGTTGGGAATGAGTACGATGTTTTATATTTTTTGATGATTCACTTATGGTTTTCCTTCCTAAACAAAGTACTGGCAGATATATATAATTTTTTTGTCTGTGATTTGGTTCTAAAGACTTATGTCATGGTTTTAAATGATAATAAAAAAGTTTTTGAAAACCAAGCTTAAATGGTTTTTCCTAATTTTTTAAGTCAAAACTATTTAGCTAGTATAAAGTCTAGATTACAATAAGGTGTTGTTATTTTGATAAAAATCAAGAAAGAAACAACTGTCAATTATCAATATATGCAGTGCCCAAAAATGTTATGGTTACAGCAAAACTACAATTAAAAAAAAAGTTAACTCAATAAACCTGTATTACCAGATAAAGTTTGTAGCAAAAAACTGTAAAAGAAACCCTACTATATCGGAAAATAATACCATTTATAATAAATATAACTGTAGAAATGATTTTAAATTGAAATTATTTACTAAATGGTAAATGCTTATCACCAAATAAAAAGTTCAATTAAAAAAACAAAAACTCAATTAAATAAAACTCTTATGATATTGAAATTTTTGTTTATCATAACAAAGATTGTCATTATATATCACAAATTATCTTAATAATAATTATCACAAATATCATATATTACATTTATCTTATGTTGAGAGTATAAACAAAATCATTTAAAAATAAATAACTTGATATAAATAAATCAATAAAAATTTATATAAATGAATATATATAATTAAAAAAAAACTTATATGAAAAAAAGGTTTAATAACAACAAAGAAAAATAATTTAAATAAATTAAAAATAAATGAGACAAACTCACTTTTTGTGAAGTTAGTTTAGCTTTTTCTCTTGCTTGTATGATATTAGGCGTAAAAAACTTCTTTACTTCTTCTGCTCCTTCAACAGACTATTTATGACAAAGATGTGATAACAAAAATCATCGCAAATATTGGGAAAAAAAAATTGAGAAAAAAAAATTACCTCTTTATACTTTAAAAGAATCAACTCTCTAAGTTCTTGAGGATACAATGGTCCAACCAAACTGCCACAGTCGATGATATATACCTGGAAAAAAAATTCCCAACTTGAATATTTAATTAACCAAACAAAATAATGGTAATCATAATAAAAACGTAATGTATATTATATAATATACATCATTTTATATATATATATATATATATATATATATATATATATATATATATATATATATATATATATATATATATATATATATATGTATTTGCATTTAAAAAGTTTTTAAAAGAGGAAGATAACTGTGTCAAAACAGTCACAAAAAAAAACTTCGGTTGAAATTTAAATAACATCAAATACATTATTCAAAATGAAATTTACATGACTTGACATAATATTAACTTGAATAGCAAACTTTGAAATTGAAATAATTTATATTTTTTCTAAAAATATTTTTATCTTTCTTGTGTGCAGGAAATTAAGCATCATAGAACCCAATTTTTTTATTCTGTACTAAGTACTGAATACCCAAAATAATATGGACAATATAAAGTTAAGTAATAAAGAAAAAATTTATGTTATAAAAAACATTCTAAATAAAGGACTACATAATGCTAAATAACATTCCGGAAGAAACCAGAAATCAGAAAAAATTTTTAATGTTATTTTCATCAGATTCAAATTAAATGTAAGGAAGAATGTGAAATTGGACCAAATAAAAGACAGAAGTCTATTTGGTCCAATTTCACAAAATGGTTTAATCATTATTGGCTTTGAGTTTGTTTTGCATAATGCTTTATTTCGTGTAGATTTCAAACATAATGGTAACATGTGGATGGTAAAGATTTAGTTGCAGCATAAACATTCTTGTTGCGTTGTTGCATGAATTTTCTTTTCTTTATTATCTTTGCTTTAACTATGTCTTCCTTGATTGCTAAAACCTTTTTCAATATTTTTTTTTATCCCTCCATTGAGTCATGAACGTGGGTAACTAGCATTTTCCTTGTTCACTTTTGGTATTACTTTTTATGCAAAAAATACAAGTTACTTACACAAGTTACTTCCAACGATTGTTTAATGAATGAACAAATTTATTTAAATTATTAAAAAGTGTTATATATTATTTTTAAATTTTATAAACATTTTTTCAAAAAACTGTTTAAAAAAATACAGTAGTCTATTTAAAATAGTAATTTTTAATTATTTCAAGCTCTGATTAGTCAAGTTAAAAAAAATTTTTTAAACAATTCTTAGTAAAATAGGAAAAAAAATAAAAAAATAAAGCAATTAAATCATTTCATTGCATCAGTAGATTTAATTTAACTTATAATTTAAAGTAATTTAAAAAATTATCTTTCAAAAGATTTTAGAAAGACATGAAAAAATAGTTTTAAATGTTTAAATTTATCATAAAAACATATTCCTACATAAAAAAAATTTAAATTTAACATTATTTGTTAATTTACACAAAATGCGTTTATTTTAAACAATCGCTATGAATAATTTTTTATTTTATTCTTAGTTTTCTGAAGTTTTTATTTTACGCCTTCGCGTAAAATAAAAACTTCAGAAAAGATCAACAATTAAAAGTTATAACAATTTTTTTTATAGCATTTAAATTGTTAAAACATCAAAAATGCAGTGGTCAAATTGTAAAAAAATTATAAGCGTGGTCAGTTACAGAGAATGATCGTATTCCATTCCTGTCAATGCCTGTATATATACATATATATATACATATATATATATATATATATATATATATATATATATATATATATATATATATATATATATATATATATATATATACATATATATATACATATATATATATATATATATATATATAAACTTTCTTTATATATATATATGTATATATATATAAAGAAAAGGAATCTTATGTAACAAGGTCAGTGTTATTTTGCAACAGATAGGTTTAAAAAACTATGAATTTACTGATCAGCATTTTTTTTATACAGCAGCAAAAGAAGTTTAATGTGTGTTTTGCTTCATAACTGTAACAAAACTACACATTTTATGTCTTTAAATGAAGAATACACAAATCAAGGTAAATAAAGCCTCTCTGGCTTTATTTACCTTTAAAACAGTCATGACAACCAATACCACTGGTCAAAAAAGGTTTGGCTAGTACAAGAAGAGCCTTAAATTGGTACAAAAAATTGTATAATATACATAAATGTGCCTTTAGTTAGCTAGGACCACATAATACTTCCACCATTTCATATTAAACTCAGCATAATGAAACAGTTTGTTAAGGTGCATAACAAAAGTGACAAGTGTTTCAACTTTTATTTAAATTTCCAGTTTTAAGTACAGAAAAATTGAAAACTAGTATTTTTAATGGGCCACAGATTAGTCTCCATCAATAACTGAAGTTGAATCCAAAGCTGGGAACTCATTTGTTTTGGTTAAGAGTAAATTCCTAGATAAAAAGAAATCTGAAAACCATATCAAGCTTGTTGAGTGCATGCTATCAAACTTGCAAAAGCTAGGGTGCAGCATGAGTTTAAAAATACATTACCTGCAATTTAGACTAATTTCTACAAAATTTAAACAATTTCAGTGAATAGCAAAGTGAATGATTTTATCAGGATATTTAGGTAATAGAATAACATTTTCAAGGAACATAGGACTCACATACGACGGTATATTACTGCAGGAGTTTGCAACAAGATTTACCTAACCTTGCCCATTGAAGGAAATCTGATAAAAAATCATTTTATTGTGTTTAACAGAAATTTTGTTAACATAAAACCTAAAACATAAACTTTAATCTTAAATATAAACTTTCTTGAGTCAAAATAGTATATCTTTATATTTCAAAAAATAATGCTGTTAGCTATTTCCTAGTACTTTTGGGGAAATCACATGTGCCACAAATGCTAGTTTAAGCAACCTTTTGCAACACTTATCTAGAAAAACATGTTGAACATCTCATGGTGTTAAAAAAAGAAAAACATCTCGAAAGAACCTCATAAAGAACTTAATGTGCAACCATATTTTTGAGTGATCTGGGAAGAATTAAGAGATGTCTTGCAAATGGTGCAAAATCTTACTATTCTTAATATTATATTTCGTCTTTAGCATGAGAATATCAATGCAATTGAGTTCCTTTTTGTTTGGAATTCAATAAATTGTGAACTCGATAGGAAAAATAGTAACTTAGCCAAAGATTTTCAAAAAATGAATGATCACTAAAGAAAACGCACTTCAAGAAAATTCACTGTTTTTTGCAGTAGCTTACGTAGATATTAGGCATGGGCGCATGCTTATGGCAAGTGAAGACTAGGTTTGTTTTTTAATTATTATTTTATTTATATAATTTTACAAAACACATATGCGAAAACATATAAATATTACCTTAGATAGCTGCAGCTTTGCAGTGTTTGAAAAATCAATTAAAAACTGATTAAACTGGCAAATAAAGATAAAGATTCAATAAAATCGAAAATGCAATATTGCGCAACTCTTTTGCAGTTCTTGTTGCTAACTCTGATACAGAAAACAAGGAGAATGATTTTCCAGTCACAAAGCAAAGACCAAACTGCAAAAGAGTCGCAATATTGTGCGACTCTTTTGCAGTTCATTTTGCAAACTCTGATCCAGAAAAGAAGGACAATAATTTTCCAGTTGCCAAACTTATTCTGTGTGAATGGGAGATTAAAGAGAGTTCTGAAGAACAAACTCAGATTCAAATCGATATAATTGAAACATAGCAAGGCTTGAATTAAGTGATAGCGAATTGCAATATCTGGAAATATTTTTAGTTATTAAATTCTTAGTTTATTAAACCACTGTTTTAATGAAATGGTCATTTATCATATTGCAAAAATTAATTAAAAAACAAAAAAAATAATAACAGTCAAAAGTTACATATTTTTAATTGTTTGCTTAAACATCATGCAATTTAAGGATTATAAATAAAAAAGCAGTTATAAGAAAATAATAATAATTACTAAATGTCTGAAAACTTTGCACAATAATTTAAAAATCAACCAATAAAAAATTATTTTAAAACTATTTGCGCATTGTATGAAACATTAAAATCGATTTTTGTTTAGGCGGAACTGGGGAATTATTATTTACAAATTCAAATTTGTAAATAAGAAATTAATTTATTATTGATAATAAAAATAATAATAATAAATCTATATTTAAAATAAGTTATTAGAGTTTTTTTTTGTTTGTTTTTGTTTAAAACAACTATAAAAAGTTTAAATTAGTTTTTATATATTTTTATAACTCATCTGTCTTTAATTTTGTATACATATCTGCTAAAGGGTTTTGGGTATTTATAAGAAAATATTGAATAAGATTTAATTTGATATCTTATTTCATGATTTCTTTTATTTAAAATATTTGATCACTGCTAAATTCCTTTGGACTGTTGTGATCTGAGGTTGGTTTTTAATATTAAATTGCTTTATTTTTTTAGTTTTATCTCATGATTTACAAAATGAAATTATAATAAATTATAAAATTAGAATATTAAAGCTTAAATCATAATTTTTAATAATAATAAAAATAATAGTAATAATATGGCTTTAAAATGAGATTTTATATCAGAATTCAAAATCAATAAATACTTTTTACTGAATAACAACTATTAAGTTTAATGATAAAAACAGCTTTAAATTTTTAAAAAGCTAAAAATTTAAAGACCGGAAACATTTCCAGATATCACAATTGGCAATTATTTCAAGCTCTGCAAAGTTTCGAGCAGCTCTATTAACAATTCTGGAAACTCTGTCAAAAATTAAAAACACCGCCTGCATCCTAGATGGAAAAAAAAAATACCCCATTAAAAGCAATTAATCTGAAAAAAATACCCCATTAAAACCAAATCACAATGTTATTTCCTATATCTCAAGTAAGTGTTGAGCGACTATTTTTGGTTTTAAAGAACCTGACCTATAAACCATCATAGTCACTTTACATCTGATTTAATTGGTGATATGCTTTTCTTGTGCATGAATGATTTTTTAATTTGATGCTGTATGGTTTATTGATGAAGTATATATTGGATTATTTTTTTTTTATTACTTTAAAATTTAACTTGTTGTTAATGAAGGTTGTTAATGAGATTTGTAAAAACAAATGTACAAATCTTTTTATGATGTAATGGTCTTTTGATTATAAATAAAATTGTTTTGCTGTCATACATGATTTCATTGCAATATTATTTGTAACGTATAAACTATACTTTAAAACTTAAAGAAAACTATTTTTTACATCCGGAGTCCCAAAAAATAGATGGCACGCACACCTCATCTCTTATTAACAAAAAAATTGAGTAAGCTTTTAACAATTTTTGAGTTTTCAACCGCATTTAAAAAAATTTATTTTCTTAAAATGTTGTTGGCAATATATAAAATTAATTTAAAACAAAAGCTTGTACTAAAACCAATAACGAAAAAAACTCTGACAAGAACTTGCTTGGCTTTCCAGGCATCTTTAAATGAGTATTTCTCAGCTCTTGAGCTCATTTACTACAGCCAAGACATGTATATACAATATATATGAAAAGCAATAAAAAAAAAAAATAGACAAATGTTTCTAATTTTTATTTAAATTATGAACAAACTTAATTTTAACTATAATTGCGCAAAGGATTATTTCAACAAGATTTTCTTTCCATATGCTTTGCATTATTATTAACATTTTTCTAAAAATAACGAAACTTTTACAAATAATTATTTTCCTTATTTAGATGATATTAAATCAGTTTTTTAACATATACACAAAAATATACAAGTTTCAACATACATTACATAATCCATCTTCATAGATCTCACCCACATCTCCAATTGATACTTTTATTTCAATTATAGCCAAATCCTTTTCGTTTTCAATAAACAAAAATGATAATCTGAATATGGCAAAACAAAAATTTCAATAGATGCCATTTAAAAATTTTAATAGATGCCGTTTTTTAATATCAAAGTATAAAACTTAAAAAATTAATTTTTAAAATAAAATTTAAATGTTATATTTAATGTGAGTGAGCTAACCGATACTTATCTACTGGCACAAAAGGAACAAAGTTCCTTACAACACTATCAAAAGCAAGTCTATAATCATCTTCCGTTTTACGGGTGATATTTCCACCATATATACATCCTAAACATTAAACATAAATTTATTAAAATTATATTTATATAATCAAATTTTCTTTTCAGATATAAACGAAGAGACAAAACCACCTGGTCACTCAGTCAGAAGACAGAATCCTGATGACAGAATCCGATGATAGTGAGTGAAAAAGTGAGTCCGAAAAAGAAGTATGAGATGTAAGATTTATAGAGATCATCACATGGTCAGAACCACCAAAGGGAGAAAAAGGAAGAAACTGAAAAAAAGCTAGGGTCAGAGACAAGACATAAACAAAGATCAAAGATCTAGTAAGAGATTAAGAAATGCAGAAGTTTTAGGCAGTTTTTTTAGTGCCAGCAGAGTCAGTGGCATTAGAGCCACTCAGTGTGATGACAATTAAAGTCATATTGTTATTGGTAACAACAATATTGGCAGAGGGGTAAAGAAAGAGGGCGTGGTCAATTTGATCAGAAACAACATCTAAAAAAGTCTTGGAAAGAAGGAGATCAATAAAAAATAAAAAAAAAGGTGATTGAATGAAAAGGTGCTAAACGGAAGCACATAAAAGAATGGTCAGGGGATTTGAACCTGATTTCACTACAAATAGGTAAATTGATGCCTATATATACCCCCAAGCCAAGCATGTGACTATTAGAATCTTTCCATATCAAAGGTAAGTACCCATCAACACTCAGAAGATCAGAAGAAGAAATAACGGAACCTTAATTAGAATCACTAAGAGCAAGCAAGTCTGGGGAATTTTACAAAAGAGGTAAGATTCAACTAATGGAAGGTTGCTTCGCAGACCAAAAATATTTGTAAAAGAAATCCTAAAACAGTTAGGTGGTGGGTATTTTATTTTACATTTAATATTTTGGGTTATTTTTGGGATGATTTCAGTTTAAAGTGAGCTTGACTCATTCAAAGATTACACGGCCTCATAAGCAATGAGCTATGCAGTTGTCTCAGTCCTATTAATTAACCTAAAGTCATATGTGTATCTTTATGTGGCATTAACAGGAACACCATCCCATGTGCAACATGGCACTGTTATTAGTTTGATATTTTGTAGCTGTTGATAGAATCAGCCTCTCTGAGAGCTACCACAGAGTTCGGGAAACCTAACTACCAGCCAGTCAAGAATTATTCTGCTTACCTGTAATTGAAAAAAAAAAAGTTAAATTTTTTCTTCAGTTTGGCTTTGATTTTCTTTTGTTGCAGAAATAATGTGATGGATAAATGCTCCTCATACTGTCAAAAATAACTAACAAAGTATGAAAATAATGGTAACATTTTCTGAAAAGATGAATTGTTTATTTTGTCATAAAAAAAACCACCAGGAATGTTTTGATAAGACTATGGAGAGTTACAACTGGGCTAAAATATATATGTTAATATTTCATATCTTGAATTATTTATATTTAAAACAATTTAAAAAGAAGAATATAACTCGATCCTGAAAATGGACTTGTCTTTCTTGGAAAGTTAAACAGGCAAAAAGTGAAAAAAGCTTGAACAACTAAAACAATTAATTTGTCAACCAAGAATGATAAATCCCAAAAAATAACCTTAAAGGTCCTACTTTTACTTTATAATTGTCAATAACACTTTCCATTCTAATAGATTTAATGATTGTGACTGATCTATAATTTCATCTTAATTTTTTGAACATGGAAATTGTAATATATGAGAATATGAATATACCACACCCATGTATTAAACATGCATTATTCCTGTTACAATCTGCTACAGTCATTATTCCTGTTACAATCTGCTACAGTCATTATTCCTGTTACAGCTGTGTTGCAGTAAAAAAAAATTACTGATGTAACAGTATGGTGTAACTGCGAATTCCAATAGTCATTTCTCAACTAAGAATTGCTGTTCACATTGAGACTTTTAATTTGATTTTAAAACTAAAAATATAAAATACACAATAATAATATGTAATTGAAAAGAATAACTTATTATTGAAGTGTTATTATCTTATTAAAAAGTTTTTTTACTTATAAACTTTAAAAAAAAATTAAAAAATACCATCTGAACCACAGCCAAAGTAAAGAATACCACCATGCGAGTTTAAAAAAGCATTACAATATGATCGAACTTTCTAAATAAACAAGATTTTCATTAAATATATATATATATATATATATATATATATATATATATATATATATATATATTATATATATATATTGGTTATTTCTATACTCAGGAAAAAAAATAAACATACATCTTTAAATGAGCCGCTGGGATATCCTATGCTTTCCAAAAAAACTACTTCTCTTCCTTCTTTGACCTTTATATTTGAATATCTCTTTAAACCCATAAATACTGAACCTAAAATAACAAATCTTATATATATATACATACATATATATATATATATATATATATATATATATATATATATATATATATATATATACATATATATATATATATATATATATATATATATATATATATATATATATATATAAATTTATATATAAAACCTATACAAACACTCAATGAATATTAAATATGGTAAAAAATGACTCTTAACAACTTTTGTCTTTAAAGTTGACAAAATCAAGTATACAATATGTAAAAACCACTAAATTATTTGATGAAACCTATTAAATTTTATTGTATTTTAAAAAACGACAAAAACACAACTTGATAGACTAGTGTGTTGTTTTTCTTTTTAATTCAGAATGTTTTTTCTTTTAAATTGAAAAAAATTGATGCCCAGCTCAAACCCTCTATGAAGAGCTTCTTCTTGTACAGATCTCTATATTTTAAGTCAATGTACTAAAGCTAACAGCAGCAGGCTATTTAAGTGTGAAATCAGACTGCTCTCCTAAATACGCAATAAAAGTTATATATATACAGACCTCAAAATTAGCAAAAATGAGGTCAGCAATCTAATCACGTTAACCTGTTAGAAGTCAGCATCAAGTAAGCAAAAATATTTTGACACAAAGGTTTTACTATAAAACAAAGTGAGGTTGGCAGGTTTTTGCTGACTTCAAACACTTTTAGGTAAAGTCGACACTGTCTAATCCTGTAAACACTTTTAGGTAAAGTCGTTGTCTAATGCTACAAACACTTTTAGGTAAAGTCGACATTGTCTAATGTTACTGTCTAAGACAGTAAAGTTGACATTGTCTAATGCTGACCCTAATTCCAAAGGATACATATACAGACAGTATATGTAACCAAAATCTATATATGTATCCGAAGGATACATATACAGATTTTGTAATTATTTGTCTGTCATAAGTATCACCAAAGAAATGCTTGTTTTTAAGTTTGTTTATTTGTATTTTGATTAGAGTACTAACAAGCTTTTATTTTACCCAACTCTTTTTTTTTATAATTTTGACATACAACAATAAGTATCTTTATCCTATATTTGTATTACCTGGATTAACATTCATTTCAACATTTAAAAACAGAAGTTTTCCAAAAGTTGGGGGAGGGAGGATAGGGGAAAATTATCCCCTCCGCCCTTCCTGATCCTATGCCAGTGGTTGTGAGAGTTTTTTGAAAAAATGTTGCTATTTTTGTTGCAGTAAATTTGTTGTTTTTTCTGCAAAAATTTATGCGATCAGGTAAATTTGACACTTTGACATAAATATTTACTTAAAATCCCAGTACCTAATAGATTTTTAAAAATTTAATTTTTTATTTTAAAAACAAAAAGGTAAAAAACAATTACTCTGCAAAGTTATGGCTATAAACTAACTTAAATTAAGTGACATTTTAGCTTTTATTGCTTCATACTTCAACAACAATCAGTGAGGAAAAAGTTTTCACATCATAAACTATCACCTGCACACAAAAAAGCACTCCATATTATTTCTCATTCTAAAAAATAATCCATAGAAATAATTAGTTTTGAATTTGCACATCAATTTTATTTAGCACGAAAACAATGTTATTTTGTTTTGCTCATCACATTGCAAAAATAAATTTTCAATTTCCTGATTTGAAAGAAATAGTATCATTGCAGCAAAAGTTTAGATTAATGTTAGACAAAATGGTAAGCTGTATTTTACAATCTGATGTATGCATTAATAATGTCCATCGTATTTCAAATGAAATGCCTAAAAAGCTTATGTAACATAACAATAATAAAGTAGGATTTATGATAGATGAACCTACCACAATTAGCAAAATTACTGCTGACAATCAGTGAATATTTCAGAAATAAGTATCACAAATATTATATTTTTTGACTTTAATGAGTTAATCAATACATAAGCTTCTTAAATTGCAAAACTTATAAACTATCTTATCACTACTCTTGGTTTTGAAAATAACATTTTATAATCTACTTTTTTGCTTGTAATGGTGCTTCTAATGATTCTAGTAACTGATAGGTGTCAACTAGTAATTAATTTGTGTTTTTTTGAAATAACTATGCAGCATTGTATTAAAACTTTTATGAATCTTTATTGAATCTAAAATGGACAAGATAGATTCAGTTTCTTTTCAAGGACTTGAAAAGAAATTGTGTGATATCAACTTTGTACTAAACATTGGACTTAAATTAGATGCTTTGATAAAACTGGAAAATTTTTGTAAAGTTACAAGAAAGATAAACTTCTTTATCTAAGGCACAACAGTTAATCACCTTAAAATGCCATGTACTTCAATGAGAATTAATGAGAAGTAATTCTTTACTACACAGCTTGCAACAGAAAAAAAAACATCAAACTGCAGATAAGATTATTTTTTAGTAAATTAAAAAAAAATCCTAATTCTAAAATGTTTACCAATAGAGCTTTACATAAATCTTTACAAGACAAAAAAAAAATGATCCAAACTAACTTAAAAAACTTTGATAAGAAATTTGCACATTTTTGATAAACTTCAGAGCAGAAAGACAATTTCAGAGAGCAGAGACGATTTCATCAAAAATTGAGCATTCAATATTTGTGAAAATACTAAAGAACTTTATCCCCTAAGTATTGCTGATGCTGTTGATATAATCAACGTATTTATAGCAATTTGCTCAATTGTTAAATAAGATAATCACCAAATTTCCTTAAATTTGTTTTTAATTAATTTTGGAAACTTGAGTTATATGCAATTTGTTGTCAATTCTATTTTTTACTGCTGCAAGCTATGTTAGGTAATAATATTCACCAGAATTATTTTTCATTATTATACTTTTAAATAATAATAGGCTATACCCTACTATTATTTTGGCAGCTATTAATTTTTACGAAAAAAAAAATATATTTACACAAAAATTAAAGAATAAATAAAAAAAAGGACTTCTTTAAATGGCTTGAAAATTTTACTAATTCCATTTCAAAACAAAAATTAAAATTCTAATTTGTTTCACGCGGTAAACATTTTTTTTTGTAATCATCTGGTATTCTCACGTGTGCGCAAAAATATAAAGTTACGGACTTAACGAAACCAAAACGAGATGATAAATATATATATATATATATATATATATATATATATATATATATATATATATATATATATATATATATATATATATATATATATATATATATATATATATATATATATATATATATATATATATATATATATATATATATATATATATTAGGGGGTTGATTTTTCAACTTTTTTTTTAAAAAATCAATGGGTATATTTTTAAAAGCTGACATTTTTATATTTATTTATAAAATTATATACCTTAAGACATTTGATTGCAAATATGTCACCCGTAAATATGAAATTGTAATATGAAAATAAAAAATTGTAAATGTTTTTTAACAATTTTTAATGTGTAGCACAAAGATATTGTAACTATAATAATTACAATATCATTGGTGTAGCGTAATACAAATAAACAAACATATAAGTATATAAGTTTGAGTATACATTGTTTGAATACATCCGATGTTATCAATTTCTGCCAGCACAAGATTGAATTATTGTCATTAGCAGTCAAGATAAACGTGTTCCAATCAAGATGATTTTTTGTGTTTACTAGATTTCATTTTAATTTTGCATGTAACTTAAAATTGTTTCAATTTACTTTATATTTCAGAATGTCCAGAACAAGCTCCGAGATAGCTGAAAAACCTGAAAATATCAAAGCCTGGACAAAAAATCTAGTCCACTTTGAGAAATCAAAATCAACAAGATCTCACATACACAAAGTTTTGCAGCCACTTGGCATTATGAATAAAATGCCAAAAGCTTATTCTGTTATTGGTCGGTATAATTACTTATCAAATTTAGAGAAGTCTGTGTATTCCAGATGTAAAATGGTTGGCGCAGAATTATCTGATTTATGGCTTAAACTGAGTTTACCAAAAATTAATGAAAGGTCTATAACAAAAAAAGTAGAAATTTTTATTAAGAAATATCATTCTGTTCAAAAATCCAAACAATGTTTTGAAGAAAAGTGGGATTATTTATTTGATATAACCAAAGTGAATGGTAACTGGCTTAGCAATGAAGATAAAGAATTTTATATATTACAGGTGAAAACTGATGGTCAACCTGGTTATTGCACATCAAAAATTGTTAAAGTACATCCATCTAAAGCTGGCAAGAAGAGAACTATCATAGCTGAAACAGGTACAGTAGAGGTCAGTGATGACAATAAAGGAGACAATGAACAAGATGATGAGCAAGATTCTGATTATAATTCGCCAGGCCAAAAAACAAAGAGAAAATATGAGAACACCACTGTTGCTGTTAACTTAGTTAAGAAGTCAAAACTAAGTATTAAGAGATCAGCAGAAGTTTGCAAAAATGTATCTGAATGTGGTGTTAATGTGCAAGCACCATCCAAATCTGGGGTTTATAGAGCTACAATGTCAGAAGCTCAAAAAATGGAAAAGCATATGATTAATCATTTAAAAAATGATGATTGGGTGTTGCATTTTGATGGTAAAAGAATTTCTGGGATTGAGTATCAAGTCTTGATTTTAAAAAATGCAGAAAAGGAGGTCAAGTTAGCCATTTTGAAACTGGGTGATGGTAAAGCTAATAGTATTTACAGTGGAATAGCTGAAGTGCTAGATAAATTTCAACTATGGAGTAGTATTAAAATTACAATATCTGATATCACAAGTGTTAATACTGGAAGTAAAAATGGAGTTGTAAGCCAACTTCAAAGAGAGTTTGAAAGAAAAAATCTTGAACCAGTTCAATTTATTGGTTGTCAGCATCATGTGTAAGACACAATTTTGAAGCATTCCATGAATGAAATTTTAGATGAAGGAAAAAGCTCATCACCAGAAATACATTACAAATTTATTGTAAACCTGCAAAATAACTATAAAAATTTAAAATCAAACTTTAAGCAAGGTGAAAAAATTTGTAAAGTAAAG